>NC_058130.1:327369626-327417684 GCF_016433145.1 Gracilinanus agilis
CTGCTAGGCCCCCTTCCTTCACATTTTTTTTTCATTATTTCCCTTGATATTCTTGATCTTTTGTTATTCCAAATGAAATTTGTTATAGTTTTTTCTAATTCAGTAAAGAAGTTTTTTGGTAGCTTGATAGGTATGGCGCTAAATAGGTAAATTAATTTGGGTAGAATTGTCATTTTTATTATGTTAGCTCGACCTACCCATGAGCAATCAATGGCTTTCCAATTGTTTAGATCCAGTTTTATTTGTTTGGAAAGTGTTTGGTAGTTGTTTTCATATAATTGCTGTGTTTGTTTTGGTAGGTAGATTCCTAAGTATTTTATATTATCTAGGGTGATTTTAAATGGTGTTTCTCTTTCTACTTCTTGCTGCTCTAGTGTGTTGGAAATGTATAGAAATGCTGATGATTTATGTGCATTTATTTTGTATCCTGCAACTTTGCTAAAGTTGTTGATTATTTCTACAAGCTTCTTAGTTGATTCTCTAGGAATTTTTAAGTAGACCATCATATCATCTGCAAAGAGGGATAGCTTAGTTTCCTCCTTGCCCACTTTGATACCTTCAATTTCTTTTTCTTCTCTAATTGCAACTGCTCGTGTTTCTAGTACAATGTTAAATAATAGAGGTGATAATGGGCATCCTTGTTTCACTTCTGATCTTATTGGGAAGGCTTCTAATTTATCCCCATTGCATATGATGTTTGTTGATGGTTTTAGGTATATACTGTTTATTATTTTTAGGAAAGGTCCTTCTATTCCTATACTTTTCAGTGTTTTCAATAGAAATGGATGCTGTATTTTGTCAAAGGCTTTTTCAGCATCTATTGAGATAATCATGTGATTTTTGTTTGTTAGACTGTTGATATGGTCAATTATGTGAATGGTTTTCCTAATGTTGAACCAACCTTGCATTCCTGGTATAAATCCCACCTGATCGTGGTGTATGATCTTTTTAATTACTTGCTGGAGTCTCTTTGCTAGTATTCTATTTAAGATTTTTGCATCTATGTTCATTAGGGAGATTGATTTGTAATTTTCTTTCTCTATTTTTGATCTCCCTGGCTTTGGAATCAGTACCATATTTTTGTTATAAGAGGAATTTGGTAGGACTCCTTCTTTGCTTATTATATCAAATAATTGGAATAGTATTGGGATTAGTTGCTCTTTCAATGTCTCATAGAATTCACTTGTGAATCCATCAGGCCCTGGAGATTTTTTCTTAGGGAGTTCTTTGATGGCTTGTTCAATTTCTTTTTCTGATATGGGATTATTTAGGTATTCTATTTCTTCTGCTGTTAATCTAGGCAGTTTATATTTTTGTAAATATTTGTCCATATCTCCTAAATTGTTATATTTATTGCCATATAATTGGGCAAAATAGTTTTTAATGATTGCCTTAATTTCCCCTTCATTAGAGGTGAGGTCTCCCTTTTCATCTTTGATACTATCAATTTGGTTTTCTTCTTTCCTTTTTTTATTAGATTGACTAGTACTTTGTCTATTTTATCTGTTTTTTCAAAGTACCAGCTCCTAGTCTTATTTATTAATTCAATAGTTCTTTTACTTTCGATTTTATTAATTTCTCCCTTGGTTTTTAGTATTTCTAATTTAGTTTTCATCTGGGGATTTTTACTTTGCTCACTTTCTAATTTTTTGAGTTTCATGCCCAATTCATTGATCTCTGCCATCCTTAATTTGTTAATATATGAAGTCAAGGATATAAATTTTCCCCTGAGTACTGCCTTGGCCGCATCCCACAGAGTTTGGTAGGATGTCTCATCATTGTCATTTTCTTCAATGAAATTGTTGATTGTTTCTATGATTCCTTCTTTGACAAATTGGTTTTGAAGAATCATATTATTTAATTTCCAATTAGTTTTTGATTTTCCTGTCCAAGTGCCCTCACTAATTATTATTTTTATTGCATTATGATCTGAGAAGTTTAAGTTTATTATTTCTGCTTTTTGCATTTGTTTGCAATGATTCTATGCCCTATAATATGGTCAACCTTTGTGAATGTGCCATGTGCAGCTGAGAAGAAGGTGTATTCCTTTTTTTCCCTATTTATTTTTCTCCACATATCAATTAGATCTAATTTTTCTAGGACTTCATTCACCTCTCTGACCTCTTTCTTATTTATTTTTTGGTTTGATTTATCTAGATCTGTCAGAGGAATATTTAGATCTCCCACTATTATGGTTTTACTATCTATTTCCTTCTTGAGCTCTGCCAGTTTCTCCTTTATGAATTTGGGTGCTAAGCCACTTGGTGCATACATATTGAGCAGTGTTATTTCCTCATTGTTTATACTGCCTTTAATCAGGATGTAATGACCTTCCCTGTCTTTTTTAATCATATCTATTTTTACTTTGGCTTTGTCAGAAATCATAATAGCCACTCCTGCCTTCTTTTTCTCATTTGATGCTCAAAAGATTTTGCTCAAACCCTGAACCTTAAACTTGTGTATGTCTGCCCGCCTAATATGTGTTTCTTGTAGACAACATATGGTGGGATTTTGGTTTCTAATCCACTCTGCTATTTTCTTCCGTTTTATGAGCGAGTTCATCCCATTCTCATTCAGAGTTATAATCATCAGTTGTGCATTTGCTGATATTTTCAAATCCTCCCCCATTCCTACCACTTCTCCTTAAACTATTTCCTTTAAAACCAGTGGTTTGCTATTAAGACCCTATCCCTTATCCCCTCCCTTGATTAACTTCCTTTTCTACCCCCTCCCTTATTTTTCCCCCTCTTTTTGTTTTTAAAGGCCTTATGAATTCCCTCCCCCTTCTCCCCTCCCTTTTTTTGACCTCCCCACTCCCCTGCTCCCCTTGGTTTATCCCTTCTAACTTTCTCAGAAGGGTTAGATAAGAGTTTTATTTCCCAATGGATAGTATAGCTATTCTTCCCTCTCTGGGTTGATTACACTGATAGTAAGGTTTGCTTATTACCTCTTTATGCCCTCTTCCTCTCCTTCTTATAATAGTATTTGTCCCCTCTCCCTCCCATGCCCTCTTTGTGTGGAATAGAATATTCTATTTTCTTATTCACTCAAGTTTCTCTTGGTGTCCCCTGCTATTTACCCCCTCTTTCCCATCCCCCACGCCATCTTAGATTATTTAGTGTTCCACCCTCATCCTGTGAATTATTCTTCTGATTACTATAATAGTGATTATTGTAATAGTGAATAGAGTTCACTACAGAGAATTATACATAACATTTCTCTACCTAGGAATACAGATAATTAGATCTCACTGAGGCCCTTAAAAAGGCAAATTTAAAAATTATAAGTTTTCTTTCTTTTCCCTATGTATCTTATTTACCTTTTCAGGTTTCTCTAGATTTTTGTGGTTCGATATCAAACTTTCCATTTAGCCCTGGTCTTTTCTGTGCAAATACCTGGAATTCTTCAATTTTGTTGAATGCCCATACTTTCCCCTGGAAATATATAGTCAATTTTCATGGGTAGTTGATCTGGGGTTGCAGGCCCAGCTCTCTTGCCTTTCTGAATATCGTATTCCAAGCCTTATGGTCTTTTAGCGTGGAGGCTGCCAGATCCTGTGTGATCCTGATTGGTGCTCCTTGATATTTGAATTGTCTCTTTCTGGCTTCTTGTAAGATTTTTTCTTTTGCTTGAAAGCTTTTGAATTTGGCAATAATATTCCTAACCGTTTTCTTCTCTGGGTCGAAAGCAGTGGGTGTTCTATGAATCCTTTCAATGTCTATATTGCCCTCTTGTTGTAGGACTTCAGGGCAATTTTGCTGAATAATTTCTTTTAGTACGTATAAGAGACAGTCTATTAATTTCTGGTTTTCTGGAAGACCAATTATTCTCAAATTGTCTCTTCTAGACCGGTTTTCTTGGTCTGTCACTCTCTCATTGAGATATTTCATGTTTCCTTCTATTTTTTCAGTCTTTTGACTTTGTTTTATTTGTTCTTGTTGTCTTGAGAGATCATTAGCTTCCAATTGCTCAATTCTAGCCTTTAGGGATTGATTTTTGGCTATTATCTTTTGGTTTTCGGCCATAATCTTCTGGTTTTCGGCCATAATCTTCTAGTATTCCTTTTCGATCTGGTCATTTCTGGTGTTCAATTGCAAGATTTTACCTTTTAAACAGTTATTTTCTTGCCAGATCTCTTCCATTTTCCTCAAAATCTCAGTTTTGAACTCTTCCATAGCTTGTGAGGAGTTTTCCTTATTTGAGGAGGGTCCGGATGCTTGTTTGTTCTCCTCTGTTTGCTCGATTGTCTGGATTTTCTCTGTGTAAAAGTTGTCGAGTGTTAAAAGCTTCTTTTTCTTGTTGTTATTCTTTCTCTTTTGAGTTTCCTGAGTCTGGGTAGCTATCATTAGCCCAGCAGTTTCTCAGGTTTATCCTCGCGCTCAGTGTCTGTCCGCGGTCTATTGCCTCCTGAGGTCTGAGTTCTGGTTTTTTCCAAGGTCGAGCCCCCTGGTGGATCCCCTTGCTTGATCCTCTGCGGGAGGTTCCTTTACAAGTCTCAGGGCGCTGCTTCCACAGTCGTATACCTGTCTGCACTGGTTCCCCACTCAGGTCTTCAGAGCTTTAGTTCCTGGCTGTGTCTGCCTCCACCCACGCCTCCGCCCCTGCCTGTGCTCTCAGCTGGCGCTCTGTGCCCGGCGTCCACTCTCTGCTCCCTTGCTCAGATTTCGCTTGCGTTCTTTGACTCATTGGGGTCCTAAATCTTACTGCTCTCAGGAACAGGCCCCGGAGCTGCCAATGACTCGATGGGTGCCCCAAATTTGCTCTCTTTCTTTTTAGCTGGCTTCAGAGCTATAGATGTTGTGTGTGGAGGGGGTGGGGGTGGGGTGGTTGCTCAGCCTGCGATTTAGTGAGAGCCCTTTATAGCCTGGAAATGTCTCGATTCCACGTACCTTCCACGCTGTGCCCTGTTGTGGGGTTCCTCTGTTCGTCTGGACTTGTTTTTATGTCCCCTTGAGGAGTTTTGTGTGTTTCGGTCAGGAAAGGTTAAGAGCTTCTTCTTACTCTGCCGCCATCTTAACCCGGAACCTGTCTGCTATAATCTTTTGATTTTTCCTTTTTTATTTGGTCTATTCTGTTTTTCATGGTTTCTTGCTCTTTAGTTATCATTTCATTTGATTTTTGGACATCTTTCTCCAATTGGAAGTTTCTGTCATTTAAACTGCTAATTTCCTTCTGAGCTATTTCCCACTTTTCTTGATAAATCTCTTCTATCTTTCTCATGATCTCAGATTTGAACTCTTTAAGAACTTGTGACTAATTTTAATTTTGGGGGGAAAGTTTGGATGTGATTACTTTTTTTTCTCTTCAGCTGTTTGCTCTGTTATCTGGATTTTTTCTGTGTAAAAGTTGTTGAATGTTAAAGATTACTTCTTGATCTTTCTCTTTAAAGGTTCTTGTGTATGGCTTGCCATTATTATTATGATATTTTTCTTTCTCAGTCAGAAGTCTGAGTGAGGCAGACAGCCTCTTCCTATTGAGTTGTGGAGTAGTTTTTGCCTGAGTCACATTGTAGTGAGGTCCTCTCAGCTTTAAACTCGAGCCGAGGTTCAGTCTGTGCTCTTTAGGTTCCTATTGCCTCAAGTCTAGCTGTTCTCAGGGTCAAGACTCCTGTTGGTCCCTTTGCTTGCTTCTCTTTCCTCAGCTCCTTTAACAGTTTCAGGGTGCTGCTTCACCAGTCATGCACCCCTCTGCTCTGGGTCCCCACCCAAGCTCCCTGCCTGAGCTCAAGGTCTGCGTTCAAAGTCCACATTCTTTAGCCTCTTGGGGTCTTAAGTCTTGGTGCTCTCAGGAAAAGACCCTGCTGACCCTACGTAGCTGCCAAGAACTTAATGCATGCCCAAAACTTGCTTTAATTCTTGTGAGTCTCTGTGTGTGTGTGCCTTTTAGTGAGAACTGTGTCTGTGTGTCTGTGTGTCTGTCTGTGTGCCTTTTAGTGAGAACTATTTCATGCCCTTATTGCATGGAAATGCCCAAATCATATGTACCTTCTATCCTGCACCCTATTGTGGGGTCCTTTTGTTCATCTGGATTTGGTTTTTGTGTCCTCTTGAGAAGTCATGTATATGTGGGTTAGGAGAGATTAAGCATGCTGCTTCTACTCTCCAGCCATCTGTAATGAATAAAAGGGCTGAAGCTAGTAATAATACTAGAAGGAGGAAAGTGCTACTTATATAGAGGATGGTATGGGAAATAACAGGGCAGAGCTCAAAACTGATTATAAATGTAACAAGGATCCAGACCAGGTTAGCAGAGTGTCGAGTGAAATTCTCTCAGCTAGACACCAGGCTCCTTTAAGATTTCAAATCTTCAGCCCCTATCCTAATGAGGAAATAACTTCCTATTGTTCTGTATAGTAATTTGACAGGAAGTGAGTATGGGACTTTCTGTCCAACCTCAATGGATTTATTTCCTGCTGTAGATAGTCAGAATCTTTCCTCTTGGCTGTCCCTGCTTGGCCTTAGATGGGTAGGCAATAACCATAACGTTCTCAGATTTAGGGTGAGGGGTTTATTGATAAAAGGAGTAAAGGTGATAAGGTAATGAAAAGAGGGTTAGTTAGGAAGTACTGAGAACTAAGGGTGAAAGATTTATCTGACTCGAGATGCTATTAGGTCTTCCTAGATACTCTTATGCTGACCCAGGGCAGGCAGCCCTGGATCAGAGTGGTGTGATCTCTTTGATAATAAAATAAAATAAATCTTTGGTTAAAGGTTGTTTTACCAGTAGTAATTATAGGTTTCTTATGCAGAATTTGTTTGACCCTATTCTAAGCCTAACAATCCACCCACATTCCCACTCTCACCACCTGGTCCCAAGGGAGTATGGGGCAAGTGAGAAGTGAGGAGAGAAGTGAAGTAGCCAGGGTCTGCCAAGCTTATTTATAGCCTGGCCCCAACTTCCAAGTGGCACCAGCCACCTGTCTCATGGCATGTTCTGCATTCTACCCAGGGCAAACTGCCTGCTGACCCATGGAAAATATGGCAGTAGGCCTTTCCATTTTACACATCTTAATCTGGAAGTTCTGCAAAGAGCTTTAAAAGAATGCTTGCCCTTTGATCCAGCCATACCCCTGCTGGGTTTGTAGCACAAACAGATAATAAGGAAAAAGATTTGTACAAGAATATTCATAGCTACATTCTTTGTGGTGGCAAAAAATTCTAAAATGAGGAGATGTCCATGATTTGGGAAATGGCTGAATAAATTGTGGTATCTGATGGTGATCTTTACTATTGTCCTGAAAGGAATGATGAACTGGAACATTTTTATGTGAACTGGAAAGACCTCCAGGAATTGATGCAGAGTGAAAGGAGCCAATTCAGTAGAATGTTGTACACAGAGACTGATACATTGTGGTAAAATAGAATGTAATGGACTTTTCTACTAGCAGCAATGCAATGACTCAGGACAATCCTGAGTAACATATGAGAAAAATGCTATCTACATCCAGAGAAAGAATTGTGGGGACAGAGATGCAGAAGAAAAACATATGATTGATCACATAGGTTGATGGGGATATGATTAGGGCTTTGATGTTAAAAGATCACTCTATTGAAAATATGAATAACATGGAAATAGGTTTTGAACAATGATAAATGTAAAATCCAGTGGAATTACTTGTCAGTTCTGCTATTTTGGATGGAAGGGGGTGGGAAAAATCATGAATCATGGAACCCAGGAAAAATATTCTAAAGGAAAAAAGAGGCATAAAACATCACAGAATAAAACAATTCTTTTTTAAACATTTATTAATACTCATTTTTAACATGGTTACATGATTCATGCTCCTACTTTCGCTTTCGTCCCCAGAATTTCCCCCACACATGGCCAATGCACATTTCCACTGGTTTTAACATGTGTCATTGATCAAGACCTATTTCCAAATTGTTCTTAATTGCATTGGTGTGGTCGTTTTGAGTGTACATCCCCAATCACATCCACCTCAACCCATGTGTTCAAGAAGTTGTTTTTCTTCTATGTTTCCTCTCCTGCAGTTCTTCCTCTGAATGTGGGTACTGTTCCTTTCCATAAATCCCTCAGAGCTGTCCTGTGTCATTGTATTGCTGCTGGAACAGAAGTCCATTACATTGAATTTTACCATAGTATATCAGTCTCTGTGTACAGTGTTCTTCTGGCTCTGCTCCTTTTGCTCTGCATCAATTGCAGGAGGTCTTTCCAGTTCACCTGGAATCCCTCCAGTTTATTATTCCTTTGAGCACAATAGTATTCCATCACCAGCATATACCACAATTTGTTCAGCCATTCCCCAATTGAAGGACATAACCTTCTTTTCCCGTTTTTTTGCCACCACAAAAGGCACATCTATAAATATTTTCGTACAAGTCTGTTTATCTATGATCTCTTTGGGGTACAAACCCAACAATGGTATGGCTGGATCAAAGGACAGGTATTTTTTATAGCCCTTTGAGCATAGTTCCAAATTGCCAGCCAGAATGGTTGGATCAGTTCACAACTCTACCAGCAATGCATTAATGTCCCAGTTTTGCCACATCCCCTCCAGCATTGATTACTCTCCCTTTCTTTCATTTTAGCGAATCTGCTAGGGGTGAGGTGATACATCAGAGTTGTTTTGATTTGCATTTCTCTAATTATTAGAGATTTAGAGCGCTTTCTCATGTGCTTATTGATCCTTTTGATTTCTTTACCTGAAAATTGCCTATTCATGTCTCTTGCCCATTTATCAATTGGGGAATGGCTTGATTTTTTATACAATTGATTTAACTCCTTGTATATTTGAGTAATTAGACCTCTGTAAGAGTTTTTCGTTATAAAGATTTTTTCCCAATATCTTGTTTCCCTTATGATTTTGGCTGCATTGTTTTTGTTTGTACAAAAGCTTTTTAGTTTAATATAATGAAAACCATTTAATTTACATTTTGTAATTTTCTCTAACTCTTGCTTGGTTTTAAAATTTTTCCTTTCCCAGAGATCTGACAAATAAACTACTCTATGTTCACTTAACTTATTTATAGTTTCCCTCATTATATTCAAGTCATTCACCCATTCTGAATTTATCTTGGTGTAGAGTGTGAGATGTTGATCTAAACCTAATCTCTCCCATATAGTTTTCCAAATTTTCCAGCAGTTTTTGTCAAATAGTGGATTCATGTCCCAAAAGTTGGGTTCTTTGGGTTTATCATACACTCTCTTGCTAATGTCATTTACCCCAAGTCTATTCCATTGATCCTCCCTTCTGTCTCTTTGCCAGTACCATATTTTTTGATAACTGTTGCTTTATAGTATAGTTTAATATGTGGTACTGCTAGGCCCCCTTCCTTCACATTTTTCCATTATTTTCCTTGATGTTCTTGATCGTTTGTTATTCCAAATGAACTTTGTAATATTTTTTCCTAATTCAGTAAAGAAGTTTTTTGGTAGTTTGATACATATGCAGCTAAATAGTGTTATGTTGATAATAACAGATATTTTGGGGAACCTGATGATTATTCCAGGGACAGTAACCTCCAATACACAGACACAGATTGACAGGCTTCAGTGAGAAGGAAGGGGATAAGACACTCCTGACTCTCAAACCCATCCCCCCAAGCAGTTGAGGTTTCAGTTGAAAAAATGGAAATTGACTGAGGTACTTCTGGTAAATTTCTGTTGAAGCTGAACTTCAATGAAGTTCCCTTTCTTTGACATATATTCCCCACAGGTCTGATAGGGAATAAGTAGAAACTAGTCATCTAAATGTTAAAGGACTGAGATAGATGATCTTCTTAAACTTGGCAGCTGACAGGATTCAAGCTAGATGACCAGACTTAAGCAGTGAGTATCCCCAAATAATTCCCAGGCACAGATATTGAAGGTAAAGCTTATATTACGAAGGAAGGGAAAAGGTAGAGGGGATAATAGGTTTTAAATAAGGAAAAGGTGACCCTGATCTGTTAGGTTGAAGCTGTCCTTTCCCCCCACAGGAGGGGGTGAAGGGCACTTAACTAAAATGGCTCTCTTGCTAATAGTGAATATATCTAATCACTAAATCACTAAATAATTGTTATATTGATATTGATAAGGAATAACCCTACAAAGCTGGCTAACCCCTGAGTAGAAAACACAATGGCTTATGCCACAATTGCCACTCAGGTGAACCCCCCCCAAGTTAGGAGCAGTAAGCAGTATGTCTGCTCACCTCAACCCCCACAAAGCAATTGTCTAAACCCTTCCCAACTGTTCCATCACACAAAGTTATCCAGGAGGGATGACCTGGAATTCTGGGTGAGGCTGTCCCTGTATTTTGCAGGGATTCCATGCTGCCATCTCTACATAACAATAAGTAAATTAATTTGGGTAGAATGGTCATTTTTATTATTTTAGTTCGTCCTATCCATGAGCAATCAATGTTTTTCCAATTGTTTAGATCTAGTTTTATTTGTTTGGAAAGTGTTTTGTAGTTGTTTTCATATAATTGCTGTGTTTGTTTTGGTAGATAGATTCCCAAGTATTTTATATTGTCTAGGGTGATTTTAAATGCTGTTTCTCTTTCTACCTCTTGCTGCTCTAATGTGTTGGAAATGTATAGAAATTCTGATGATTTATGTGCATTTGTTTGTATCCTTCAATGTTGCTAAAGTTGTTGATTATTTCTACAAGCTTCTTATTTGATTCTCTAGGATTTTTTAAGTATGATATCATATCATCTCCAAAGAGTGATAGCTTAGTCTCCTCATTGCCTATTTTGATATGTTCAATTTCTTTTTCTTCTCTAATTGCTACTGCTAGTGTTTCTAATACTATGGTTGAATAATAAAGGTGATAATGGGAATCCTGGATTCACTCCTGATCTTACTGGGAAGGGTTCTAATTTATCCCCATTGCATATGATGCTTGTTGATGGTTTTAGGTATATACTTTTTATTATTTTTAAAAAATGTCCTTCTATTCCTATACTTTTCAGTATTTCCAATAGGAACGGATGCTGTATTTTGTCAAAGGCTTTTTCAGCATCTATTGAGATAATCATGAAATTTTTGTTTGTTAGAGTGTTGATATGGTCAATTTTGTGGATGGTTTTCCTAATGTTGAACCATCCTTGCATTCCTGGTTTAAATCCCACTTGATCATGGTGGATGATTCTCTTGATTACTTCCTGGAGTCTCTTTGCTAGTATTCTATTTAAGATTTTTGCATCTATGTTCATTAGAGAGATTGGTCTATAGTTTTCTTTCTCTGTTTTTGATCTCCCTGGCTTTGGAATCAGTACCATATTTGTGTTATAAGAGGAATTTGGTAGGACTCCTTCTTTGCTTATTATATCAAATAATTTGTATAGTATTGGGATTAGTTGCTCTTTGAATGTCTGATAGAATTCACTTGTGAATCCATCAGGCCCTGGAGATTTTTTCTTAGGGAGTTCTTTGATGGCTTGTTCAATTTCTTTTTATGATATCAGATTATTTAGGTTTTCTATTTCTTCTGCTGTTAATTTAGGCAATTTATATTTTTGTAAATATTCATCCATATCTCCTAGATTGTGTTATTTATTGCCATATAAATGGGCAAAATACTTTTTAATGATTGCCTTAATTTCCCCCTCATTAGAGGTGAGGCCTCCCTTTTCATCTTTGATACTATCAATTTGGTTTTCTTCTTTCCTTTTTTTAATTAGATTGAGCAGTATTTTGTCTATTTTATCTGTTTTTTCAAATTACCAGCTTCTAGTCTTATTTATGAGTTCAATAGTTCATTTACTTTTGATTTTATTAATTTCTCCCTTAATTTTTAGTATTTCTAATTTAGTTATCATCTGAAATTTTAATTTGTTTACTTACTAGTTTTTTAAGTTGCATGCCCAATTCTTTAATCTCTGCCCTCCTTAATTTGTTAATGTATGCACTCAAGGATATAAATTTCGCTTTGAGTACTCTCTTGGCTGCATCCCACAGAGTTTGGTAGGATGTCTCATCACTGTCATTCTCTTCAGTGAAATTACTGATTTTTTCTATGATTTCTTCTTTGACTAGCTGGTTTTGGAGAACCATATTATTTAATTTCCATTTAGTTTTTGATTTGCCTCTCCAGGAGCCCTTACTATTTATTATTTTTATTGCATTATGACCTGGGAAGGTTTCATTTAGTATTTCTGCTCTTTTGCATTTGTTTGCAATGTTTCTATGCCCTATTAAATGGTCAATCTTTGTGAATGTACAATATGCAGCTGAAAAAAAGGTGTAATCCTTTTTATTCCTATTTTTTTCTCCTCATATTTATTAAATCTAATTTTTCTAAGACTTCATTCATCTCTCTTACCTCTTTCTTATTTATTTTTTGGTTTGATTTATCTAGATCTGAAAGAGGAATATTTAGATCTCCCACTAGTATGGTTTTACTATGTATTTACTTCTTGAGCTCTGCCATTTTCTCCTTTATGAATTTGGATGCTATGCCACTTGGTGCATACATATTGAGCAGTGTTATTACCTCATTGTCTATACTGCCTTTAATCAGGATGTAATGACCTTCCCTATCTTTTTTTGTCATCTATTTTTTTTGGCTTTGTCAGAAATCATAATAGCCACTCCTGCCTTCTTTTTCTCATTTGATGCCCAAAAGATTTTGCTCAAGCCCTTGACCTTAAACTTGTGTGTGTCTACCTGCCTCATATGTGTTTCTTGTAGACAACATATGGTAGGATTTTGGTTTCTAATCCACTCTGCTATTTTCTTCCGTTTTGTGAGCGAGTTCATCCCATTCACATTCAGAGTTATAATTATCAGCTGTGCATTCGCTGACATTTTGGTATCCTCTCCGAATTCTACCCCTTCTTCTTACACTCTTTCCTTTTAAACCAGTGGTTTGGTTTAAGTCAGTATCTCTTATCCCCTCCCTTGATTAACTTTCCTTTCTACCCCCTCCCTTATTATCCCCCTCTTTTTATTTTTAAAGGTCTAATAGTTTCCCTCCTCCTTCTTCTTCCCCCCCTTTTTTGACCTCCCCACTCCCCTGCTCCCCTTGGGTTATCCCTTCTGACTTTCTCAGTAGGGTTAGATAGAGTTTTATATCCCCATGGATAATATAGCTACTTTTCCCTCCGGGTTGATTAAACTGAGAGTAAGTTTAAATATTAAGTCTTAAAACTCTCTTCCTCTCCTTCTTATAATAGTATTCATCCCCTCCCCTTTCCATGACCTCTTTTTGTGTAATAGAATATCCTATTTTTATTATTCTCTCAAGTTTCTCTTTGTGTTCCCTGCTATTCACCCCCCTCTTTCCCACCCTCTATTTCATCTTAGTCCATTTAGTATTCCACCCTCTCCCTATGAATTATTCTTCTGATTACTATAATAGTGAATACTATAATAGTGAATAGAGTTCACTACTGAGAATTATACACAGCATTTCTCCACATAGGAATACAGATAATTAGATCTTACTGAGGCCCTTAAAAAGGCAAATTTAAACATTATTAGTTTTATTTCTTTCCCCTCTGTTTCTTATTTACCTTTTCATGTTTCTCTTGATTTTGAAGTTGGATATCAAACTTTCCATTTAGTCCTGGTCTGTTCTGTGAAAATACTTGGAAATCTTCAATTTTGTTGAATGCCCATACTTTCCCCTGGAAGTATATAGTCAGTTTCTATGGGTAGTTGATCCATGGTTGAAGGCCCAGCTCTCTTGCTTTTCTGAATATCATATTCCAAGCCTTGCAGTCTTTTAGTGTGGAGCCTGCCAGATCCTGTGTGATCCTGATTGGTGCTCCTTAATATTTCAATTGTCTCTTTCTGGCTCCTTGTAAGATTTTTTCTTTTACTTGGAAGCTCTTGAATTTGACTATTATATTCCTGGGGGTTGTCTTTTCTGTGTCTACTGTAGAGGGTGATCTATGGATCCTTTAAATGTCTATGTTGCCCTCTTGTTGTAGAACTTCAGGGCAATTTTGCTGAATAATTTCTTTTTGTATGGAGTCCAAATTTCTATTAATTTCTGCTTTTTCAGAGAGACCAATGATTTTCAAATTGTCTCTTCTAGACTGGTTTTCTTGGTCTGTCACTTTCCCATTGAGATATTTCATGTTTCCTTCTATTTTTTTCAGTCTTTTGACTTTGTTTTTTTTTTTTGTTGTTCTTGCTGTCTTGAGAGATCATTAGCTTCTAATTGCTCAATTCTAGCCTTTAGGGACTGGTTTTCCTTTTCAATCTTGTCATTTCTGGTGTTCAATTTGCTTATCAGTTTATTTGATTTCTGAGCCTCACTTTCCAATTGTAAAATTCTGCCTTTTAAACTGTTATTTTCTTGTCTGATTTCCTTTTGAGCTATTTCCCATTTCTCTAGCCAAATCTTTTCCAACTTTCTTGTCATCTCAGATTTGAAATCTTTAAGAGCTTGTGACCAGTTTTCATTATTTTGGTTGTGTCTGGATGGTTGTTTGTTCTCCTTTTCTGTTTGCTCGGTTGTCTGGATTTTGTCTCTTTAAAAGTTGTCGAGTGTTAAAGATTTCTTCTTCTTCTTGTTAATTTTTCTCTTTTGGCCATCCTGATTCTGGGTTGCCATTGTTATCCCAGTCCTTTCTCAGCTTTATCCTCATGCTCAGGGTCTGTCTGTGCCCTTTAGGCTCCTATGGTCTCAGGTCTGGTTTTTCTCAAGGTCAAGCCCCCTGGTGGACCCCCTTGCTTGATCCTCTGCCAGAGGTTCCTTTACAGGTCTCAGGGAGCTGCTTCCACAGTTTTATACCCGTCCGTACTGGTTACCTACTCAGAGTTTCAGAGC
The DNA here is from genome assembly GCF_016433145.1 of Gracilinanus agilis. NCBI lineage: Eukaryota > Metazoa > Chordata > Mammalia > Didelphimorphia > Didelphidae > Gracilinanus > Gracilinanus agilis. The sequence goes on from NC_058130.1 coordinate 327,384,354, forward strand.
CTTCACTCGCGCCTTCGCCCGCCTCTTCCCTCGCCTGAACTCAGTGTCCTCGCTCAAAGTCCATGTGTGTTCTTTAGTCTTTTGGGGTCCTAAGTCTTGCTGCTCTCTGGAACAGACCCTGGAGCTGCCAGTGACTCAATGGGTGCCCCAAACTTGCTCTATTTCTTTTGAGCTGGCTTTGGCATTGTAGGTGGTGTGTGTGTGTGTGTGGGGGGGGGTTGGTCAGCCTGTGATTTAGTGAGAGCTGTTTCACCCCTTTATAGCATGGAAATGTCCTGATTCCACGTACCTTCCACACTGAGCCCTGTTGTGGGGTCCCTCCTTTTGTCTGGATTTGTTTTTATGTCCCCTTGAGGAATCCTGTATGTTTTGGTTAGGAGAGGTTAAGAGCTGTTTTTTACTCTGCCGCCATCTTAACCCAGAAGTTGAGACTCCTCATTTTGTATCCTTTTCAGATCCACACCTTTTCTTAATATTCTCATTGGAAAGCTTTGAGTCCTTAGAGAACCAGCAGTTTAACAATTAACAATTTCTCTCCTTAGTAACTAAGAAGCCTGAATTCCAAAAAATATATTACTTAGACAATCAAAGAAGGAAACAGACAAAGCTAGACAAGACTTTATCTGACCCAGTGCAATCCTGTAAATCAAGGGTACAGGATTCAATTACTTAGGGTCTCTATAAAATATATTTCTGCTCCCAGAATTAACCTCCTATTAATTGGTGGTTGGAATTTTGCCTTTGACCCTGGACCTATCTCTCTACTTTTTAGGCTTTAATGGGTTTTTTTATAATTTGTAACCCCTTCACAGCTGTGATTCTTTTCTCTGTGCTCTTTGTGTGAAATCGCATGTATTAAACTCAAGAATCCATGGCAAGTTGAAGCAGTTATGAGTTAAGCATTCAGTCTGACTGTTCCCATTCAATCCGATGCACTAAACACCACTCAGAACCTCCAGAAATACAGAGCTGGTTCTCTATTGCAGCCGTTCTCATTATAGCAAAGAATTGAGCAAATGTTCATTAAGTGGGAAATGGGTGAACAAGGTATGGCATATGATTGTTATGGAGTACTATTATACTGTGGGAAAAGAGGAAGGGAATTGTTTCAGGAAAATAAGAGCTATGAGAATTGATGGAAAATAAGATAGGAAATGAGAGATGATTGTGCAAAGTATTAGGAGTGTTGTAATAATGATCAACTCTGAAAGACCTGACTACTTTGATCAATGCAATGATCCAAGTTAATTTCAAAAAATTCATGACAAAAAATGGTACCCATATGCAGAGAGAACTGATGAATTCTGAGTTGCTTGCCCCAGGAGTTACTGATAGTAAGGAACAATAACAAGGTTTGAATCCAGGTCCTGTGGCTCTGATATTTCTTCAAAATAAACTTTTATAGAAAATAATACAGGCATTGCTTATTCTTTCTTTCAGGTAATATTTATCAACAAAGGAAAAGTATTTTGTCCAAGGTCAGGCAAGTGAGAAAGCTGGGTTTAAAAATAAATATACCAATAACTTGTCCATCAAATTTCCTAATATTCTATTAATATTTTCTATGATAAAGGAGTCTATGACTTCATGCATTTTTATTGCAGTCTAGGAGAGAGAAAAATCACAAATACCCATCACTCAAATACAATATTTTTAACATGATAATTGAGAGGTACAAAATCAGATGCTCTCTACTTTTGGAAGAGGTGAGGGTTTGGAAAGAAAAAAAGAAGGTGATCATGGAAGACTTGATTAGGCTATTTTATAAAGAAAAACCTTTGCATAGAAAATTCACTTGAGAATAATGTAAAGTAGACCCATTTTATACTTATTCACTACCTATCACTATTCAAAACTTCAATGTATGTGCTTTTCTAGTCATCGCCAATATTTCTAAAGACTTTCAACCATGGATATTTACAAAAGGTAGGTAATTCATTCCTAGAACACAAGTGTTGCTGGCAAACAACTTGCCCAATTTAAAATTATTTTGTAAATTTGCCTTTGTCAACGCTATGCCCTTAAAATAAGCTTTGAAATCACATTGATATTGCATGACCCTTTTTTTCTTTTCTATTAGAGAATATAGCTGAAAATCAGGAACATTACAATCATGAAAAATCTCTACTCAAATTGTTTTTATATCTTGTGAAAGGACACCAACTAATGAAAGCTATCATTTATTTTTTCCAACTTAGATGGGCATCATACGCGAAATATATTTTCATTCAAATTTCAACTGAATCAAAATATTTCAGAGTACATTGGTTCAAAAATATCATGGATTATTCAAGTGTTCAGACAAATATGCAGGGGTCAATAACAATATATCCCTTCTCATAGTTCTCATCAATTAGCCAAAAACTAATTGCCCATTTCCCCTAAAAATCACTTAGTTCCATTGTTGTATACATTTCAAATAAAAAAGAAATAAAAAACTTCTTCACTTCTCATTGAATTGATGTACAATATTTACTCCTATTGCTGACTCCAGCAGTTTGTTCCATCTCATTAATTCAAGGAGTACAATGCATCAAAGAGCATCAGGAGCATCATTAATCCAGAGACCATTTATGCCCATACCTAAGTGAAGCTATTAAAGATATTTCAATCTCTGAAGAAAATAGTTATTACAAAGCCAAACTACTATGTCTCAAATTATTTTGCTGGCTAATTGTAACAACTTTGTCTTGGGTCATGGGTTGATCTCTGTCTTGGCATCTCTTTTCCTAACTTATTTTTAGCTCAAGGTGAAAAGAACCTCTGACTCACCATCATATGCTTATGTTCATGTTTCTAGTCAGATTTTGACTACTTTCATATATCACAAAATTTATTATAATGTATACATTACTTGGTATAACAAGACAGCATCATGTGATGAATTACTTTTTTCATTTTGCTATATTAGAATATCCCATTGCCCTTTCAGATGCTTTTCTATTTTGGTTAAATTTTCTTAATCTCAATAGAAGAGAGTGCAACAGATTACTTGTACAACTCACATAATATGCATGTCAATTACACTAAACTCATTTTGATCTATTTAACTTATTATTATCCTTTCTGTTTATTTTAAGAAATGACACTGATTATTCCATTAAATTAGAAATAGTTAAATGGGAAAGGAAGTTCCTTACAAGGAATAACAATTCCTCATTTAATGTTAAAAAATGAGAAGTAATGAGTACTAAAAATTTAATGTTTGTGTTCTCATAAATGATCTTCATAATAACTTTAATTTTTCTTAGCATAATACTTCATTTTCAGGCACTTATATTTCTTTTGTATATTTTTAAGTCTTTTGTATTCTATAGTATGAACTATCAAGCTTCTTTTTTTTACTTTTACCTTTAATTATGTTTCTTTGGTAAGGGTCAGAGGGATGTGGGAATATTGTCTTCTGATACATGCAAACATCCAGAAAAAAATAAACTTTTTATTCCACTCTATTTGAATTGAATGAAGTGTCTTATTATTTGGATTAGTATAGGACATCGACTGAAAGAAGAAAGTCAAATGATTAAAGAAACAAACAATTCAGGACTCCAAATAAAGGAGAAGAAACATTCTACAATGTGTTTGGATTTGAGAAGAGTTTGGGAGGGACTGGAAAGAAAGCTATAGTTTGTAAAATGAGATTGGTGGAATGTGCTTTAAATCCACAGAATTTTAGCAGTCTGTTGATTATTTTCCAGGTGTGCCATGGACTAGTGAGTACTAAAGTCCTCTGTAATCTGGAAAGTCTATGATTGAATAGCATTTCTGAAGAGGTTACTGGGATTTTTAATATAGACCTAAGGTGAATATTGAAGGATGCTAAAGGTAGCTGTTACTGCCATTCTTTGGTTTTAAGGTGATCTCTATTACTTCTCAAAGTTTCAATAAAAATGTTTGCTTGGTTCTTTAATAACTTGGGAGATGATGAAGCCCTGGGAAAGTTGTAATTGGTACTTAATGGATTTTCATGGAAAAATATCTCCTTTTTAAGTTTGTGTGATCTGCTACTGCTGATGAAATACAACTATCACAACATGGAAATTATAAATACAAACTCTAGATTCTATTATACTTAAAGACAGGTTCAAGCAGAATTTAAAAAAAATAACCTTTAAGAAAGACTTGGATTCTCACAAGGCCTTTTAGAGATAGAAATATATCAGAGAGACAAAGAAACAATTGGTTTACATATTGAAACCTTTTACATTCTCTTAGACCAGTGATGGTGAACCTTTTAAAGACTGAGTGCTGAAACTGCAACCCTCAAGCTGTGTGGGAGGCCATGTCCTTAACCCAGACAGGGGAGGAAGGAAGTAATCTCATTGGGATGTTGAGTAGAGGGATGAGTGAAGGGAGAAATATCCTCAGCAGCATGTGGAAAGGGGAAGAAGAGCAGCTCCTTCTGGCATACCTGCCATACATTCAATAACATTGTCTTAGGCCATAAAGTTTTGTTTTGTTTTTAATGGCATAAACATAATCTCATGGTTCTTTCAATATCATAAACATTGAAAAGAAATAGTTAAACAGAATCAAAACTTCATTCCCTAAGGAAACAAGCCTAGTTAAATAGATTCTATATGTTAACTAATTAAAGTTACAGATTAAATGACATTTGCAAAGTGTACAATAGTTGGAAAAAGTGGGAAGATGTTTACATGTCACTAAGATATATAAAAAGGTAATAGTTGGGATCCTTTTAAAAAACTTTGGGAGATCCTTCTTCAAATAGCTATATAACTTTAGGAATGTCAAACTCTTTTGGCTTCAAATTGATGAATGTTAAACAGTTGTCATTTAATACCATTATGCCATGAATCAAGTTTAATCAGGTATGATTAATATTAACAAAAGATAGGCATTTAGTTAACCAAAAGATTTAGGAGGAATGATCCCAAACCTCAAAAAATAAAATAAGAAAAGCAAAATTTAAAAAATTAAAATTTCCACAATAGATTTTCATGAAGCTATATAATCTTTTGTAGAACCCCTCCCTACAAACACATCCAATTTAACCTGTGTCTTAGAAGAAAATTTTAAAAAAGATAAATATAACTGCTTATATACTTGAGCCTAGAAGACAAAAGGAGGTGGAAATTTAGAAAAAAACAATTTAGAACCTTTCTAATTATAAGAAGGAGAGGAAGAGAGTGTTAATAAGTAATACTTAAACCTTACTTTCAGCGGAATTAACCCTGAAAGGGAAGAGTTGATATATCCATTGGGATATTGAATTCTATCTAACCCAAACTGAGAAAGTCAGAAGGGAAAAAAGGGAAACTGGTTTAAAACAAACCACTGCTTTAAAAGGAAATAGTGTAAGAAGAAGTGGTAGAATTAGAAGAGAATATCAAAATGATGGGGAATACACAACTGATAATTATAACTCTGAATGTGAATGGGATGAACTCACTCATAAAACGGAAGCAAATAGCATAGTGGATTAGAAACCAAAATCCTACCATGTTGTCTACAAGAAACACACATGATGCAGGGTTTAAAGTCAAGGGCTGAGGAAAATATTTGGGGTTTCAACTAAGAAAAAGAAGGCAGGAGTGGTGACCATGATTTCTGACAAAACCAAAGTAAAAATAGATATGATTAAAAGAGACAGGGGGCAGCTGGGTGGCTCAGTCGATTGAGAGCCAGGCCTAGAGACTGGAGGTCCTAGGTTCAAGTCCGGCCTTGGACATTTCCAGCTGTGTGACCTTGGGCAAGTCACTTGACCCCTATCGCCCACCCTTACCACTCCTGGGCTAAGGACGGTCCCTAGCCTGGATCAAAAGGAGGAGGGTTGGGCGTGGGGCTAGCAACCCCACCCTGTAAAAACTACATCTGCTAAAGAAACTGCAACCTAAAGTAGGGGCAGCTGGGCTAGCTCAGTGGATTGAGAGCCAGGCCTAGAGACAAAAGGTCCTAGGTTCAAATCCAGGGTCAGACACTTCCCAGCTGAGTGACCCTGAGCCACCCATTGCCTACTGGTTGTGGCCCTATGCTCCTAGAATGGAGTCCCAGGATAAAAAAAAATAAAAAAAAAGAGAGACAGGGAATGTAATTATATCCTGATAAAAAGCAGTATAGATAATGGGGAAATAACAGTATTCAACATGTATGCACCAAATGGTATAGCATCCAAATTCATAAAGGAGAAAATGGCAGAGCTCAAGAAGGAAATAGATAGGAAAACTATACTAGTGGGAGATCTAAATATTCCTATTTCAGATCTAGATAAATCAAACCAAAAAATAAATAAGAAAGATATAAGAGAGGTGAATGAAATCCTAAAAAACCTAGAATTAATAGATATGTGTAGAAAAATAAATAGGCACAAAAAATGTGCCTTCTTTTCAGCTGCACATGATACATTCACAAAGATTGACCATGTAATAGGGCATAGAAACAATGCAAACAAATGCAAAAGAGCAGAAATAATAAATGTAACCTTCTCAGATCATAATGCAATAAAAATAATAATCAGTATGGGCACATTTACAGGCAAATCATAAACTAATTGGAAATTAAATAATATGTTGCTCTAAAACCAGTTAGTTAAAGAAAAAATCATAGAAACAATCAATGATTTCTTTGAAGAGAATGGAAATGATGAGACATTCTACCAAACTCTTTAGGATGCACCTAAGAGAATACTCAGGGGTAAATTTATATCCTTCAGTGAATGTATTAACAAATTAGAGAGAGCAAAGATCAATGAACTGGGCATGTCAATCAAAAAACTAGAAAGGGAACAAATTAAACATCCCCAGTTAAAGACCAAATTAGAGATTATAAAAATTAAAGGAGAAATCAATAAAATTGAAAGTAAAAGAACTATTGAATTAATAAATAAGACTAGAAGCTGGTCCTTTGAAAATACACATAAAATTGACAAAGTACTAGTCAATGTAATTAAAAAAAGGAAAGAAGAAAGCCAAATCATCAGTATCGAATTTGGAAAGGGAGACCTGTAATAAGGGAATAAAGCAAGTGGATGGGGTTTGTGGGTCCCTAAGTCAGTACGTAGGAAAGGAGGGTGCAATAGTGGAGGTAGTAAATTGAGGTGGTAGGAGAGATGTAAGGGAATGGTTGAGTTTAGGGAAATATAGGACAATAAAGTATAATGAGCAGCAAGGGAAGAGGATGAGGTAGTTGGGCAGGCAGCTGCAACAGGGAGACACAGACTGGGTACACAGGCTTGAGTCAGAGGACACTGAGGGGAAACAAGGCTGAATCCTTCCAGGTAGGAAGGTCACTTCTACAGACAAAAGGTTAGGGCCAGCCAGAAATGGTTTGAAACTAACTAGAGGGCTTTCTATTCAGTTTCTCATGTTCACAAAAACAGAGTCCCAAAGCTCTTCCCTGTCTGTGAAATAGAAGGGCTTCTCAGATGAAGTATAGAGATCACCAGTTCTTCCAAGATGGATGCCTCCAACTCCCCTCAGGACCCAAAGAGAAACTATTCTTTCTCTCCTTATCCCTCTTTTATCATTCAACCAATGATTTAGCAAAAGGTTTGATTAAATGACAACAGAGCTTAATAAATTTCAGGGTTGATTATAAAGGACAGAAGGATACAAGATTTCTCTAACAACCCCTTAGGGAGAAGCTCCAGGTGGGGGAGGGACACAGGAATGGGAGACTGAGAAAGGGTCTGCCCTCACTCAGGCCTGGGAGGTTTTGTTGCCTTTAAGGTTAGGGAAGTTACACGCAATGAATCAGGAGATAATTTGTATCAAGGGTAAGCCCTACTTGACTATGGGGAAAACTAAGTCTTCAAAGTTTGATTGCTACCACCCAAATCCACCCTTCTCCAAAACCCACAGGAAATTAGTGAAGGAAATGGGGATTGAAATAGTGAAGGTGAGGAAGATCCAGAGGAATTAGCTAAGCTACAAAATCTCAAGAGAAAAGGCACAGAATCAAGGCCAGGTTTCAGCCCAAATATCGAGCTCATTCGACCGTTCTGCTCTAACCAAGACTCTGGCATCAACTGCCCTAGTCAGGGTTCGAAACCCTCTCAACTGTCAGAAATTCTGCAGTTAGCCTTTTGCCGTGTTGATTGCAGCTCTGCACTACAGACCTCAACTCTAATGAAGAGGAAATCAAGGCATTCATTAAGAACTATTTTGTCCAATTATATGGCAATAAATATACCAACCTAGGTGAAATGGATGAATATTTACAAAAATATAAATTATCCAGATTAACAGCAGAAGAAATAGAATACCTAAATAATCCCATATCAGAAAAAGAAATTGAACAAGCCATCAAAGAACTCCCTGAGAAAAAAAATTAGCAGGGCCTGATGGATTCACAAGTGAATTCTATCAAACCTTCAAAGAACAACTAATTCCAATATTGTATTAACTATTTGATATAATAAGTAAAGAAGGAGTTCTACCAAACTCCTTTTATGACAGAAATATGGTACTGATCCTAAAGACAGGTAGATCAAAAACAGAGAAAGAAAACTACAGACCAATCACCTTAATGAACATAGATACAAAAATCCTAAACAAAATACTAGCAAAAAGATACCAGTAAGTGATCACTAGGGTTATTCATTATGTTCAGGTGGGCTTCATATCAGGAGTGCAAGGATGGTACACCATTAGGAAAACCATTAACATGATTGACCATATGAACAAGCAAAGCAATAAAAACCACATGATTATTTCAATATATGCTGAAAAAGCATACGACAAAATAAAACACCCATTCCTATTGAAAACACTAGAAAGTATAGGAATAGAAGGACCATTCCTAAAAATGATGAACAGAATATACCTAAAATCATCAACAAACATCATCTGCAATGGTTATAAATTAGAAGCCTTCTCAAAACGATCAGGCGTGAAACAAGGATGCCCATTATCACCTCTATTATTTAACATTGAATGAGAAACACTAGCAGTAGCAATTAAAGAAGAAAAAGAAATTGAAGGTATAAAAATAGGCAATGAGGAGACTAAGCTATCATTCTTTGCAGATGATATTGTGGTCTGCTTAAAAAATCCTAGAAAATCAACTAAAAAGCTAGTAGAAATAATAAACAACTTTAGCAAAGTTGCAAAATAAATGCACATAAATTATCAGCAATTCTGTTTATTTCTAATTCATTACAGCAGCAAGAATTAGAAAAAGAAATACCATTTAAAATCACCCTAGACAATATAAAATACTTAGGAATCTTTCTACCAAAACAAACACAGGAATTATGTAAGCCCAACTACAAAACACTTTGCAAATAATTAAAACTAGATCTAAACAATTAGAAAAATATTGAGTGCTCATGGGTAGGGTGAGCTAACATAATAAAAATTAACATTCTACCCAAATAATTTACCTATTTAGTGTCATACCTATCAAACTACCAAAAAACTTTTTTTACTGAACTAGAAAAAAAAACTATAACAAAGTTTATTTGGAAGAACGAAAGATCAAGAATATCAAAGGAAATAATGAAAAAAAAAGGGAAGGAAGCACTACCAGATATTAAATTATACTATAAAATAGTGGTCATCAAAATGGTTTGGTACTGGCTAAGAGACAGAGGGAGGATCAGTGGAATAAATTTGGGGTAAGTGATGTCAGCAAGACAGCGTATGATAAACCCAAAGAGCCCAACTTTTGGGACATGAATCCACTATTTGACAAAAACTGTTGGGAAAATTGGAAAACAATATGGGAGAGATTAGGTTTAGATCAACATCTCACACTCTACACCAAGATGAATTCAGAATGGGTGAATGACTTGAATATAAAGAAGGAAACTGTAAGTAAATTAAGGGAACACAGAATGCTATACTTGTCAGATCTATGGGAAAGGGAAAATTTCAAAACCAAGCAAGAGTTGGGAAAAAATACAAAATGTAAAATGAATAATTTTGATTATATTAAATTAAAAAGATACTGTACAAACAAAAACAATGCAACCAAAATCAGAAGGGAAACAACAAATTGGGAAAAAATCTTTATAACAAAATCTCTGACAGAAGTCTGATTACTCAAATATACAAGGAGCTAAATCAGTTGTATTAAATATCAAGCCATTCCCCAATTGATAAATGGGCAAGGGACATAAATAGGAAATTTTCAGATAAAGAAATCAAAACTACTAATAAGCACATGAGAAAGTGTTCTAAATCTCTAATAATTAGAGAAATTCAAATCAAAACAACTCTGACGTACCACCTCACACCTAGAAGACTGGCTACAATGATAGCAGGGAAGAGTAATAAATTTTGGAGGGAATGTTGCAATATTAGGACATTAATGCATTGCTGGTGGAGTTGTGAACTGATCTAACCATTCTGGGTTTCGATTTGGAACTATACTCAAAGAGCTCTAAAAGACCCCCTGCCCTTTGAGCCAACCATACCAAAGCTGGGTTTATACCCCAAAGAGATTATAGATAAAAAGACTTGCAGAAAAATATTTATAGCCCTGCTTTTTAGAGTGGCAAAATAATTGGAAAACAAGGGTATGCCCTTCAATTTGGAATGGCTGAACAAATTGCAGTATATGTTGGTGATGGAATACTATTGTGCTCAAAGGAATAATAAACTGGAGGAATTCCATATGAACTGGAATGACCTCCACGAATTGATGCAAAGTGAAAGGAGCAGAGCCAGAAAAACATTGTACACAGAAACTGATACACTGTGGTAAAATTGAATGTAATGGACTTCTGTACTAGCAGCAATGCAATGACCCAGGACAATTCTGTGGGATTTAGAGAAAAGAACACTACCCACATTCAGAAGAAAAACTAGAGGAGTGGAAACACAGAAGAAAAATAACTCCTTGAACACATGTGTTGATGCGGACATGATTGGGGATGTAGACTCAAAACGACCATACCAATGCAACTATCAATAACATGGAAATAAGTCTTGATTGATGACACATGTTAAAATCAGTGGAAATGCATGTCAGCTATGGGGGAGGGGGTGATAAAGGGAGGATGAAGGAGAAAGTAAAAATATGAATTATTTAATCATGGAAATTTTTTCAAAAAAACATTAAAAAATAAAGAAGGTTCTAAAGGAAAGGAAATGCTCATCTGTCAATCTGTTTCTAAGGCAACTTTTTTGAAGTTTCATTGTATTGTATCCTACTCGTATTCATCAGATTAAGAATAATGTCACACAGCCCGATAGAATATTTCAGGGGGTCGCATCTGGCCCTGGGGGCTGTTGTTTGTCCATCACTACTCTAGACAAAATAAAATTCTTAGGAATATATCTGCTAAGACATACACAGGAATTATACAAACAAAAATACAAAATACTTTCCATGCAATTAAAACTAGATCTAAACAATTGGGAAAAATTAATTGCTCATGTGTAGGATGAGCTAGCCTAATAAAAATGACCATCCCATGCAAACTAATCTATTTATTCAGTGCCATACCTATCAAACTACCAAAAGTATTGTTATTGGATTTCAAAAAAAACTATAACAAATAAAAAACTAAAGATCAAGTATATCAAGGGAAATAATGAAAATATGTGGAGGAAGGTGGCTCAGCAGTACCAGATCTTAAACTGTACTATAAAGCAGTGGTCATCAAAACAATATGGTATTGGCTAAGAGACAGAAGGGAGGATTACTGGAATAGAGTTGGGGAAAGTGACCTCAGCAAGACAGTATATGATAAACTCAAAGAGCCCATATTTTGGGACAAAACTCTAGTATTTTACAAAAACTGCTAGAAAAATTGGAAAATAATATGAGATAGATTAGATTTAGATCAACATCTCACACCCTACACCAAGGTAAACTCAGTATGGGTGAATGACTTAAATATAAACAAAGAAACTCTAAGCACATTAGCTGAACACAGCATAGTATTATTTGTCAGATCTATGGGAAAGGAAATATTTTAAGATCCAGAAATTGTTAGAAAAAATTACAAAATGTGCAATAAATAATTTTGATTACATTAAATTAAAATTTTTTCTACAAACATAAACAATGCAACCAAAATTTAAAGGGAATCAACAAATTGGGAAAAAAATCTTTATAACAAAAGCCTCTGACAAAGGTCTAATTACTCAAATTCATAAGGAGTTAAATCAATTGTACAAAAAATAAAATCATCCCCCAATTGATAAATGGGCAAGGGACACCACGAATAGGCAATTTTCAGATAAAGAAAATCAAAACTATTAATTAGCACATGAAAAGGTCCTTTAAATATCTAATAATTAGAGAAATACAAATCAAAACAACTTTGAGGTACTACCTCACACCTAGAAGACTGGCTACATGACAGTAAAGGAAATTAATTAAAAAATTCTCTCCACTTTCAGAGGAAGAACTGCGTGGGTAGAAACGCAGTAGAAAAACACCTGCCTCATCACATGGGAGGATGGCGATATAATTAAGGATACTGAGTCAAAATGACCACCATATTGCAAATATCAATAATATGGAAATAGGTGTTGATCAATATTACATGTAAAACCCAGTGGAATAGTGTGTTGGCTATGGGAAGGAATAGGATGGATTGAGCATGAATCCCATAGCCATGGGAAAATGTTCTAAATTAATTAAATAAATAAAAATTATAAGGAAAAGATTAGAAATGAATGACTTCACAAAGCAACAAAAATTTACAAAACAAAATCAAGAGAATGAAAAAAATTGAGGAAATTATAAAACACCTCATTGATAAAATAACAGACTTGTAAAATAGATATATGAGAGACAATTTAAGAACTATTGCACTACTTCAAAATCCTGACAGTAGAACAATTCTGGACATCATTCTACAGGAAATTTTCCAAGAAAACTGCCCGAATATTTTTGAACAAAATGGTAAAGTAGAAATTGAACAAATACACAGATTTACTGCATTACATCTCCAATTGTTCACACCCAGAAATGTTATAGCTAAGTTCAAGCACTTCCAGATCAAGGAAAAGATACTAAAAGCTACTAAAAGAAACAACTCAGACAAAAGATCAAGAATATCCAGGTAAATAATGAAAAAAAATGTGAATGATGGGGGCTTGGCAGTAGCAGATCTTAAACTGTATAATAAAGAGGTGGTCATCAAAACAATATGGTACTGAGTAAGAGACAGAAGGGGGGGGTGGTCAATGGAGTAAACTAGGGGTAAATGACCTCCGCAAGCTAGTGTTCTATAAACCCAAAGACAACAATTTTTGGACAAGAACTCAGTCTTTGACAAAAAATGCTGGATAAATTGGAAAACAGTATGGGAAAAATTAGGTTCAGATCAACATCTTACACTCTATACCAAGATAAATTCAAAATGAGTCCATGACTTAAATATAAAGAATGAAATCATAAATACATCAAGTGAACATAGAATAGTATGCCTGTCAGATCTGTCAGAAAGCAGTGAATCTAAAAGTAAGCAAAAGATAGAGAATAGTACAAAATGTAAAGTGAATTACTTTGATTATATCCAATTAAAAGTTTTTGCACAAGCAAAAACAATGAAACCAAAATTAGAAGAAAAGCAACAAATTGGGAGAATATTTTTATAAAAAATCTCTCTAACAAAGTTTTAACTGCCCAAATATATAAGGAACTAAGTTAAATTTACATAAAATCAAGATATTCCCTAATTGACAAATGGTCAGAGGACACAAATATGTAGTTGTCACATGATGAAATCAAAACTATCAATAAGTACATGAAAAAGTCTTCTAAATTCTTTCTGATCAGTTGCAAATTAAAGCAACTGTGAGGTACCCTCCTTATACTTAGCAGACTGGCCAATATGGCAGCAAAGGAAAGTGGTTAATTTTGAAGGGAATGTGATAAAATTGGGACCCTAATACATTGATGGTAGAGTTGTGAATTAGTCCAAATTGAAACTATGGACAAAGAGCTTAAAATGAATATCTACCCTTTGACCCAGCAATACTACTGTTGAGTTTCTACCCCCAAAGCGATAATAAGGAAAAAAGACTTGTACAAAAATATTTATAACTGTGCTCTTTGTGGTGGCAAAAATTTGTAAAATGGGGGGGTGTCCATTTGACTGGGGAATGGTTGAATAAACTGAGGTATCTGACAGTGATGGAATATTATTGTGCTGAAAGGAATTATGAACTGGAGTAATTCCATGTGAACTGGGAAGACACCCATGAATTGATGCAAAGTGAAAGGAACAGAGCCAAGAATACATTGTATACAGAAATTTATATATTATGATACAATTGAATGTAATAGACTTTTCTACTATCAGCAATCCAATGGCACAACACAATCCGGAGAAAGAACTGAGAGAAAAGAAATGCAGAAGAAAAACATATGATTGATCACTTAGATAGGGATATAATTATGTTTTTTTTGTTAAAAAATCACTCTACTGAAAATATGAATAACATGGAAATGGATTTTGAACAAAGATAAATGTTTAACCCAGTGGAATTTCTTGTTAGCTCTGGGAGTGGGAATAAAAGGAGAGATCTTGAATCATGTAACCATGGAGAAATATTCTAAAGAAAAAAAGAAAAAAAGGAAACAATTCAGATATCATGGAGACACAGTCAGGATTACATAGGACTTGACTGAATCAATACTGAAAGACCAGAAGGAATGAAATATGATATTTGGGAAAGCAAGGCAACTGAGTCTATAACCAAGGATCAACTACCCAGAAAAAGGAACTATATTCTTGTAGGGAAAAATGGTGATTTAATGAAATAGGAGATTTCAAAGTATTCTTGAAGAAAAGACTTGACTGAAACAGAAAATTTGATGCCTAAATACAGAAATCAAGAGAATCACAATAAAGTAATTAAGAAAGAAAAAAAGAAATATAGGACTCAGTAAGGTCAATGAGCAGTATTCCTATATCAAAAGATGATATTGGTACCTCTTAAAATTGGTATCATCATTGGACTAGCTAGAAGAAATATACTGAGAGGATACAGTGGTAACATAAATAGGAAGATATGACAAAAATATTAAAAAAACTAGGGGAAAAATAGGATAATACTAAAAGAAATGGGAAAAGGGGATAAAATGGGATAAATATATATTTTTTAAAAAGCACACAGGGATAGGGCGGGGGAGAAAACCAATACAATGGAAGGGAGGAGGGGGTTGGTGACAGTTAATATTTAAATCTTTGTCAATGGAATCACCTCAGAAAGGGAAGAATAGTTAGATCCATTGTGACAGAGAATTGTTTCAAAACATTTAGAGAAGCAGAAGGGCAATAAAAGGGCTTTTGGGGAGGGGAGCAATAAAAGAAAAGGTGAGGTGGGGTTCACTTAAAAGGCACTATAGTAAGAGGGAAATAAATAAGAGGGAAGGTGGTGGGAAGAGGAGTAACATTAGGTACGGGAAAGTGGGAAAACAGACTAAAAGCCAAAAGTTGGAAGGGAGAGTAAGAGAGAAAAGAGAAAAGGCAGAATCTAAGGAGGAAATCAAAATAAAGCAGAATACAGAGACAGGAATCATAACTATGCATGTGAATGGGATGAACTCACCAATAAAAAGAAAGCAGATAGCAGAATGTATTAAAAACCAGAATCCTACCATATGTTGTCTATAAAAAATACACTTGAAGCAGGTAGACATACACAGGGTAAAGGTAAGTTGGTGGAGCAGAATTCATGGGGCTGGAACTGAGACAAAGAAGGCGGGAGTAAGTGTTATCATCTTGGAAAAAGCTAAAGCAAAAATAAATCTCATTAAAATAAGGAAGGCAATTACAACTTGATGAAAGGCAGTACAAATAATGAAGAAATATCAGTACTCAACATATATGCACCAAATGGTATAGCATCCAGATTTCTAAAGGAGAAACTAAAGGAGCTTAAGAAGGAAATAAATAAAACCATACTAGTGGCTGACCTCAAGCTTCTTCTATCAGAACTAGATGAATCGAAACAAAAAAAATAAATAAGAGAAAAGGGAAGTGAATGAAATCTTAGAAAAATTAGAGCTTATAAATATCTGGAGAAAAATAAATAGGGATAAAAAGTAATATATGTTCTTTTCAGCAACACATGGACATATACAAAGACTGACCATGTACCAGGGCATAAAAACAGTGTATACAAATATAAGAAAGAAGAAATAACAAATGAAATTTTTTGAGATCATAACACAATAAAAATTGTAGCCAATACTGCTTATGGAAAGGCAAATTTAAAATTAATTTGAAAGTAATCTAATTCTTCAAAATTAGTGTGTCAATTATAGGCCACTGAGTTGTTGGACCCGTAGATATAGGCCTACATACATTGAATAAGCCTGGATGACCGAGGAATGAACCTAGGACAGGTTTGTGTATCATAGCCCTGGAGATTCTTGTGCTATCTTTTAAATTGTGAATTAAGTGTGGATTAATTATATTGCACCATCTTCTAGTAGAATAAGTGTGAAGTTAACTTTTGTTTAAGTACCAAGGTTTGGGAATATAATATATGGAACAATTGTGATCAGTTATAGAGATAACAGAAGAGGAAATGAACTTTGAAAACTTACAGTTCATATAGAATACAAGGCAGGACATCATTATAAATTACATTTTTTCAAGTAGCTGAGCAACAAAAATAGTAGTAATTGGCCTGGGGTTAGTTTTAACATGAGCTGTTCTTTTTCAAGTTTTGGGCTGTAATGAATCTGATCTTTGGAGTGGTCATCTGGGTTTTTCATACTCTGCTGCATGTCTGTTGCTCTGTTTTGGTGTAAGTCCAAACTTTTTTCATTTCCTACTGTACATAAAAGTAGAAACCTCAATACCTATATATTTTTTGTTATATTTTGTGATAATTTTGTAAAATATTAATAAATTTTGATTAGATAGGAAATTTTGATTGATCAGATATGTTTTGTTCCTTTCAACTAAATTATTGGTCAATTCCCCCCTTTTTGTTTTTTAAATGTGTGTTCTAATGGTTACGATATGATGGATTGTCTAGTTGAGATTTTTAGAGAAAGGGCAATGAGTTTTGGGAAAAGAGGGCAGTGTTTTTGGCTTCTCAAAACTGCTTTTTGCTGAACAGGGGCAGTGTGGATGATTCGCTCTTGGCTGATTATTTTCTTATGTTCCAGTCTTTATCTAAAGGGACCTAAAATGTTAGCCAATTGTATTGTTTTAATAATTTTGAATTAAATTTTCATTAAAACCTATTTTGTTAATGGTAGATAGAACTCACAGTTGTTTAAAGAAGCTTTTTCAAACCTGAGTAAGCACTAAGTTAGATTTATGGCTTTGAATAACTAGGAAAGTTAAAACTGCAGACATCAAAGTTTAATGATTTGCAGACAGGAACTGGATAAATGGTAATAAGGCACTCAGTATATACATAATTCGATATCATTATCAGGGATTTTCTAAGTCTTACACAATTAAGATGCTACTTTCACCACTTAGGAGTGATTTTGGCATAACTAATTAAATTTTATCAATAATATTCAGATCTAATATTTTGCAGTTGAGGCTTCACTAGTTATTTCTTATATACTTTGACAAATAGAGGAGAAGCATATAGTATACAAATCACATTTGTATACATAATATACAGACATTGTTTTACATATAAATTCATTTTAACAAATTGTATTTAAATGCATGTTGATCTTTACACTAATATTTTCTTTGAAGGTGATTAATGTATCTTAATCATGTGGAATGCCATTTCCAAGATCATATTTTTGCAATATTTGAAAATCTCAATACCTGTGGTGTTTCACAGTAGCAGATTACAAAATTTTTAACTTAATTTTTACTAAAACCTTTAACTTTCATATTTTGATCCAAATTTTGGTATACTCAAGTAACTTTTTTTAATAAACAGAGTATGCATTATTTGATTAAACTTTAACACCTAGAAGTTTAGATTTTAGCTGCCATATTAGATATTAATTTCTGCCTTTTATAATATATTTTTAAATAAAAATGACCACTTGAATTGAACAAAATTTTTGTATAGGATGTGTCATCATTTTCTAACTTTGAAATTTAATAAGATGATAATTTTGGAAATTTTTGAAAATTTAGAAAACTTTTAGGAAATTTTTAAATAATTTTATGGGTATTAACTACATCCTTTTCTCCATATTTCTTTTTTCATTTTCATAAGTAAACCTATGTAATATCTGCAGTTTCACCCTTTTTTACATAATTTGCATTCCAATTGTGGTGAATTAGGGAAACCTGTCTTTTTTGAACAATATTATTTATACATTTATAGAGCTTCAGTTGGCACAAGTTTCTTAAACAAGCATATGCCTGAGTGGTCATACTTCTATGCACAACTCTGAATCATTGCTGACTTTCTTTGATCACATTCTAAAATAGGCTGTGATGTTCAAAAGCATATCTCAGCATTTAACCTTTTTTTAAAAATTTATTTAATTAATTAATTTAGAATATTTTTACATGGTTACAAGATTCCTGTTCTTTGCCTCCCTCCTCCACCCCTTCCCATAGCCTATGTGCAATTCCACTGGGTTTTATATGTGTCAATAATCAAGACCTATTTCCATATTATTGATATTTGCACTAGGGTGATCGTTTAGAGTCAATATCCCCAATCATATCCCCATCAATCCATGTGATCAAGCAATTGTTTTTCTTCTGTATTTCTATTCCCATAGTTCTTCCTCTGAATGTGGATAATGTTCTTTCTCATAAGTTACACAGAGTTGTCCTGGATCATTGCATTGCTGCTAGTAGAGAAGTCAATTACATTCAATTGTGCCACAGTGTATCAGTCTCTGTGTATAATGTTCTCCTCATTTTGCTCTTTTCACTCTGCATCAATTCATTGAGGTCACTCCAGTTCACATGGAATTCCTCCAGTTCATTATTCCTTTGAGCACAATAATATTCCATCACCATCAGATACCACAATTTGTTCAGCCATTCCCAAATTGAAGGGCATCCCCTAATTTTCCAGTTTTTTGCCTCCACAAAGAGCATGGCTATAAATATTTTTGTACAAGTTTTTTTTTTCTTCTTATGATCTCTTTTGGGTATAAAACCAGCAGTGGTATAGCATTTAAACTTTTAATAGTTTCCAATTTTAATTATTGGGATCAAATAATTCCTTTTCCTTCCCTAATCATTTCTAGGTTTCCTTCCTCATGGCCAGTGAGGAACGAAAGGGTGAAATGTTTGACAAATTAGTTTATTTGACTCTTGCTTTAATAGGAGCAAAGAGTAAGATTTCTTTTCACTTAATTAAATTTTGTCAAGGTTCAGGAGACTCAAAAGGTTCTACAATGGTGTTTCTGAGTCTTTCAAGCCATCTTTGTTTTGTCTCCTCCATTCTTAATGGGGTAATAAAAAAGAGAAAGGGAGGTAGTGAGGTGCAAAGAAAAGTGGGAGAGTGGATATATAATGTGTATAATTTCTTGTTATTTTCATTGGATTAGCTAGCCTTACACAAATTATACACATTATATACCTACTCACCTTGTTTTATTTTTAGAATAAAAGAGGGGGAAATGATATGTCCTTAAGTTGTTGAACCCCTAGTAATAGGCCTAAGTACATTGAATAAGCCTGGGTGACCTAGGGATGGACCTAGGACAAGTTTGTGTTTCATAGCCATGGTGATTCTTGGTTTGTATATCATATCCCTCAAGACCCTAATGAAAATCATAACAGAAGAGACTTCATCTTGAGTTTGTGTATCCCATGGATACCTGTTTTGTCTAACCATGTGGATAAGTATTGTTGGGGTAGCAACTCAATATGACTCATTGGTAAATATAGTAATAACTCAATTTAGTGCAATTATCATCCCTTCCCTCAATAAAGCCACTATTGGCCACTTGATGTCCACCAGCCCTCCTGAGTCTTTCTGCATTCTTACCCCTCAATAACCCCAACCAGGTGGTCTCTGGTGGTCCAGACATGTCAAAGAACTAATCAAAGAAGCAATTACTGATTCCATTGAAGAGAACTACAATGAAGAAACCACACATCAAAATCTATAGGATACAGTGAAAACAGTACTCAGGGGAAAATTTATATCCCTGAGTGAATATATCAACAAATCAGAGAGGGGAGAAATCAATGAATTGGGCATGCAACTTGAAAAATAGACAAACACAAAACTAGAAAGAGAAAAAATTGAAACTCCCCACATAAAAACTAATTTGGAAATCCTAAAAAACAAAGGAAAAAAGTAATAAAATTGAATGAATTGATAAATAAGACTAGGAGCAGATACTTTGGAAAAACCAAATAAAATCAATAATGTATTGGTTAATCTAATAAAAAAGAGAAAGAATATAATCAAATTAACAGCATCAAAGATGAAAATTATATATTTTAAAATACATATAATTTTACTGCTTAAAATCATTCATGGCTTCACATTATTGAACTAAATAAAAAATCCATGACTATGAACTGATCAAACCCTGAATTACCTTTTTAGCTTTATCTCACAGGCCTCTCGTTTATTTTGTGTCTCAGCCAAATAACACTTTATTGTTTTCTACTCATGCCCAGTGCTTTCTCTTCTCAATGTTTTTGTTTAAGGTGTTTCCTAAGCCTGATTCCTTGTCAATTTGTAGCATCTGCCAAAAACATATGTGTAAATGGAGTATCACAGGAACCTACCATCCAAAAGTGTAGGAAGAAAACAAATTATTTTTCATCTCTTGGACTATTTGTTTGGATATGTGTGTGAAAAGGGAATTACAAGGGCTTGTTAAGTCAAATGTTGAGTCAACTTAAATCCATTTGAGAAGGCCCTGTGCTATTCTTGGGTAAGATGTAATTATGATAGCATCTTTCATAAATAGGATTATTTGGATCACTATAAAGTATAATTATACTTTCACTTTACTCTGTACATTCAGTTCAAGATTTCTACCATGAGAATTATCAATACTATTAGGAAAATTATATAATTATATATAATTATATATAAGAATAAAGAGAGGATATATATATCTATATCTATTTATATAGATATATATATCCTCTCTTTATTCTTCACTTGATAATTATTCAATTGATGGACAAAATTATCCCTTGGATAGTATCTTCTGAAGATTTTTTTTCAATGTAGGCATAGTTCATACTTTATTGTATTTAAGCCTTTAAGTTTGTGATTTGAATAATAAATTAAAAATTGAATAATAAATAAAAAAGAAAGATCTTGTATTTAGTTTAATTTTAGACAATTATTTGAGTTGGAAAATGTGGTTTATTGTATAAAATCATCTGTGATGCTCACTTTTCCAATTTAAAAATGTTATCAATTATATTAATTATATATGTAAAATATTCTGTTAAAATTTTTGGAGACAAGAGAAATTAGACATGATTCAGTACTTCTTGATATTGTCATTTAATCTGGAAGTTACTATGTCATCCATAATGTTTTTAAAATTTTGTGCACTTCCCTTCTTTGAGATATCTTAAAATCAAAACCTCAGTGCTTTCAAAATTGTTATATTTTTTGCATAGAAACTACTCAGTATGTTTTTGGTTTTCTTTTCTTAAGATCCATTTCTGTTTCCTCATGTAACACAGTGAAGCCTAAAGTTGAAATTTGAATTTATACAATGTAATTTCTCTATCACCAATTACATGAATGGATTGTTTTAGAATTCTGACTAATTATGTTGGTCCCATGCCAAACTTTCTATGGACTTATTTTTACTTTTGCTATTTTTCATTGTTTTGTGAAGATATACTCTTTTGTCCTACAATGTTTTTGAAAGAAGTTATATTCTAAATTGAGGTTACTCTTGGATGCTACCCCTCCTTACTTTGCAAAGAGATTAAGTATTTAGTGTCTTGAGGAAATTTCCATTTTTTTTCTTCTTTACTGTAGTGACTCTTTTACACCATTGTAGCCTTTACTAAACCTAATATTAACTGTAAATAGATGAGTTTGAAATGATTCAGATATTAATAGTGAGTTATTTCCTATCTTTTAAGATATAGTTAGTTTAATTCTATGATTTTTTTTTGTAATTCTTGCATTTCTTATAGTCGTTTTATGCTATATTTCTGCATGACTTATTGTTCCTATTAGATTGTAAACTATTTGAAATAATGTTTGTTGTTAATAATTTTGTGTTCATCAGAACTTAGGAATTTTTAACATAGAAATTAGTTAATAAATATGTTTTATTAATTTAAGTTAAATTAAAAGAAGAAGTGGAAATTAAGACTCAATGTTGACCTAGATATTTGAAAGATATTATACTAATTTTTTTAAATATAAAGGCCAAGTTTGGGGTATCTATTTAGCAAAATGAATTAGCATCTATAATATCATCTTTATATATTAAATCATGAAAAATACTGTTCTCCTGAGTTGGTGTTTTATGTTTGTAATGCTTCTTGTTGAAGACACTTAGCCAAGTGGATCATGTGAGTTCAGTATTTCTGAGTTCTAGTGGGACTAAAGAGTATATAAATAGAGAGTGATAGATACAGTCAGATATATATATCTTAGAAATGAAAAACAAAGAATAACAGAGATATATGGAGACAGTCACAAAACAGATACTTATTTGCAAATGATTTTAAGTTAATTTGACTGAAATATAAACTAAAATTTTATTAAATTTTCATCCTTCTAGTGTATATAATATTTACTTCATTAACCAGGTTAGTCACTTGGCTTGCTTATCTTAAAGACAGTCTTTCTCTATTTTCTATATAATCCACCTTGTTACTTATATTAAACAAATCATTGTTGTTCTTTTCTATGTATAGTAAATATACAAAGGATTAATCTGCCACTGATTTTCAATTTACACAGAGCATTAGCCTTTCCCCCTCCATTTGATAGAAGATAATCATTGATACTATTGAATGTCAGAAATGTATCATCAGACATTTACACACAGAAGGCCTCAATAAATGGCTGATGACTTCTATTGAATCAATAAAGGAAAAAGGAAAATGTTACTCAGAGGATCAAGATTACTGTGTATGATTTGTGAAACTCGAAGTCTTACAGACTTAATACATCCAGCTTATTCTTAACACACTTAATATTAATCTATAATTTTATTGCTCACCTATAAACTACCAGAGAGTACATGACTTCCAATTATAGAATTATAGAAATCTTTCCTGCCTCTTCTTGTTTGAATATTGCTCTTATCATGACTATTTAGTAAGTTAAATATGAGTTGCCTTTACTGATTTCCAAGACAATGCCATAGAATGTAATTCCTATTATTAATATCATTGTCTGATATTACATAGACAATTTTTCCAAATATATTTATGGAATTGAAAATGCATTGCTATTCCACATTTGGTTAAAAAGGATAGTTTTATCCTACTAAAATATTTTAGTACACACACATATATTATATTTTGTTAACTAGAAAATAGTTATACTATATATCAAAACCAATTGTTTTTATGCAGTTTGATAATAATAATATTCATATTTGTATAATACTTCTCAAGGTTTTGAAGCACTTTCCAAAAATTGTTTTTACTGAATTAGAAAAAAGAATGCTATCACAAAATTAATGTTTACTTGAAATTAAAAGAATTCTATTCCATTCCCAGCCTGGTCCTATATAATCTCATCCCCCATAATGTTTTTTAAAGTCAATGATATTTCATAACACTATTGTTAAAGTGTTACAACCTAATTATATAATAACATGCTAGATTCCTATTCTTCCATATTAAAATGTATTGTTGTAGTTTCCTGAGTTACATCATTGTCATTTCCCAACGCCTACCTTCAGTACTCTCACACATAAAAACTTTTTTTTCTTTTTAATTCATGTTATTGATTTATTTTTCTTACATCATTTATATTTCCAAATGCCCTTCTCTCTCCCTTCAATCTTCATCATAGAGAATACTCCCTTATAACCATGAATAAAAATGAGGAAACAGAATAGACCCCAGAACTCACCAATATATCAAGTTTTAGTATATAAAGGTGACATAATTAAATAGTGTTATAAGGAATGAAATAATTGGTTTTCAAAAAACCTAGAAAGACATATATGAACTGATGCTGAGGGAGGTGAGCAGAACCAGGAAAATAATTTAACCAATGAAATCAATATTGAAATAACTCACACCTTTGAAGGACTTATGAACTCTAATCAGTTTAATAAATCATGTGTATCCACAGCTATTTATAGATTTAAAAATAATTTAAACTTTTATTTTCTGTCTTAGTAAGAACTCAATGACAAAAGAACAAGAGCTAGACAAACAGGGTTAAATGACTTGGTCCAGAGTCATATAGTTAGGAAATATATGAGACCAAAGTTAAATCTAGATCCTTCTGATTCCAGACCTGGTCCTTCTATCCACTGAGTAATCTAGTTGCCCCTATCAATATCAATATACTGTGCATAGTAATCTTTGAAATTTGTTTTAACAATAGCAATTTATAACAAGAATGAATTTTTCTTTGTAAATTGGACGAATCTGAGGGAGAATGTGAATTTTTGCCAAATGGCAAAAATTTAAATTTATTTTAAAGGAGTTTTGATGGAAAGGTGAAAAAAACATTGAACTCAGAATTGTGAGACTTCAGGAAAAAACCTGTCTCTGACATTTACTAGCTATGGTATCTTGACAATTAATTTAATACTTCTGAATCTCAGTTTCCTCATCTGATGAATAAGGAAGTTTTGACTACATGTTCTTGATCTTCTTTCTAGTTCTACAGTGTGATTATATGACCTTTAGGGAGTTGGAATATTATACAACATTTGAAAATCATTTGTAAATTATTGCTATTTTATTTTTTATATTTAAACAAATTTGCACACCAGTTTTCCAAAGTTATATAATCCAAATTGTCTCCCTTCTTTCATACTCCCTTCCAGAGCTACCAGAAAATTTAATCTGAGTTATTATCACACTAATATGTTGCCATATTATTCTTTTTTTAATTGAACAATTTTATAAAATAAAAAAATGTAAACCCATGTAAACTAGTGATAAATCATATGCTTCCATCAGCATTCTTACTTCAACACTTATTTCTCTGCAGGTGAGTAGCATTTTTTTCATAAGTACCTCATAATTGCTCTGTATCATATTGTGCTGCTGTTAGTAGCAAAGTCTATCACATTTGATTTTTCTACAATATTGTTGTTACTATGTACAATGTTTTCCTCATTCTGCTCATTTAAATCTGTATCAATTCATGTAGATCTTTCCAGCTTTTTTCTAAAATCATCCTTTTCATCATTGCTTATAACACAATAGTATTCCATCACCATCATATACTACAATTTGTTCATCCATTCCCCAACTGAGGGACATCCCTTTAGATTCCAATTATATTTCCCAATTTAGTTTCCAATTAATTGCCACCACAGTGAGTGCAGCTATAAATAATTTTATATAAACAGGTTCTTTCCTTTTTTTTAATCTCTATGGGACACAGACCTAGTAGTGGTCTTACTGGATCAAAGAGTATTCATTCTTTTATAGCCCTTTACACATAATTCCTAACTGTACTCCAGAGGTTGGATCAGTTCACAACTCCACCAGCAATTTGTGTGTCCCATTTTTGACACAGCCTCCAACATTTATTATTTTCCTTTTCTTTCATATTGGCCAATCTGATAGATATCAGGTGTTATCTCATAGTTGTTTTAATTTGCATTTATTTAATCAAGAGTAATTTACAACGTTTTTTCATATGATTATTGAGAGCTTTGGTTTCTTCATCTGAAAACTGCCTATTAAACATTTATGGATTGGTGAATGACTTAGATTCTTATAAATTTGATTTAGTGCTTTATAAATATGAGAAACAAGACCTATATCAAAGACATTTTTTAGAAAAATTTTCCCAGCTTGTTACTTCCCTTCTAATCTTGTGCATATTGTTTTTGTTTGTCAAAACCTTTTTAATTTTACATAATCAAAATTATTTATTTTACATCTTTTAATGTTCTCAACTGCTATTTTTGAAATAGAACATTTTGGCTCGTGAATATATAGAAAATGAATATTTTGACTTATGAAAAGGGAAAATATACATTGCATAAAGAAGAAGTACATTGATTTTTTGAAATGTCTAAGGTAATGAATGTCCTTTTCACAAGAAAACATCTTATCAGCTATAAATGAGAAAAGCAAAAAAAAAATTGTTAAAAAAAAGCTGCTAAAATCTATTTGCAAAGAAAAACAGTTTTCAGATAGCATGCTATCCTTTTAATTTCCAAAAGAAACATAATATTGATATTTATGCTACTAAAATGGATTGAATTCATTGTAAATAATTTAAGGTAATATGCTTATTACAGGTAAACAATATATTGGGAGAAAGAAGTGAAAAATTATATCTAAATTCGAAGAAACAACTTTAACAAACTCAGAAATTTAAGAGGTCCATGTTGAACCTACTTAAATATCTAAGGCTTCACACAGGATGCCATTGTTCTTTAGGTTAATTGACTATGAATATAAAAAAATGTTAGAGGCTAAAATATACAAATAAGAAGATTATGAATTAATTAAATAATGATTTCATATTTAAAATAATAATTAGAGCTCCTGAGGCTTTTATTTCATAAAAGTGAGGGGCATAACAGTAACGGGGGGATCTGATTAAAGGATTGGTGAAGAATCTGTCTATAAGGGTCAGGAATAGGCAGAATGGGAAAATAAAAATTAAGCAGGGAATTCAAAATATAATTTTGATTGAATTGTTGTTAAAATGTATTCAATATTTCTGCTTTTCTACATTTGTTTGATGTTTTTATGCACTAATGCATGACTATTTTTTATAATATCATATGTAGTGGAAATGTTTATATTATTTTCTGTTCCCATTCAGTAATCACCATAGACCTATCATACCTGTTTTAATAATTCTACTCATGTCTCTTAACAACTTGTCTATTTGTCTACTATTTATATGGAGGTGCTGAACTATTATAGATTTGTTATTTCTTACTTCCTTTAACTCATTCAACTTTTCCCCTTAAGCATTCAAATGCTATTCAAAGCATACATATTTAGAATTGATATTTTTTAATTATTGTTTGTCTTTTAGTATAATATAGATTCCAGGTTTTTCCCTTTTAATCAAGTATTTTTTTGCACTCTTATCTTAAATTATGTTTACTAAACCCGATTTTTAAAATTTCAGCTGTAATATGCAATATTATGTTATAGCCTGCTATTTTAAGACTGTGAATATTTTATATGTATATGGATATGGATATGCACGTATAAAGACAATAAATATTTTTGGATTTGGTTTTCTTAGTGACTCTGTCATTAGACATGATATTAACTATGTATTTCTCTTTATCTTCTTCTGTTTTACTGTTCCTTCTTTTTGTTTCCCACCAAGCAAAAGTGTGCTGCACAGCAGTACTCTAGCTTTGATAAAATCTTCTCCTTCTCCTTCACCTGCCTTCTTTCTCTCATCCAGAGCCTAATCACAGGTTCCTATCCATTATCTCTTGCATATTACATACTGTTTTTCATCCATCTTCCATGGTTAAAGACTGTTTATTTTTGAATAATAACTCCTTTAATCTATTTTTCTTCTTATACAACACCACTTCCTTGTTAAATGATGTATAGAGATAGAAATGGTTGCAGATTTATATATGTGTGATATAGATTTATATATCTAGGTCTATAGTTATGCATTCAACCCTCTGTGAATTCATCTGTTACTTATTCAGATATTATGGATTTTTGACTCTAAAGATCACAGAATTTTTTCATTTGAGGTATTTCTTTCAGGAGGAAATTGTTAGATTCTATTTTCAATATGCCCTGCATTCTAAGAGATTGGGGTAATTTCATCCCATAATTTACTGAGATATTATATATAATATTTTTATGGCTTTTTATGGCTCTTAGGCAGTTGATCAATGATTATTAAGTAATTTCTTAATCTTTTACACTGGTCAGTAATTTTTTTAAATATAGGGGATAATATCTAATTTTTATTAGTATTTTGACCTTAAAAATATTTCTTATTTTCTCATGGAGTCACTGTCTTCTTTTTCTTCCATTATATTTTTAAGGAATCTATTGCTTGGGAAAGTTTTCATTTCCTCTTCTACTAAGTTGGCAATTCTTTTTTCCAAATCTTTTTTCTATAAAATACTAATTTTTTCCACTTTTTTCTTAAATCATTTATAAAATGGCATATTAAAATTTTCATTCATAAAATCATTTACAAAATAACTTTAACTTTTTGTTTTAACTCTTGCTTTAATTTATCTCAAGAATTGTAGAATTGTAGGTGATGCATGCTAAAGTTGTTTATTTCTGAGATTTTTCTTGTAGATATTTGGGAATAAATTTCCTTTTCTGAGATTATGTTCTACACATCACTTTCATCATAATAGTTCTTTATAGTATGATTTTGTTGCTACTTATGCATTCTACATTACTTCTCAAATTTATACTTTGCTTTATATCTGTGATCTGTACACTCCTGGAGAGAGAATGTTTGGGCTGCTTTTGTCAGTCAATGAATATGGTTTTCCTTAAGAATATCAATTACAGTTCATGCTGAGGATATTGACACTTTCAGAGTACCCAAAATGATCAGATAATATCTGATGTTGTCATCTTGGTTTGATCTTTGCAAATTCCCAACCTAGGTGAGCCTCTGCATGACGATTACAAGGAAGATACCCATGACATCTTATCACAACCCATTCCATTTTCAATTAAGCTCTAATGTTTAGGAAGATTTAACAAAAGCTAAATTTATTTCTGTAACATCTAGCTATTATTTATTGGTTCTGTCCTCTGATGTGGAATAGAGCAACACTAGTAACTTTTCGCAGAAGAGGCCTTCAGATTCTTGAACTTAGATGCCTTGTCTTCCTTCTTATACATTCTAAATATATCCAGTTTTGACAAAGGATTTTGCATGATTTGGACTCAAGGCCCTTCACCATTATGATTGTGCTTGTTTGAACATTCTAAATGTAATCAATATCATTCTTAAATCTTAATGTCCAGAATGAGATGTAACACTGTGGATGATGTCTGATGAAGGTAACATAGTGGAACAATAACCTCCCTAATCCTGGACACCCTTCATATACCCAAATATAAAAATAATATTTTTGCTTTCCACCTTAATTTGCTGAATTACATTACTTCCAATCCACTAAAATAAAATAACTTAAAAAGTCCTGTCTATACCATTCCCATTTAGTCTTGTAAATTTAATTTTCTGTACCCAAAAGCAAGATCTTGCATATCATGCTACAGAATATCATCTTGTTAGATTAAGACCAGTGCTTTAATATATTAAGATACTTTTGAATCCTGACTCTGTCATTCTTAGCATGAGCTATCTTTTACAGCTTTGTATCCTCTCTAAAATAAGACTTCCATCCATGTCTTTAGTCAAGTCATTGACAAAATTATTAAACAGTACATAGGGACAAGCATTGGTTACTGGCATTTTCCACTAGATACCTTCAGTCAAATTGATATTCAAAATTGAGTATTATTTTCTAAGTTGTGTTATCCAATCAAGTCTTATTCCATTGGGTTAGATTAGTATCAAACATAAATCTATTCTTTTTTTCAAAAGAATAGTGTGGTACATTATAAACAACTTTATTTATATCCAAGTATAATATATTCACAACATTCTCCTTAACCCCTAGTTTATTACTCCTGTAAAAATGAATTTTTTACAAAATATGTTCTTTTTTTAAACATTTATTAATATTTGTTTTTTAGAAAAGTTAACATGGTTACATAATTCATGCTCTTACTTTCCCCTTCATCCCCCGACTTACCCCCATGACTGATGTGTATTCCCACTGCTTTTAACATGTGTCATTGATCAAGACCTGCTTCCAAATTGTTAATAGTTGCATTGGTGTGATAGTTTCAAGTCTACATCCCCAATCATGTCTGCCTCAACCCATGTGTTCAAGCAGTTCTTTTTCTTCTTTTTCGACTCCTGTAGTTCTTCCTCTGAATGTGGGTTCTTTTCCATAAGTCCCTCAGAATTGTCCTGCATCATTGCATTACTGCTAGTACAGAAGTTCATTACATTCTATTTTACCACAGTGTATTGGTCTCTGCGTACAATGTTCTTCTTGATCTCCTCCTTTCACTCTGCATCAAATCTTGGAGGTCTTTCCAGTTCACATGGAATTCCTCCAGTTTATTATTCCTTTGAGTGCAATAGTATTCCATCACCAGCATATACCACAATTTGTTCAGACATTCCCCAATTGAAGGGCATACCCTCATTTTCCATTTTTTCTCACCACAAAAAGCATGGCTATAAATGTTTTTGTACAAGTCTGTTTATCTATGATCTCTTTGGGGTACAAGACCAGTAATGCAATGCCTGGATCGAAGGGTAAGCAGTCTTTTATCTCTCTTTGGGCAGAGTTCTAAATTGCCATCCAGAATGGTTGGATCAGTTCACAACTCCACCAGCAATGCATTAATGTCCCAATTTTGTCACATCCCTTCCAACATTTATTACTCTCACCTGCTATCATTTTAGCCAATCTGCTAGGTGTAAGGTGATACATCAGAGTTGTTTTGAATTACATTTCTCTAATTATTAGATATTTAGAACACTTTCTCATGTGCTTATTGATAGTTTTGATTTCTTTATCTGAAAATTGCCCATTCATGTCTCTTGCCCATTTATCAATTGGGGAATGGCTCGCTGAATTGTATTACTTCCAATCCACTAAAATAAAATAACTTAAAAAGTCCTATCTATACCATTCCCATTTAGTCTTGTAAATTTAATTTAATTCTGCTGTTAATCTAGGCAATTTATATTTTTGTAAATATTCATCCATATCTCCTAGATTGCTATATGTATTACCATATAATTGGGCAAAATAGTTTTTAATGATTGCCTTAATTTCCCCTTCATTAGAGGTGAGGTCTCCCTTTTCATCTTTGATACTGTCAATTTGGTTTTCTTCTTTCCTTTTTTTATTAGATTGACCAGTACTTTGTCTATTTTATCTGTTTTTTTCAAAATACCAGTTTCTAGTCTTATTTATTAATTCAATAGTTCTTTTACTTTCGATTTTATTAATTTCTCCCTTAATTTTTAGTATTTCTAATTTAGTTTTCATCTGGGGATTTTTAATTTGCTCGCTTTCTAGTTTTTCTAGTTTCGCTTTTTAGTTGCATGACCAATTCATTAATCTCTGCCCTCCCTAATTTGTTAATATATGCACTCAAGGATAGAAATTTCCCCCTGTTTATTGCCTTGGCTACATCCCACAGAGTTTGGTAGGATGTCTCATCATTGTCATTCTCTTTTCAGCTGCACATCGTACATTCACAAAGATTGACCATGTAATAGGGCATAGAAACATTTCAAACAAATGCAAAAGAGCAGAAATAATAAATGTAACCTTCTCAGATCATAATGCAATAAAAATAATAATTAGTAAGGGCACCTGGACAGGCAAATCAAAAACTAATTGGAAATTAAATAATCTGATTCTCCAAAACCAGCTAGTGAAAGAAGAAATCATAGAAACAATCAACAATTTCATTGAAGAAAATGGCAATGAAGTGGCAAAATATGTTCTTGATGAACTCTTTCTAGCTCTGTTCAATGATTAATTCCCTTTCTTAAGTTCACCAAATTATCTTTTAAAATAATCATTAATTTTCTAAAACTTCAACATGAATGAATGTCAAACTTGCTGGACTATAATTTGCACGTTGTTTTCTTCTATTCCCCTTTTCAAAATGAGACAACCACTTACCCTTTCCCAATGTTTTTATCTGTTCTGCTTTCCAAAGTCTCTCCAATCACTGACAGTGACTCACAATTCACTGGAAATTCCTTCTATATTTGAAGATGTAGGTGATGTTAGCTGGATGACTGAAATTCACAAAGTATAGTAGGTGTTATGCTACTATTTGTTTTCAGTTATTGTTCAGCTAGGTCCAACTCTTCATGATGTTATTTAAGTCTTCTTTGGAAAGATACAAGATTGATTTGCTATTTTTTCTCCAGCTCATTTTATAGTTTAGGAAAATGAAGCAAACAAGGTGAAGTGACTTATCCAGGGTCACTTGGCCAGTAAGTTAATGAGACCAGATTTGAATTTTAAAAGTCTTCCTGGCTCCAGGTCAGGCACTCTCCTCATTGTATCACCTAAATGCTTTCTGTTACTATCTCTTTATGGTGAATTTGACTCTTCGTCTGTAAGTGATTCCTTCTTAGCAGCTTAGTTCTAACTCTGCAATTGTACTACTGAAATACTGATTTTGGAGTCTTCCACCACTGGACCAGGTCATTACCAGACTCTGACCTGACTTATAGTTTTTATATGTAACCTAACAAGATGTTTCCTGTGAAGAGTTATCTGCCTTCATCCAAATGTCAAAAAAATTTATAATTCTCTAAGACATTATTAAAAATTTCTTCCTATCTCATTCAATTAAATCTATAAGATTTTTTTAGTCCATTCTATATGCGAGGGACTGTGCTAAGGACTGGGGATGTAATAAGAGAAAGAAGTTCCCTGCCTCAATGAGCTTAGAATCTAAAGGGGTGAAGACAACACACAAAAGGAAGCTGAAAAAGAGAGAGGAGAAGATAACTTGTAAAGGGGTCATAATGGAATAACTCAGGATAGCAACTTAGGAAACTTTGAGCTGATTTTCTTGGATGCCTTGCTTAAATGTAGATTCTGGGAAGAACTTCCTTGTTCCAATTGACTGTCATCAATGAGGCAGAGTGTAATTCTGAGTGAGTCCCAGAGATGAAATCTTCCTATAGGATAAAGTCATTTTCTGAAATGATTGTAGAAATTGAAGTGGGGTTGAAATTTCCATTCAGAAGTAGTAACAGTCACACACCTTATAAAAATACACTCCAGGGTTCCGAGTTAAGATGGCGGCAGAGTAAAAAGCAGCTCTTAACCTCTCCGCACCGAAACACACAAAACTCCTCAAGGGGACATAAAAACAAGTCCAGACGAACGGAGGAACTCCACAAAAGGGCACAGCGTGGAAGGTACATGGAATCGAGGCATTTCCATGCTATAAAGGGGTGAAACAGCTCTCACTAAATCACGGGTTGAGCAACCACCCCACCCCCAACAAATACTATTATAAGAAGGAGAGGAAGAGGGCATAAAGAGGTAATAAGCAAACCTTACTATCAGTGTAATCAACCCAGAGAGGGAAGAGTAGCTATACTATCCATTGGGACATAAAACTCTTATCTAACCCTTCTGAGAAAGTTAGAAGGGACAAACCAAAGGGAGCAGGGGAGTGGGGAGGACAACAAAAGGGAGGGGAGAAGGGGGAGGAAATTCATAAGGCCTTTAGTTACAAAAAGAGGGGGGAAAATAAGGGAGGGGGTAGAAAGGGAAGTTAATCAAGGGAGGGGATAAGGGACAG
>NC_058130.1:327422575-327422887 GCF_016433145.1 Gracilinanus agilis
TGAATCCACTATTTGACAAAAACTGCTGGGAAATTTGGAAAACAATATGGGAGAGATTAGGTCTAGATCAACATCTCACACCCTACACCAAGATAAATTCAGAATGGGTGAATGACTTGAATATAAAGAGGGAAACTATAAATAAGTTAAGTGAACACAGAATAGTATACTTGTCAGATCTCTGGGAAAGGAAAGACTTTAAAACCAAGCAAGAGTTAGAGAAAATTACAAAATGTAAATTAAATGGTTTTGATTATATTAAACTAAAAAGCTTTTGTACAAACAAAAACAATGTAGTCAAAATCAGAAGGG
>NC_058130.1:327422985-327450188 GCF_016433145.1 Gracilinanus agilis
AGAGAAATGCAAATCAAAACAACTCTGAGGTATCACCTCACACCTAGTAGAATGGCTAAAATGAGAGAAGGGGAGAGTAATGAATGTTGGAGGGGATGTGGCAAAATTGGGACTTTAATGCATTGCTGTTGGAGTTGTGAACTGATCCAGCCATTCTGGCTGGCAATTTGGAATCATGCTCAAAGGGCTATAAAAGAATGCCTGCCCTTTGATCCAGCCATTCCATTGCTGGGTTTGTACCCCAAAGAGATCATAGATAAACAGACTTGTACGAAAATATTCATAGCTTTGCTTTTTGTGGTGGCATCAAACTGGAAAAGGAGGGGATGCCCTTCAATTGGGGAATGGCTGAACAAACTGTGGTATATGCGGGTGATGGAATACTATTGTGCAAAAAGGAATAACAAACTGGAGAAGTTCCAGGCGAACTGGAGAGACCTCCGGGAGCTGATGCACAGAGAAAGGAGCAGAGCCAGAAGAACATTGTACACAGAGACTGATATACTGTGGTAAAATTGAATGTAATGGACTTCTGTACCAGCAACAATGCAATGACCCAGGACAGCTCTGAGGGATTTATGGTAAAGATGCTACCCACATTCAGAGGAAGGACTGCGGGAGAGGAAGCATATAAGGAAAGCAACTGCTTGAACGTATGGGTCGGGGTGGACATGACTGGGGATGTGGACTCAAAACTACCACACCAATGCAACCACCAACAATTTGGAAATAGGTCTTGATCAAGGACACATGACAAAACCAGTGAAAATGTGCGTCGGCCATGGGTGGGGGTTTGCGGGGGGTGAGGGGAAAGTGGGAACATGAATCATGTAACCATGTTAAAAATGATTATTAATAAATGTTAAAAAAATACACTCCAAATCATTAACAATGTGTGAAATAAAAATTAGCAAAACCCTGAAGTTCCATCTGTCAGCTACCAGATTGACAAAAGTCAGAAGATGACAATATTTAGAAAGACAATGAGAAGACAAGTACACTAATGTAATTCTGTTGAATCTGTGAATTGGTCCAACCCCTCTGGGTAGTGATTTTGAATTTTACTCCATAAATTGACAAACTGTGAATACCTTTTGACCCAGTAATACTACTACTAGACATATATCTCCAAAAGAAGAAAGATGGAGGAGAAGTATTCATGTAAAATGGTTTATAGTAACTGTAGGGATTATTTTCTCAAGTTGCTGTCTGTGTCTGCAGCTGCACAGCAATGTCCTTCAGGGGATGGGCCAGTGGTAATAACTTCCCCTTGCAGTGTGTTCAGGACCACTAATTCCTTGATGGTTTAACACTGTTGGGAGGAAGTTTACTAAATTATTATTTAGGAGACATAGCAGGCAGGGCTGGAGAATTCTAAATGGAATGGGGAAGCAGGAAGTGTGGTGGTTCTTTCTGAGACAGACTATATGGTGGTTGGGACAAGTTGTAGCTGACTCCTGGGAGACCTCAGAGGAAGTGGAGTTTTTACCCTGATTTCCTGGGATCCAGAAGGAAGACTGTCATCTACTTTGGTAGAGACTATTAATCCCAACCTGAGTTGCTGGTTAACTTGGGTTGGGTTAGCTCCCAGATCTACTGACCTGAAGGAGTACAGATAGTGGTCCTGGAAGAGCTGCAACATCACTGGAGTGTGTCAGGACTCTGCTGTGAGGATACCCACTTCAGTCCTGCTATTCTTTGGGATCTCTCTTGCTTTAGTTCTCAGTTCAGTATAGATAAGTCCCTCCCTTACCCTGTGGTTTGCCCATAGTCTGGAAGTATAGAAACCCTTATTCCCATCCTTTAGACCATAGTTCCCTTAATCAAATTGGTTTATAAGCCTTCTTGTCATTTTACTTGCTGGTTTCAGAGACTCCTTGTCTAGGTGGAGCAGGGTGACAGGGGCCTAACTGTCACTCCATTCAATAGTCATTTCCCCGAACAGCTAAACCCAGTTTTCCTAACTTGTTTGGTCCCACCTATTGTCCATTCCTGTCTCCTACTCACCCTTCTGAACACATATAATATTTAAGTTAACTCCCCTGTTTTCCCCATAAGAATATCAAGTATCTTCAGATATAATATAAGTCTATGAAGACCTGGCTGTTTGTTAATAGTATAGAAATCTTGAATTGATTGAGAATTTATCACAGGCTAAAATTGATTATTAGCCTATGAAACTCTTCACGGCTAGAGAATCACTCTTAACTGCCAGGATTGACACCTTGAGATTCTTCCTGGATATGATGGACCAGGCCAGTTAGGTGATATCAAAACAACAGGTAACTAGTTTAATTAAATAATATAGGGATATATTTGGTGGTATGGGAATTTATGAAAAATGAGTAAGGCTAGAGGTTTCAAGATAAACTAAAATTAATTCTAATTGAGAAATGATCAGGCAGTTCCCCTCAGGGAAAGCCTCTGATGGAATTCTGCCACTCAAGCCTCGTTACAGCATAGGCCTTGTTCAACTGCTGGATAACAAAGCTACCTAAACTTAGATGGTTATAAATAGCTGTTGTTCTTCTGTGATGACTGGTTGATGTTATTGCTGATAATTGTTGTTGATGATGATGCATATGAACTGCAGATAGCAGGTTATGACAGTAGACCTAGATAGCTGGACCCTAGTGTGGATCAGCTAACCCAGATCCTTGGTGAAGCTTCTGGCTTCAAATGAAGAGTTTTCCCCTTCCACCCTTTCTACCCACCTTACTCAATTCTGAGTTAGTTTGTCTGGGGGTGACTTTCTATTTATAGGGATGCTCCAATGGTCTTCCAACTGTCTCATGCCTGCTTTGGGAATTCTAAAATCTGAACCCCATCTTGCTATAGTTTGTACAAGATGGCTATTTGCAAAAACTATTTAGGGGCAGCTGGGTAGCTCAGTGGAGTGAGAGTCAGGCCTAGAGACAGGAGGTCCTGGGTTCAAACCCGGCCTCAGCCACTTCCCAGCTGTGTGATCCTGGGCAGGTCACTTGACCCCCACTGCCCACCCTTACCACTCTTCCACCTATGAGACAATACACCGAAAGTACAAGGGTTTAAAAAAAACTATTTACATAACACTTTTTGTTATAGTGAAAAAGAAAGAAAGAAATTGAATTTTATCAATTAGAAAATGGGTCAGTAATTTGTTGTGTATGCATGTAATAGTTTTGAGCCATTAAGAAATGACAAAATAAATTATTTTTTAAAAACTCATAAACATTTAGATGAGAAGATACAGAATAATGTATGCAGAATCAGGAGAATCATTTAGACCAGTTATGGACAAAGTTTTTAAAGAGGGGGCCAAAGGAAAGGAAATGCTTATCTGTCAGTCTGTTTCTAAGGCAACTATTTCAAAGTTTCATTGTATTGTATCCCACTCATTGTATTCATCAGATTAGGAATAATTTGGCCAGGTGGAATAGAACATTTCAGGGGGCTGAATCTGGCTCGAAGGCCATATTTTGCCCATCATTAATTTAGACAATGACTACAATATTCTAAAGGAAAATGCAATTGAAAGACTTAAGAAATTTGTTGCAATGGTCAATTATGACTCTGGAATTATGATGAAAAAAATCATGCTCTAAAGATTATAGCATGTATGGAATATGTTACTTCTCTTGACTTCCTCAATAACCTTATGGAAAAGAAGCTGTAGCTATGAAGTAAGTAAATTTAGTCATAAGAAGGTTACTCAATTTGTGGTAGATAATACAATTGTCAAGAATCGGTAGAATTCAAATCCAGATTGTTCTTTCTTCTTTCATGTCAAAACACTTCAAGTACTGGTGGCTTGCTCAAGATCACACATATAATATGAGCCAAGTTTACTGGAGATCCTTCCATTTAAATATAGTCACTTTTCAAGTATTCTTCATTATCTTTTTTAAATAGAGATGACAGTATGATCTGTGTAGTTGTATGTAAAGACAATCAATATCAAATTTATTTTTATTTCACATTATTTTCCTTCTCATCCTTTACTCCAAATACCTTTATGAGTTGAGACTATTGGACCCAGCAAAAATAGGTTAAAGGATTCAAGGGTCCATGAAGTTAAATATTAGGCCGGTAGCAAAATGTCCATCATTTTGCACAAGAGAAGGCATCAGTAAGAATGTTATCTTTTACACTTCTGAATAATGATT
This sequence comes from Gracilinanus agilis, assembly GCF_016433145.1. NCBI lineage: Eukaryota > Metazoa > Chordata > Mammalia > Didelphimorphia > Didelphidae > Gracilinanus > Gracilinanus agilis. Next base: position 327,427,131 of record NC_058130.1, read on the forward strand.
AGATTAATTTCAACTTCAGGAGAAAGTGAAGTGTTCATCATTTGCTTCTGGTAAATGGTGGCATCTCTAAAAAATCTGAAAAACTTATTTTTATTATTGCAGTATAAAGAGAACTGATTCAGGGTCTTGGTATTGTCATTTTCTAGTTGTATAATCCTGAAAATATAATTTAACTTCTCAGTACCTCAGTCACCTTATTAGTTAAGTGAGTATAGGATTTGATACCCTTGGTTCTTGTTCTAGCTCTAAATATATGGTCCTACATTTCTATCTTGTGATAGAGGGCCTCAATGAATACATATGTTTCTATCATACTCTACTGAGTAAATTTAAGAGGGATAATTTAGTTATTGTTAGTTTAAGTATTGTGGTACAGTTGAGAGAGCATTGGTAATCAAATGTAAAGTCCTGAGTTTGGAACCCGGTTTTCATACTCTAAAGCTGATTAAGTATCAAAAAAATCTCGTTACATCATTTGAAAAAGAAAGAAAATAATTCTTACAAACTTACTTCAGAAACTCCACAAACAACTTCTTTTAAAATCTTAAAACACTTAATTCTAACTATTACTTTTACCCCTCAATCCCTTCAATTCTTCCGTTAGGGCAAAGGTAAAATAATTAAATGGTATTAATTTTGCTTATGCTTAAAGGCCTTTCATCTTTAACTGTTTACTAATGAAGAATGTATCTTTTCCCACTGGATATAACCCTTCAGGCAACATTATTGAGCATAATTTTGTACAAAGAATATGAAACATTAATAAAAAGAATTTAGAAGTAGTTTGACAGAAATTAGATTAAGACCATCATCTTATGTCACATATCCACAATTTCTCAAGGGGATATATGACCTCAGTACAAAAGACCATAATGTTTGAATGCAAAATGAAAGGACATCACTTTCTTAGGATTAGAGAGTGAACTGCTATTCAAATAAATAATTTTATTGCTGTTGATTAGTTAGTTCTAGTACTGTACAGCTATTTATAGGCCTATATTGGGATTTTTGGGAAGAATACTGAAACGGTTTGCCATTTCATTCTCTAGCTCATTTTGCCAATGAGGAAACTGAGGCAAGGAGGGTTAAGTGGTTATCTATTGTTAAACAGCTTGCAAGTGTCTGAGGACAGATTTTGAACTCGGGAAGATGAGTCTTCCTGTCTCCAAGTCTGCCTGCAATCTCCCCACTGTGCCATCTAACTGCCTTAAACAAAAGATAGACGTAATAAAAAAATGTTTAGACTATTTAAATTAACAAAATGGCATAATTTCTCTTAAATCAAATCAATGATTCTGGAATAATAAGAGAAACCACTGAGTGTGAGGAAAAGGAAAAAAAAAACACCTGGGCATCAAAAAGAAGGAAGGATAGATGCATTTATTAAGTAACTATTCTAAGCTAGGCACTGTGCTCAGGGCTTTAAAAATATTATCTCACTTGGTTCTAAAAATGACCTTGGTAGACAAGTCAAATTTTTATTCTCATTTTATAGATAAGAAAATCAGAGAAGACAAAGAGGTTAAATAGAGGCTCAGGGTCACAAGTGTCTAAAACCAAATTTAAACTTGTCTTCTTATCTCCAGGGCTAGCCCTTTATCTACTGTGCTAATCAGATATTTACAAAATGGAGATAACATTGATATCCAAGATAAAGTGGGAATTTAGATAAATCTACAAGGTCAAGAGTTATTTTCTAAAAGAGTAGAAACTAACAACATTCATACACAGATTGCTTCAGATCATTAATAATAAATATAAATTAATAGAACATCATTATCATCTCACAACCTGAAAACTCTTTAAGATGACCACAATAATGGGAAAAGTTTACAGTGAAAAGGTTGTGTAAAGAAAGACTAATACAATATTTATAGAATTATTGATTGATTCTACCACTGGAAAACTATTGGAATTATTTGAGAAAAGTGACTATTGGTCACCAAATACAAAATACCAAAGAGAAGAAAAAAATGACCATGATATACTAAAATAATCCATATCATTACTTATTGAAATAAAGAGTAAGAAATAAATTGTGTACTAATCAATCAAAGAATATATGAAAAATGATATAACATTGAAATGGAAAATTATTTTCAAATAAAAATTCTACCTATATGCAATTATGATAAAAGACTGAAAATCTATGAATCTATGAAGAGAAAGATAAGCTGAAACAGAATAACAATATAGAAACAATAACTTCAAATGAGAAGACTGCAAAAAGGAAGCAGAATCTTTGGTAGTGGCAATAACCAATTTTAGTCCCAGGGAAAATATAATAAAATATCCCTTCATTTACTTGATAGAAAGATGGAACACTATAAGCAACAAAGTCTGTCTACATTATTAGTCACACTTTTTGCATCAGTTGGTTTTCCCTGTTTTGTTTTTATCTCAAGGAAGGGGTCTATTCCAGGTTGGTGGGTGTGAAGGTTAAAAAAAAGGCATTGAAATATTTATTTTTAAGTAATCTGATCAAAGTGATGTGGAAGTAACTTTAAAAGGCTTATTTTTAAAGAAGGAAAGTTTTTGTTCAGAAGTGGAGCAAATAAAGGATGTCAAAAAGAGGTAGCAGAGGAAGTAGGATTTAGTCCTGGATATTGAATCTAGTACTAAGGCAATTTTAGTTGGGTAAGATCCCTGCTCATCTCTACGTTGGGGGCTTGCTTTCTAATACTTTGTATAAGACTTGCTGATGATCTTTGGCCAAGGGAAATCACTATTGCCACCCAAAGGAGAAAAGGGATGAGATAATTAGTATGTGAGTAGCCTTTGCTTGTTTATTCCACTACAGTCACAGCCTAATAAATTAGGCCTAATACTCTACAGAAATATTCTAGTCATCCCTGTAATTACTTACTGTATATGGTATACAATGGATGTGTCCATAATTACTTTGCTATAAGAACAGAAGTCTGGAATGCCCTGCTATCTACATAAAATTGAAAGGCACTGTATATTCATGAAATCTAAGATTTTATTTAGTGTGAAATGGTTTTTGAAGGTCATAAGCAAACCTGCAAATTAAAAGTCACAGATAAGCCCTGCTCGTACTTTTTTTTTATTTATTGGATTATATAAATAGTTTAGATTGAAAAATCATGGTTCTATGGAAAGAAGTGGAAATCTGTTAAATTTGACTACATTTAGTTTCCTGACCACACGCAAATTTTAAAATTATCTTTTTTTCTCTTTTAAACTGCCTACATGATTCAATCTAACATGCAAAATGGAAGAGCCATGAATTAAGTAGAGTGCATTAGTATTTCTGAGTTAGAGCTGAGGCAGTTTGAACCTAGCTAATTTTTCATATCCACTCTATTAACCTCATAGCACTTTAGAACAAAAGTGGCCCCAGCATGACTTACTTAAATGAAACAAATGCTATATATCTGTCAAAATGCTGATTTAAACTAGAAGCTTAAAGAGTGGACAAGTTATGAACCACTAGGAAATAATTCTTTAAAATTTCAGAAACATCACATTATATAACACATGAAGCTTGGTATTTGATGAGTATTTCCAGGTGATTCACAAATGCAATAGCATTTTATAGGCTGAATAACATCTGCAAAATAAGTATTTTATAGTCTATGATGTCCTTTTTCACTAGGGACAAACAACTTCTATAGTGGCTGATGTCAATCATTTCTAATTAAGCTAAATGCTTCTCATTTGATATTCAAGACATTTATCTCTTTAGATGAAAAAAATTGATAACATTAAACTGGAGTTTCAAATAATTTTCCATTCAGCAGATGCAGTTTCCATCTCTGTTTTCCCAATATGGCATTTTAGCCTCAAACAAATATAAATTAGGAAAAGAAATTATCTGAATTCTATTATTATTTTTCTGGAAACCAGAATGTGACTTCAAATCAGATTTCATTGTTTTTTGTTAGTTTTTAGGCTGAGAAATCTAAACCCTTTGAGACACTACTGAAACTTTTAGATTTAACTATGAAATTTGCTCCTGGATTAATGTGTGGATTCTTTAGTGGGTACCCCATTAAATAACAACTTTTCCAGAAATATTTTGCATATCATTCACCTATGGCTCTGATGTACTTGATATTCAATGGCTATTGCTTTTTTTACATTTAATTAATCAATTTGTTTGTTACCTTTAAGATCCCAAGGTAAAAATATTTTATTTCTTATGCTTTAGATAAAAAATAATGTATTTATAATTTTAATTTTGTTACAAAATATAATTCCCAATAAAACAAAATGAAAATGACTTTGCAAAATACTTTTACTGATAAAACTGTTAAAGTAGTCATTTATAAGAGAGAAGATGTGATATTTTGGTGTGAGAAGGTCTTTAAATCAAGAGACATGGATTTATAACTTTCCTCTGACACTTACTCTGTGTGTGATGTTGAATAAGTAATTTACCTTTTGTCTTATTTTTTTAAACTATAAAAGGAAGGGTTGAGTGAAATGATCATTAACCTTTATTCTATCTCCCAATTTAATAGTTATTTAACTCTGGCAACATGATATTTATATTAACCAACATGTTGACTCTCCAAGCTGATTTTATTTACATTTTTGTAGACATTACAAGTATTATTCTTTTGACTGTATTCTTTTTCACCTCTCTATAGGTCATACAAGTCCTTGTATATTTTTCCAAATGCTTATATTGTCAGTCTTTATTCCTGGTAATATTTTTCATTCTTATTACCATAATTTAACTGTTCTACCATAAAGAAAAAGAACTTTTTTGTTATTGTGAATAATTCTTATATGAAGTTTCATATACATGGATTTTTTCTTCTTGTTAATGATCTCTTCAGAGTTATGATACTAAGAATAAGTAGGTTGAGTTATCAATAATTTAGTAACTCTTCTCACATGTTTTCAAACTTTAATGGAACAATTGAATTCATAACTTTAATGAAAACTTTCAGCAGCTATTCAGTAGCAGTAAATTTGTATATATATATTTTTTCTCTCAGTCTTTCTAAAAGTATAATTCCCTATAATTTAGTATCCTTGCAAACTTAATGGGTATGAGATTGTACTCCCTAATCTTTTTAAAATATACATATGTTGGATTTTTAGAAATTTTATGTGATGATTTATAGTTTACTTTTTTCCTTTAAAGTATTTACCCACTTATCTACTGGATAATGGTGCTTAATTTATACATTTCTGTCAGTTCTCTGTTGAGAGCTTATTATATTTTTATTATTTTATTATATTTTAACTAAAACTATTTTGTGCAAAAAAATCAAGTTTGAAAGAGGAAAACATTTTGCACTAAGACAATAGTTTTTTTTGACATATTGAGATTGAGAGTAGCATTGGAAATTCAGTCAAAAATTTTTAGCAACTGGTGATAAGTAATTATAGCTGAGGACAGAGACTAGGACTAATGTAATACATGGGAACTGATGCAATCACCAAGTGAAAATGTTAGAAAGAAAAAAAGAGAAAGGGGTTATAGACAGTAAACAAAGTTGGTATGACATTGATGAATATACAACAAAGGAGACTGTGAAGGAATTGTTATGGAAGGAAATGCATATGGAAGGAGACAGACAACTAAATAGTATCCGGAAAACCAAGAAAGTACTGTGCCTCCAGCAGGAAAAGGTGATCAATGGTATTAAATACTAGAGAGAAGTGAGTAAGGAAAAGGACTGAGAAAAGGTCATATGATCTGGTAAATAAGAGAATATAAGGAACTTTAGATAGGATAGTTTCAGTTAAGTGATGTGGTCAGAAAACAAATTGCAGTGGAGATTTTTTAAAAAGAGTGAGAAGAACTAGAAGAGTGAGAGGAACTAGAGATCCCCACTAATGACTTTATCGAAGTGTTTAGCAGACAAAGGAAGGATAGATAATGAGACAACTTAGAGGATATAGTCCAAAGCATTAGTTTGGTCTTTTTTGGGATATGAGAGAAATGAAAGTATTTGTAGGTGTTCCTGTTTTACAGGATTATTTATAGTTTACCCAATTTGCATTTTGGGATTATGACAATTGTCTCTTTTCAGCTTGTTAATTTAGATAGTTTATTTTGGATAAATATTCATCCATTTTATTTTAGCTTTAAGTTTCTCTACCATGTGATTTAAAATACTTGAATAAATTGTGACTTCCATCATTTCAGCGAGGTAAAAATCCTTTTGAGTATAATAGATTCAAGTAATTTTTATTATTTCTTCTTTAAAATCTGTAAACTCTCCTTTTTCATTTTGATTTCCTATTCTCTGACTCCTCACTACCTTTTAAAATTTATATTGAAAAATATTGATTGATTGAAGTGGAAATGGAAATTGAAAGATTGATGAATAAATACATATCTATTTTGTTATTTTTAAATAGATCAAATTTATTTATTAATTATTATCTTTCAATTTTATATTTTTTATAATTTCTGTTCACATGCTTGTTTAGGAGTTATATCTATGTCAGCACCTTTTTGGTATCAAAGAATTGGGAAAAAAAAACCAAGATACCCATCAATTGTGCAATGGCTAAAAACTTTGTGATAATGGGGGTGGTGGAATATTAATGTGCTTTTAAAAAAATGAAGGATCATGGAAATATTTGCATGAACTGATACAGATTACAATAAGTAAGACCAAAGACAAGTACAATGACTAAAAAAGAAGAGTATTTCCAGCTCTAGCAACACAGTTTTATGCTTTTTCTCTTTCATTGCTTCCTCACTATTTTATTCTTTATCTTCAGTTTCTTCATTTTTATCTATATCAATATGATGGAGAAAAAATTGCCTAAAAGACAATGTTCAGCTTTGAGCAATGAAAAAGTGGCCTTGAATTCTAGCTATGAATCTATTTTTACAACATTGGGCAAGTCACTTAATCTCTCTGATGACCAGAGATTTACCTAGTAAACCCTGTTCCATGCTGATGTTGTCCCATATGTTCCTCTTTACTTAATGATATTATTTTGCTTATAATTGTGCCACTGCTCTCTTTTGTGGTCATATTTATTCTTCAAATGTTCAGTGCTGACAATTCCCAAATCTATATGTTGATCCTTAAACATTATCCCAAACTACACATTAGAGTCCCAGTGTCATATTAATGGTGACACCATTCAGCCACTCACTTTTGAAACTTGCTATTATCTTTTTTTATATAATGATCTCTAACCCATAATCCAATCCATTGCCAGGGTCTTTTTTCCTGCTTCTGACATCCATAATATCTTCTATATTTCTATTGCTCTAGCTCCCCAACATTCTCTCTTTAAATATTTTTATGGAGAATGCAAAATGAGAAAATAATCTGTAATAAATTTTTTCTGTGTATAACAGGCAGTAGATGCATTAATGAATTATCCTGGATGGAATATGATAATTAAAAATGTTGTAAAGGGGATGGGACATACATGAACACAAATTTTGATTTCTTAGTTTTCTTTATAACCTTAGTATTGTGTATAAAAAAAGCAAAACATAGCATGAAAGATATAACTCTATACTTGAATTGTTAAAGTACTACATTCCATTAATAAGTCTGAGATATTAAAGCCAGTGTAACTAGCAATTAGAAGTGATCAAGACTCTGAGTCTATGGTGACCTGTTATGTCACAACAAGTAGTGATATGGTATATCTATTGTACAGCAAAATGTTGAATCTTATTCAAAGTATTTTATATCTATATGCTTATGGACACAAAATGGCATCAGACAGGCAATGGATCACTATTTTTTTTCTTTTTTTTAATTTAATAATTTTTATTATTTAGAAAAGTTCACATGGTTACATGATTCATGCTCTTACTTTGCCCTTCATCCCCCGACTTACCCCCCATAGTTGATGTGCATTTCCACTGATTTTAACATGTGTCATTGATCAAGGCCTATTTCCAAATTGTTGATAGTTGCATTGGTGTGGTAGTTTGGAGTCAACATCCCCAAATGTGTCCGCCTCAACCCATGTGTTCAAGCAGTTGCTTTTCTTCTGTGTTTCCACTCCTGCAGTTCTTCCTCTGAATGTGGGTAGTGTTCTTTACCATTAATGCCTCAGAACTGTCCTGGGTCATTGCATTGCTGGTAGTACAGAAGTCCGTTACATTCTATTTTACCAAAGTGTATTGGTCGCTGTGTACAATGTTCTTCTGGCTCTTCTCCTTTCGCTCTGCATCAATTCCTGGAGGTCTTTCCAGTTCACAAACAAAAACAATGCAACCAAAATCAGAAGGGAAACAACAAATAACAAAAAACTCTGATAGGGCCCTAATTACTCAAATATACAAGGAGTTAAATCAATTGTATAAAAAATCAAGCCATTCCCCAATTGATAATGGACAAGGGACATGAATAGGCAATTTTCACATAAAGAAATCAAAACATTCAAGCATATGAGAAAGTGCTTTAAATCTCTAATAATTAGAGAAATGCAAATCAAAAGAACTCTGAGATATCACCTCACACCTAGCAGATTGACTAAAATGATAGAAGGGGAGAGTAATGAATGTTGGGGGGGATGTGGCCAAATTGGGACACTAATGCATTGTTGGTGCAGTTGTGAACTGATCCAACCATTCTGGAAGGCAATTTGGAACTATGCTCAAAGGGCTATAAAAGAATGCCTGCCCTTTGATCCAGCCATACCATTGTTTGGTTTGTACCCCAAAGAGATCATAGATAAACAAACTTGTACAAAAATATTTATAGCTGTGCTTTTTGTGGTGGCAAAAACCTGGAAAATGAGGGTATGCCCTTCAATTGGGGAATGGCTTAACAAATTATGGTATATTCTGGTGTTGGAATACTATTGTGCTCAAAGGATCACTATTTTTAATACCCATTAATGCTAGCTTTTAGTATAAAAAATAATAAAATTAGTCACCCAGCAATTACTCTCCTTAATTATAATTTTTTCAAGTTAAAAATAATAGTTTATGTACTATCTCTATATGAATGAAGAATTGAATTAAGTAAATAAATAATGTGCCAGGTGCTGTATTATGAGCTGAAGATACAAATAAAAAAAGTGAAATATTTTCTTACCTTTAGGATATAATATTAAAAATAATTATAGCTAAAGTATATTAACTTAATGTATAGAATATTTTGCATAACTTAATCATGTGATGCTTACATCAACACTAATAGATAAGTGTTATTTTTATTATTTACACACTTTACAGGTGAGGAAAGTGAGGGACACAGGGCTTGGTGAATTTTCTAGGCACAGCTAATAAGTATCAGAGGCAGAATTTGAACACACGTATTTTTCTGACTTCAAGTCTTTCACTCTATTGACTGTTCTATCTACCTATCTATTTTTAGGCATTACACATCACAATATGTAGATATACCACATAACATTAAGAGTGAGCCAAGAAGGTAGTTTTGGATAAGGAATTACAGGGATTTTGAATGTAGCCATATGGAACTCAAGTGCCATACCATTTCTTGTGCTGGTTTTGAGCTTTGTAGTTCTGAAGGCTATAAAACATTTTTGGAGCAAGAATATGATGAATGTGAAGTTATAAAAAATGAATTTGATGATGACATAAAGTGGAATAAAATGAGATATGGGATATGTGGAAATTTGGGGGGAAAATATTGTAAGACCTCAAGGCTAAAATCCAGGTATTCATTAATGACAATTGTTAGAAGTAGATTGGGAGAAATGAGAATAAAAACACAGGGACAGATGCTAGAGACAACATAAAGGAAGATCATAGGACTGTAATTTCAGAGCAAAATGTAATGGTATAGGGGGCAGCTGGGTAGCTCAGTGGATTGAGAGCCAGGCCTAGAGACTGGAGGTCCTAGTTTCAAATCTGGCCTCAGACACTTCCCAGCTGTGTGACCCTGGGCAAGTCACTTGACCCCCATTGCCTACCCTTACTGCTCTTCTGCCTTGGAGCCAATACACAGTATTGACTCCAAGACGGAAGGTAAGGGTTTAAAAAATGTAATGGTATAAAAATTGAACCTTTTATAGATGAAGAAAACAATTCTAAGAAAAGATTCACAGCTATTTATTGTCAGATTCAGGATTGAATAATGGTCAACTTACTACTAGATCATTGATCCTTCCAGTATTGTATCCTTGCTCCCAGCAATAGTCTTAAAATTCATTCCATATAAAAGTGAATCCAATTTTTGGCTTGCCTTTGTTTCTCATTAGAGGAACATCCTTAGGAATTTCTGAAGTTTATTCTATCTCTGCCACTTTTCCTTTAAAGATACTTAGCAGATACCAATAAATATTCACTAGTATAGTTTCACTGGCTCCAACTTAAATGATAAAATGACCAGAGCCATGGTATAAGTGATCATAAATTCATTTTATTTTGTGAATTTAAACCAGAAGTTGACTGTGTTTAAAAATATAGTATAAAATATTCTGAGCTACTTAAATATTCAAGGTATAGTGTTGGAGGAATGATTTAGAGGGGAGAAGCATATCTAATGAATATATATGTTTATTTCCCTAGTAATTGATTTAGTAAATTTGAGCTACAGTAGTCTAAATGATACCCTAGTGGCTATAATATGTTAATGTTATACCCAAAGTGCTTAATTTGCTCCCAGAGATTAATTGGATCAGTAAGAGAATTTGGTTGATTAGATCATTATAGATTTGGGAGGAAAAGAAAAAGTGATTATATGACCTAGCTATTCCACATTACATGATGAATCATTTTATTCTAGTTCATGTAATATAAGATGTCATATAATAATTCATATTGTATGCCTCAAAAGTCTTGGTGTAGTTTTAAATTTTAATAATATAATTAGGATTAAGCTTTAATAATTGCTAAAAACTTCTCTAAGACAATCAAATATAATCGCTTTGCTACTGGTAGCAATGCAATGATCCAGGACAATCCAAAAGGACTTATGAGAAAGAATACTATCCACATCAAGAGAAAGAACTGTGGGAATAGAAACACACAGAAAATATATGATTCATCAATTGTTTATATATATGTATATATATATATGTATGTATGATTTGGGGTTTGAGTTTTAAAAGATTACTTTATTACAAAAATGAATAATATTGAAATGGGTGATAGTACATGTATAACCCAGTGGAACTGTTTGTCAGTTCTAGGAGTGGGGAGGGAAAAAAGGAAAGAGAAATGAAACCTGTAGCCATGGAAAAAAATTTAAAAATAAATAAATATATTTTTAAAATAAAATAAAAACTTCCCTAACACTTTGAAATAGATAATACTTTAAATAATTTGTGTATATTGTCATTTGATGCTCATAAAGGTCCCTGTGGAAGAGGCAGCATAAATAATATTATGCTGTTTTATATAAGAGGAAACATTGATTCTATAGAAATTAAGTGGTTCATCTTAGAGAGTGGTTGAGTCAAAATATGAATCTATGCTTTTCAATTCTAATGAGAAGTGTTATCATATGAAGTTTGAAATGAAAAGAATTGAATCTGATCTTTAACTGTGCTATTTGTCAGTAAATTTGACCTTGAGTAAGTCACTTAACCCCTTTCAAGGTTAGAGCTCTCCTAAAGGGAAAATCAGTGTAATACTCTTAGTTTATACTGTGCAAAGTCATTATGAAAATACAACATACTAATGCAGGTAAAATTGATATATAAACTATATAATATCCCTAAAGTGTAAGGTATTATCTAAGAAACATATTAATTTTAGTAATTTAATTAACTTCATGTATAAAATATTATTCATTTGAAATGTGGCTTGGATTTTACTCCTTACTCTTCTATTATTTTACTTATGCTTTTTATTTTATCACTTACAAAATTTTATTATTAAGTACTGCATACTCATAAGTTGATATGGGAAAATTAATTTTGCATTGAGAAAATATATGAGAAATAAACATAGAATTTCAGTAGAGGTTAGGTTCTGAGACAGATGAGTACTATGTAATAATTTCTTTTTGTAGTGCAAAATGTATTTCTGTATTAACCATGTAGCAAAACAAACAAACAAACAAACAAATATATATATATATATATATNGTGCTGTATTATGAGCTGAAGATACAAATAAAAAAAGTGAAATATTTTCTTACCTTTAGGATATAATATTAAAAATAATTATAGCTAAAGTATATTAACTTAATGTATAGAATATTTTGCATAACTTAATCATGTGATGCTTACATCAACACTAATAGATAAGTGTTATTTTTATTATTTACACACTTTACAGGTGAGGAAAGTGAGGGACACAGGGCTTGGTGAATTTTCTAGGCACAGCTAATAAGTATCAGAGGCAGAATTTGAACACACGTATTTTTCTGACTTCAAGTCTTTCACTCTATTGACTGTTCTATCTACCTATCTATTTTTAGGCATTACACATCACAATATGTAGATATACCACATAACATTAAGAGTGAGCCAAGAAGGTAGTTTTGGATAAGGAATTACAGGGATTTTGAATGTAGCCATATGGAACTCAAGTGCCATACCATTTCTTGTGCTGGTTTTGAGCTTTGTAGTTCTGAAGGCTATAAAACATTTTTGGAGCAAGAATATGATGAATGTGAAGTTATAAAAAATGAATTTGATGATGACATAAAGTGGAATAAAATGAGATATGGGATATGTGGAAATTTGGGGGGAAAATATTGTAAGACCTCAAGGCTAAAATCCAGGTATTCATTAATGACAATTGTTAGAAGTAGATTGGGAGAAATGAGAATAAAAACACAGGGACAGATGCTAGAGACAACATAAAGGAAGATCATAGGACTGTAATTTCAGAGCAAAATGTAATGGTATAGGGGGCAGCTGGGTAGCTCAGTGGATTGAGAGCCAGGCCTAGAGACTGGAGGTCCTAGGTTCAAATCTGGCCTCAGACACTTCCCAGCTGTGTGACCCTGGGCAAGTCACTTGACCCCCATTGCCTACCCTTACTGCTCTTCTGCCTTGGAGCCAATACACAGTATTGACTCCAAGACGGAAGGTAAGGGTTTAAAAAATGTAATGGTATAAAAATTGAACCTTTTATAGATGAAGAAAACAATTCTAAGAAAAGATTCACAGCTATTTATTGTCAGATTCAGGATTGAATAATGGTCAACTTACTACTAGATCATTGATCCTTCCAGTATTGTATCCTTGCTCCCAGCAATAGTCTTAAAATTCATTCCATATAAAAGTGAATCCAATTTTTGGCTTGCCTTTGTTTCTCATTAGAGGAACATCCTTAGGAATTTCTGAAGTTTATTCTATCTCTGCCACTTTTCCTTTAAAGATACTTAGCAGATACCAATAAATATTCACTAGTATAGTTTCACTGGCTCCAACTTAAATGATAAAATGACCAGAGCCATGGTATAAGTGATCATAAATTCATTTTATTTTGTGAATTTAAACCAGAAGTTGACTGTGTTTAAAAATATAGTATAAAATATTCTGAGCTACTTAAATATTCAAGGTATAGTGTTGGAGGAATGATTTAGAGGGGAGAAGCATATCTAATGAATATATATGTTTATTTCCCTAGTAATTGATTTAGTAAATTTGAGCTACAGTAGTCTAAATGATACCCTAGTGGCTATAATATGTTAATGTTATACCCAAAGTGCTTAATTTGCTCCCAGAGATTAATTGGATCAGTAAGAGAATTTGGTTGATTAGATCATTATAGATTTGGGAGGAAAAGAAAAAGTGATTATATGACCTAGCTATTCCACATTACATGATGAATCATTTTATTCTAGTTCATGTAATATAAGATGTCATATAATAATTCATATTGTATGCCTCAAAAGTCTTGGTGTAGTTTTAAATTTTAATAATATAATTAGGATTAAGCTTTAATAATTGCTAAAAACTTCTCTAAGACAATCAAATATAATCGCTTTGCTACTGGTAGCAATGCAATGATCCAGGACAATCCAAAAGGACTTATGAGAAAGAATACTATCCACATCAAGAGAAAGAACTGTGGGAATAGAAACACACAGAAAATATATGATTCATCAATTGTTTATATATATGTATATATATATATGTATGTATGATTTGGGGTTTGAGTTTTAAAAGATTACTTTATTACAAAAATGAATAATATTGAAATGGGTGATAGTACATGTATAACCCAGTGGAACTGTTTGTCAGTTCTAGGAGTGGGGAGGGAAAAAAGGAAAGAGAAATGAAACCTGTAGCCATGGAAAAAAATTTAAAAATAAATAAATATATTTTTAAAATAAAATAAAAACTTCCCTAACACTTTGAAATAGATAATACTTTAAATAATTTGTGTATATTGTCATTTGATGCTCATAAAGGTCCCTGTGGAAGAGGCAGCATAAATAATATTATGCTGTTTTATATAAGAGGAAACATTGATTCTATAGAAATTAAGTGGTTCATCTTAGAGAGTGGTTGAGTCAAAATATGAATCTATGCTTTTCAATTCTAATGAGAAGTGTTATCATATGAAGTTTGAAATGAAAAGAATTGAATCTGATCTTTAACTGTGCTATTTGTCAGTAAATTTGACCTTGAGTAAGTCACTTAACCCCTTTCAAGGTTAGAGCTCTCCTAAAGGGAAAATCAGTGTAATACTCTTAGTTTATACTGTGCAAAGTCATTATGAAAATACAACATACTAATGCAGGTAAAATTGATATATAAACTATATAATATCCCTAAAGTGTAAGGTATTATCTAAGAAACATATTAATTTTAGTAATTTAATTAACTTCATGTATAAAATATTATTCATTTGAAATGTGGCTTGGATTTTACTCCTTACTCTTCTATTATTTTACTTATGCTTTTTATTTTATCACTTACAAAATTTTATTATTAAGTACTGCATACTCATAAGTTGATATGGGAAAATTAATTTTGCATTGAGAAAATATATGAGAAATAAACATAGAATTTCAGTAGAGGTTAGGTTCTGAGACAGATGAGTACTATGTAATAATTTCTTTTTGTAGTGCAAAATGTATTTCTCTATTAACCATGTAGCAAAACAAACAAACAAACAAACAAATATATATATATATATACTTCAATTTTCATTCAGTACTCCCATTGGAAATGGATAAAAATTTTCATCATATGTCTGTTGGAATTGTCTTAGGTCATTATCTTGATCGGATTAACTTCTCACAGTTAATCAAACTTAAAATATTTCTGTTACTGTGTACAAAATTCTTCTGAATCTATTCAATTCATTTTGCATGAGTTCATAAAAATACAAAACCCATTCCTATTAAAAACACTAGAAAATATAGGAATAGAAGGGACTTTCCTAAAAATAATAAATGGTATATATCTTAAACCAGTGATGGGCAAACTTTTTAAAGAGGGGGCCAAAGGAAAGGAAATACTCATGTGTCAGTCTGTTTCTAAGGCAACTTTTTTGAAGTTTCATTATATTGTATCCTACTCATTGTATTCATCAGATTAGGAATAATGTCACCAGGCTGAATAGAACATTTCAGAGGGCTGCATCTGGCCTGTGGGCCATAGTTTTCCCATCACTGTCTTGTAAGGGTGAAAAAGAGGTTTTATGGGTTCAATATATTAAAGATGGTCACCAGAGGATTGAACTACTATCAATCCTCAATTAAGAATAATGTCAAATCAAAATTGACTTTCATGGAAATTTATTTACATGAGAAGAGAGAGAGGGAGTATGGAAATAAGAATCTATCCAACTGATTAGTCCAGGTAGATCTTAACCCTCAGCCAAGGGTTGAAGGGCCTGAGGCTCAGAGGTGAATGGAGCAAACTTCATTCACAGAGTCTATAGAAAGAAGTTTCTTAATAGAAGTTCAGGAAGATTCTGTCTTTAAACTCACCACATGGAACAGTCTCGGTCATGAACCAGCAAAGCTCCCTCAGATCTCTTTCACCAAACCAGAAGACTCTTCACTCACTCAGTCAACTCCCTATTTTTAAAGGGGTCACATATGCATCACTTCCAGTGCCTTCCCATAGACTGCATGTCCAATCACAATTGATGCTTTTTCATAGAAAGCATAGGGGGCAGTCAGTTGATTCTGATTCGTTACTCACTCTAGCACACCTGGGTTAGGACCTCCTAGAACTGGAAGGTGCTCTCACCTTTGGTGATTAAATCTAAAGATGGGAAGTTTAAACTTTAATCTAATTATCACAGTCTTAAACAATCAACAAGCATCATCTGCAATGGGGATAAATTAGAAGCATTCCCAATAAGATCAGGAGTGAAACAAGGATGCCCTTTATCACCTCTATTATTCAGCATTGTACTAGAAACACTAGCAGTAGCAATTAGAGAAGAAAAAGAAATTAAAGGTATTAAAATAGGCAACGAAGAGACCACCCTGTCACTCTTTGCAGATGATATGATGATCTACTTGAAAAATCCTAGAGAATCAACTAAAAAGTTAGTGGAAATAATCAACAACTTTAGTAAAGTTGCCAGATACAAAATAAATGTACATGAATCATCAGCATTTCTATATATTTCCATCACATTTCAGCAGCAAGATTTAGAAAGATAAATGGATTTAAATCACCCTAGGCAATATAAAATACTTAGGATTCCATCTACCAAAACAAACACAGGAATTATATGAACACAACTACAAAAAATTTTCCAAACAATTAAAACTAGATCTAAACAATTGGAAAAAAACATTGATTGCTCATGGGTAGGAAGAGCTAACATAATAAAAATGATCATTTTACACTAATTAATTTACTTATTTAGTGCCATACCTATCAAACTACCAAGAAATCTTCTTACTGAATTAGAAAAAAAAAACTATGACATAGTTCATTTGGAAGAACAAAAGAACAAGAATATGAAGGTAAATAATGAAAAAAAAAGTGAAGGAAGGTGGCCTAGAAGTACCAGATCTTAAACTGTACTATAAAGCAGTTATAACAAAACAGTATAGTACCGGTGAGGGGACAGAAGGGAGGATAAGTGGAAGAGACTTGGGGAAAGTGACCTCAGCAAGACAGTCTATGTTAAACCCAAAGGACCCAGCTTTTGGGACAAAAATAAACTATATGAAAAACCCTGCTGGGAAAATTGGAAAATAGTATGGGAAAAATTGGGTCTACATCAACATCTCATACCCTATACCAAGGTAAATTCAGAATGGGTTAATGACGTGAATATAAAGAAGGAAAATATAAGAAAAGTAGGTGAACACAGAATAGTATACTTTTCAGATCTCAGGGAAAGTAAAAATTTTAAAACCAAGCAAGAGTTAGAAAAAATTATAAAATTTAAAATAAATAATTTTGATTACCTTAAAAGAAAATATTTTTGTAAAAACAAAACCAATAAAATCAAAATTAGAAAGGAATCAACAAATTGGGGTAAATCTTTATAACAAAAACCTCTGAAAAAGGTCTAATTACTGAAATATATAAGGAGCTAAGTCAGTTGTACAAAAAAATCAAGCCATTCCCCAGTTGATAAATGGGCAAGAGATATGAATAGGCAATTTTCAGATAAAGAAATCAAAACTATCAATAAGCACATGAAAAAGTGTTCTAAATCTCTTATTATAAGAGAAAGGCATATCAAAACAACTCTGTGGTACCACTCATACTTTGCAGGTTAGCTAACAGTACAGCAAAGGAAAGTAATAAATGTGAAGGGGTTGTGGCAAATTTGGGACATTAATGCATTGCTGGTGAGTTGTGAATTGATCCAACCATTCTGGATGGCAACTTGGACCTATGATGAAAGGGCACTAAAAGACTGTCTTCCCTTTGATCATGCCACTACTGCTTTGTTTATACCTCAAAAAGATCATAAGGAAAAAGATATGTACAAAAATATTTATAGCCCTACTCTTCATAGTAGCAAAAAACTGGCAAATGAGGATATACCCTTCAATTGGGGAATGCCTAGACAAATTGGGGTATCTCTTGGTGATGGAATACTATTGTGCTCAAAGTAATAATGAACTGGAGGAATTCCATGTGAAGTGAAATGACCTCCAGGAATTGATGCAGAGCAAAAGGAGCAGAGCCAGGAGAACCTTATACACAGAGACTGATACACTGTGGCAAAATAGAATGTAATGGACTTCTCTACTAGCAGCAATGCAATGATACAGGACAATTCTAAAGGACTTATAAGAATGAATGCTACCCACATTCAAAGGAAGAACTATGGGAATAGAAACACAGAAAAAAAAACAAATGCTTGAACACGTGTTGATGCAGATATTATTTGGGATGTAGACTCCAAACAACCACCCCAGAGCAACTATTACCAATATGGAAATAGGTCTTGATAACGGCACATGTAAAACCCAGTAGCATTGGCTATGGGAATGGGAGGTGGTGGAGGGGAGAGAAGGAAAATGAATTATGTAACCATGGAAAATTTTCTAAAAAAATAAAAATTCAAAACAAAACAAAAAAACAAAGTAGGTGATAAGGAAACTAAACTCTTTGTAAATTGTATCATTCTATATATAAAGGATCATACAAAATCAACTAAAAAGCTAATGGAAATAACTTTAGCAAAGTGGCAGACAACAAACTAAACCCATGTGAATGATCAGAATTTCTATATATTTCCAAGAAAACTGAGTAGAGTTAGAAAGGGAAACTCCATTTAAAATGACTCTAAATATTAAAAACAATTGGGAATCTATTTGCCAAGACAAACACAGAAATTATATGAACACAACTACAAAACATTTAACACAATTAAAACTAGATCTAAGTAATTGAAAAAAAAAGAACATTAATCACTCATGGTTAAGAAGAGCTAATATAATAAAAATGGCAATCATGCCTAAATTAATTTACTTATTTAATGCCATATCTTTGAAACTACCAGAAACATATTTGTAGAATGAGAAAAAAATTATAACAAAGTTTGTCTGGAGAACAAAAGATCAAGAATATCAAGGGAACTGATAATAAAAAATTTTTAATGATGGTGGCCTAGCAGTACCAGATCTTAAATTGTACTATAAAGCAGTGATCATCAAAACAATGTGACAGCGGCTAAGAGATAGACAGGTGGAGTAATGGAATAGACTAGTGGTAAATGACCTCAGCAAACTAGTGTTCATTAAATCCAAAGATCCCAGCTTTTAGGACAAGAACCCAGTATTTGACAAAAACTGCTGGGAAAATTGAAAAACAATATGGGGAAAACTAGCTTTTGATTAACATCTAATACCTTGTACCAAGATAAATTCAAAATGATTAAATGACTTAGATATAAAGAATGAAGTCATAAATAATTTAGGAAGACATAGAATAGTATACCTGTCAGATATGTGGGAAAGGTAGGAATTTAAGACCAAGCAAGAGATAAAGAACATTATAAGATAAAAAATAAATAATTTTATTACATTAAATTACAAAGTTTTTGTACAAACAAAACCAATGCAACCAAAATCAGAAGGAAAGCAACAAACTGTGAAAAAAATTATAACAAAACTCTCTGACAAATGTTTAATCTCCCAAATATATAAGGAACTAAGTCAAATTTGCAAAAAATCAAGCCATTATGCAATTGACAAATGGTCAAAGTATGTGAATAGGTAGTTCTCAAATGAAGAAATCAAGACTATCAATAAGTACATGAAAAAGTGTTACAAGTCACTTCTGATTTCAAATAAAAACAACTCTGAGGTACTATCTCACACCTAGTGTAGTGGTCACATGATAGTAAAGTAAAAAAAAATTAATGTTGGAGTGGATGTGGCAAAATTGGGACTCTACAGCATTCCTGGTGGAGTTGTGAACTGATCGAACCATTATGGAGAGCAATGTGATATTATGCTCAAAGATATATAAACCCAAAGGGCTATAAAATAATGCATACCCTTTCATCCAGTAATACCACTTGTTATTCCAAGAAGCCATAGCAATCACTTCATATATATATAGATGGTACTCCCTCCACTCCCCACATCAAATAAAATAATCAACAAATAATGAGTTTTTAACTCTGTAATTGTCTAAGATGGTCCTCAGAAAGAGTCCTTTAACAAGCCTATATATGAAATATTTCCAGTTTGAAAGAACCTGCCAGAACTTGTTCACTACTGATAAAACTTTTGATTATCCAAGATTACCTACACAGCAAAATGTAAATTTTGTAGGGTTTTACTGGTAACCTTTTTCAGTTGTAATCCTCTTTTAGCCCATGATCACATATTTCATTACCTCTTCAAGTCTCAAACATATCTACATGTTCTAGGTAGTTATATGTGTGTTACTGTCTATGAAACTGTTGAGTTCCAAATTGTATTTTTACACACACACACACACACACACACACACACACACACACACACACACACATATATATATATATATATATATATATATATATATATATATATACATTTATATAAATACCACAATAAACTGGGATTCTGTGTACTAGACAGAACAAGAAGAGGGAATACTGATGGCCAGTCTTGGAATTTTGCCTCACACCTACACAAACTTTTCCAATTGTAAAAATCCTCCTGCTGCAACAACAACAACAACAAACTAAACCAAACAAAATTAAACAAAATAAAACAAACAAAAATTTAGAAGCAAATGGTGGTATAATTTTCTGAACAACCACCCACTCCATATGCTGCCTATATTCCTTGCCAAAATATCTGTGATCTTATGAAAAGTGATGGAAACTTTGAGAGGTGTCAAAATTTTCTGGACTATAAATTTTGGCCTGCCTCTCTGGTAGGAGACAGCCCAAATCTCTCAACCATCTCATCACAATGTTGTTTACAAGTATTATGTCCCATTAGTTCGACCAAAGATTATTTTCATAATCATGAGATGTAAATATAAGATTTACCAATTGTATAGTCTCTTAGTACTATGATTAGATATTTCTATCTTCTTATCTCTCCCAAATCTTTCTCTGCAACCATACCTCTAGTTTCCTTTATATGTACAAATGAAAGTAGTATCACCAAAAAAAAATAATAATAGTGGTGTGTATCCTAGCTGCATCATTACTGGGAAGGGGGGGAAATGCTTTCATATTATCTGGGCATATTGCTTCCCAATTTTGCTTGTGACAAACTGAAGTTCATAAGGTACCTTTGCCCTGGGATTAGGAAATAAATCATAATGAAAATTCAAAAACATGATCCAAAACTGTTGAGATCAACATAGAGTAGGTTTAGGGAAATACACTTAAAAGATGTTAGGCAAAATTAAATGATAGGTTTTTGTTTTTTCCCTATATGTCACTTCTCTATCCTAGAGAGTATCTTTTTAACCAGTGATATTTGTCAATAACCAGAAACATTTTCACCTGCTCTAATCAGCAATATTATCAATATAATCTAATCAGCAAGTGTGGATTAGGCCATCCTCTTATGATACTACTACCTCCTCTATTTCTAAATAAGAAATGCCTCCAAGGAGCACTAAATTATCTAATTCTCCACAAATGCCTAGATAACCCTTTTTAGTTATCTCTGTGTCTTACTATGGATCCAAATACATGAAAATGCCAAATGGGAACAAAAAAAAATCCATGGTAACTTTCCTTTCTGTCTTACTTATGAATGAAGAGTAATGACATGGATATTGATTACAGTAGTGTAAACATGGTTTACATAAGAATATTCAGAAGATATATTTTTAAATTTGAATATAGAGGCAGATTCATAACACTTTAGATAAAAATAAAATGAAACCCCTCCCATTAATATAAAACATAAAACACAGGGTTTAATTAACCTGGACTACTGTTTTTCAAACATGAATTTTATTTGCCCAACTTCTTTATCTTTATTTATGTTTTCTGTGTGCTTCAAAAGACTTTCTTACATCCTTTCTACATGAATTGTCATTCCTCAACAGGCCTGTTCAGATGCCACTTTCTTCATCATTTCCTTTTTATTTTAATCCTGTGTGAAACCAAATGTTCTTTCCTTTAGATGATGCTTTCCTTTTTTCAAAATATTTTAGATTTTTTGAATAACCACTTATCCAGCACTTAATAAATTTTTTGTAGATATTTCTACCAGTTTTCTCATTCGTTTTTTTAACCTGAAAGCTGCTTGAAGACAGGAACTCTGTTTGTAATTTTTTTTATTGTCTATAATGTATAATATAGAACCTTGGGGACAGAAAATACTCAAAAATCATTTCTTGCAATTTGAATGATTAGATGAAACAAAGAATTAGAAACCTGAGTAGATTCAACTGTCATGCTCCTATTGGCAATTTTTATTCTGTATTTTATATACTATCATGTCTAGAGGAAAGAACATTAGGTTTAAAGCTAGAAAATCTTGGTTCAAAGATACCTAATTTTGCTGTAAGTTTAAGCTTCCTCATTTGTAAATTTGACAGAAATATTTGGAAATAATACATTCAATACGTATTCCATCTATTGTTTTAAGCAAAGTACTTTCTAAATCTTAACTGCTATATGAATATGAATTTTTCTTGTTATCATCATCATCCTTAAAGCTTTGAAAACAAAAGCCAAATCAACTAAATCCATTGATAATCATTCTTGTTTCTACTTCTATATGGAAGTAATTGAAGATTTGCTTGATGATAGTGAATACACATTTTAAAATATTTTTATAAAATTTTTTTTCTCCAATTTTCTCCCCCATACTCTTAACTGAGTCTGCCCTCTTATAGCTACATCCTACATTAAAGTTTTTTTTTATTTTTTTACATTTATTAATATTCATTTTAACATGGTTACATGATTCATGCTCCTCCTTTCCTCTTCAACCCCCCCCCGGGCCCCCCCTAACCATGCTCATTTCCACTAGTTTTGTCATGTGTCCTTGATCGAGACCAATTTCCAAATTGTTGGTAGTTGCATTGGTGTGGTAGTTTCGAGTCCACATCCCCAATCATGTCCACCCCAACCCATGCGTTCAAGCAGTTGTTTTTCTTATATGTTTCCTCTCCTGCAGTCCCTCCTCTGAATGTGGGCAGCATCTTTACCATAAATCCCTCAGAATTGTCCTGGGTCATTGCATTGCTGCTGGTTCAGAGGTCCATTACATTCGATTTTACCACAGAATGTCAGTCTCTGTGTATAGAGTTCTTCTGGCTCTGCTCCTTTTGCTCTGCATCAGTTCCCGGAGGTCTCTCCAGTTC
>NC_058130.1:327453185-327513022 GCF_016433145.1 Gracilinanus agilis
TATTAATTTCTGGTTTTTCTGGAAGACCAATTATTCTCAAATTGTCTCTTCTAGACCGGTTTTCTTGGTCTGTCACTCTCTCATTGAGATATTTCATATTTCCTTCTATTTTTTCAGTCTTTTGACTTTGTTTTATTTGTTCTTGTTGTCTTGAGAGATCATTAGCTTCTAATTGCTCGATTCTAGCCTTTAGGGACTGGTTATCGGCTATAATCTTTTGGTATTCCTTTTCAATCTTGTCATTTCTGGTGTTCAATTTGCTTATCAGTTCATTTGATTTCTGAGCCTCACTTTCCAATTGCAAGATTCTACCTTTTAAACTGTTATTTTCTTGCCAGATCTCTTCCATTTTCCTCAGAATCTCAGTTTTGAACTCTTCCATAGCTTGTGAGGAGTTTTCCTTATTTGAGGAGGGTCCGGATGCTTGTTTGTTCTCCTCCTCTGTTTGCTCGGTTGTCTGGATTTTCTCTGTGTAAAAGCTGTCGAGTGTTAAAGACTTCTTCTTTTTCTTATTATTCTTTCTCTTCTGAACTTCCTGATGCTTAGTCGCCATCATTAGCCCAGCAGCTTCTCAGCTTTATCCTCGCGCTCAGTGTCTGTTCACAATCTATTGGCTCCTGAGGTCTGAGTTCTGGTTTTTTCCAAGGTCAAACCCCCTGGCGGGCCCTCTTGCTTGATCCTCTGCTGGAGGTTTCTTTACAAGTCTCAGGGCTCTGCTTCCACAGTCGTATACCCGTCTGCACTGGTTCCCCACTTAGGCTTTAGTTCCTGGTTGTGTCTGCCTCCACCCACGCCTCTGCTCAGCCGGCACTCTGTGCCCAGCGTCTTGCTCCGGCGCGCGCGCTCAGATTTCTCGTGCTTTTTTTGACTTAATGGGGTCCTAAGTCTAGCTGCTCTCAGGAACAGGTCCCGGAGCTGCTGCTGACTCGATGGGTGCCCCAAACTTGCCCTATTTCTTTTTAGCTGGGTTCGGAGCTATAGATGAGTGTGGAGGGGGTGGGGGTGGGGCGGTTGCTCAGCGCGCGATTGAGTGAGAGCCCTTTATAGCCTGGAAATGTCTCAATTCCACATACCTTCCACGCTGTGCCCTGTTGTGGGGTTCCTCCGTTCGTCTGGACTTGTTTTTATGTCCCCTTGAGGAGTTTTGTATGTTTTGGTCAGGAGAGGTTAAGAGCTGCTTCTTACTCTGCCGCCATCTTAACCCAGAAGCCCCCCTACATTAAAGTTTTAATCTTAACAAATTGAGATATACTTTGAAGGCTTCGTGTGTAAAAGTTAATTTTAATAGTACTTGGAATTTTGGAAAGTAGCCTTGTTCTGTGTGTGTGTGTGTGTGTGTGTGTCTTCACATGAATCATATAAACTGGACTCAGTTTATCATACCCTATTTAAAATAAATCCCAATAGTATATCCAGGGTCTCCAAAGTATTGCTATCCATATGAGATTAAAAAGAAGCAACAGCACTCTTAGAAGATTCATGTCAAAATGTATAACAGATTTCTATAGATATCGGTCACTATTTTTAGTGGGTAATTTCCTTCCTAAATTTTTTCCCACCATTTCTACTTGTTTCATTTCTTAAAATGAATTTATTGTTTTAGCCTCCAAAATGAACTAAAATTGCAGTTCACTGGTTCATCTCCCCTCAGTATAAATCATCACATTTTATTTCTTATTTAAAACAGTTTGGCATGTATGTCACCAAGGCCCCATGACTTTATCACAAAACAAAACTACTTAGAAACAAAATTAAGTCTCAAGATTCCTTGGGAAACAACATAAAATTTATCCATGTTCTACTAAAAAAAGTCTCAGGACTCATTTTTGTTTCAAATTATTTTCCAAAAATGGAATTAATGAAGAGATGAGGAAGATGAACCTATAGTGTCTGGGTATATCAGAAGTATGTCCACTGATCATATGCTTTTGGTCAGATACATCACACTAAGAAAGGCAGCAAGGTGGCTCAGTGTAAATTGTCAGATATTAAGTCACAAAGTCTTATCTTCCTGAGTTCAAATTAAATCAAAGCTTTCTTTGTGACTCTGGGCAAGTCTCTGAACTCTGTCTGCATCAGTCCTTCATCTGCAAAATGAGTTGGAAAAGGATATGGTAGATGACTCCAGATTCTTTGATAAAAAAACTCAAATGGTGTCATGAAGAGTAAAATAGGATTGATATCACTGAAAAACAACAGCACGCTTTAAAATTGCTCTCTCATCACAAGTTTTCATTCTTTTCAAGGGTGTCTCAATCTTGAACAAGATGAATGGCAAACTATTGAGCAGGATTAATCTTGCAAATTGGCAGCTGCTCATCTAAGATAATTTCAAAAACATCAAGACAGGCCCCATGAGCCAAATATTTCTCTCCCATCTGTCCTCCCAACCCCTGCAATGTATTATCCTGACTGACATTCTATCATTTAAGACTCATTTCTTTGATTTGTGCAAATCTTTAACAATTATGACCTCATCAACCCATGTGTTCAAGCAGTTGCTTTTCTTCTATAACGACTCTCCTGTAGTTCTTCCTCTGAATGTGGGTAGCGTTCTTTTCCATAAATCCCTCAGAATTGTCCTGGGTCATTGCATTGTTGCCAGTACAGAAGTCCATTACATTCAATTTTACCACATGTATCAGTCTCTATATACAATGTTCTTCTGGCTCTGCTACTTTCACTCTGCATCAATTCCTGGAGGTCATTCCAGTTCACATGGAATTCCTCCAGTTTCTGATTCCTTTGAGCACAATAGTATTTCATCAATAGCATATACCACAATTTGTTCACCTATTCCTCAATTGAAGGATATATACTCATTTTCTAGTTTTTTGCCACCACAAAAAGCATGATTAAAAATATTTTCATACAAGTCTGTTTATCTATGATCTCTTTGATGTACAAACCCAACAATGTCCCCTCCAACATTCATCAATCTCCCCTATTATCATTTTAGCCAATCTGCTAGGTGTGAGATAATACCTCAATGTTATTTTGATTTACATTTCACTAAGTAATAGAGATTTAGAACACTTTCTCATGTGCTTATTGATACTTTTGATTTTTTTTATTTGAAAATTGCCTATTCATGTCTCTTGCCCATTAATCAATTGGGGAATGGAGTGATTTTTTATACAATTGAATAACTCCTTGTATATTTGAGTAATTAGACCCCTGTCAGAGTTTTTTGTTGTAAAAATTTTTTTACCAATTTGTTTTTCCCTTCTGATTTTGGTTGCATTGTTTTTCTTTGTACAAAAGATTTTTAATTTAGTATAATAAAAATAATTTATTTTACATTTTGTAAATTTCTCTAACTCTTGCTTTGTTTTAAAATATTTCCTTTCCCAGAGATCTGACAGGTATACTATTCTGTGTTCACTTAATTATTTTATAGTTTCCCTCTTTATATTCAGGTCATTCACTCATTCTGAATTTATCTTGGTGTAGGGTATGAGATGTTGATCTAAGCCTAATCTCTCCCATATTGTTTTCCAAATTTCCCAGCAGTTTTGTCAAATAGTGGATTCATGTCCCAAAAGTTGGGCTCTTTGGGTTTATCATTCACTGTCTTGCTGATGTCACTTACCCCAAGTCTATTCCACTGATCCTCCCTTCTGTCTCTTAGCCAGTACAATACTGTTTCGATGACTGCTGCTTTATATTATAGTTTAATATCTGGTACTGCTTGGCCACCTTACTCCACATTTTTTCATTATTTCATTTGACATTCTTGATCTTTTGTTATTCCAAAAAACTTTGTTATAGTTTTTTCTAATTCAGTGAAAAAGTTTTTTGGTAATTTGATAGATATGGAGGTAAATTGGTAAATTAATTTGGATAGAATGGTCATTTTTATTCTGTTAGCTTTTCCTACCCATGAGCAATCAATGTTTTTCCAATTGTTTACAGCTAGTTTTAATTGTTTGGAAAGTGTTTTGTAGTTGTTTTGGTATAATCCCGGTGTTTGCTTTGGTAGATAGATTCTTAAGTATTTTATATTGTCTAGGGTGATATTAAATGGTGTTTCTCTTTCTAATTCTTGCTGCTGTGATGTGTTGGAATTATATAGAAATACTGATGATTTATGTGTGTTTATTTTGTATCCTGCAACTTTGGGAAAGTTGGTGATTACTTCTACAAATTTCTTAGTTGATTCTCTAAGCTTTTTTAAGTATACGATCATATCATCTGCAAAGAGTAATAGCTTAGTCTCCTCATTGCCTGTTTTGATACTTTCGATTTCTTTTTCTTCTCTAATTGCTACTGCTAGTGTTTCTAGTACTATGTTGAATAATAGAGGTGATAATGGGCATCCTTGTTTCACTACTGATCTTACTGGGAAGGCTTCCAATTTATCCCCATTGCATATGATGCTTGTTGATGGTTTTAGGTATACACTGTTTATTATTTTTAGGAAGGGTCCTTCTATTCCTGTACTTTCCAGTGTTTTCAATAGGAATGGATGCTGTATTTTGTCAAAGGCTTTTTCAGCATCTATTGAGATAACCATCTGATTTTTGTTTCTTAGCTTGTTGATATGGTCAATTATGTGGATGGTTTTCCTAATGTTGAACCATTATTTCATTCTTGTTATAAATCCCAACTGATCATGGTGGATGATCCTCTTGATCACTTGCTGGAGTGTCTTTGCTAGTATTCTATTTAATATTTTTGCATCTATTTCATTAGGGAAATTGGTCTGTAGTTTTCTTTTTCTGTTTTTGATCTCCCTGGCTTTGGAATCAGTACCATATTTGTGTCACAAAAGGGGTTTAGTAGGACTCCTTCTTTGCTTATTACATCAAATAATTTGTATAATATTGGGATTAGTTGCTCTTTGAATGTCTGATAGAATTCACTTGTGAATCCATCAGGTGCTGGCTATTTTTTCTTAGGGCATTCTTTGATGGCTTGTGCAATTTCTTTTTCTGATATGGGATTATTTAGGTATTTGATTTATTCTGCTATTAACTTAGGCAATTTATATTTTTGTAAATATTCATCCATATCACCTAGATTACTATATTTATTGCCATATAATTGGGCAAAATAGTTTTTAATGATTGCCTTAATTTCCTCTTCATTGGAGGTGAGGTCTCACTTTTCATCTTTGATACTGACAATTTGGTTTTTTTCTTTCCTTTTTTTTTATTAGATTGATCAGTACTTTGTCTATTTTATCTGTTTTCTCAAAATACCAGCTGCTAGTCTTATTTATTAATTCAATAGTTCTTTTACTTTTGATTTTATTAATTTCTCCCTTAATTTTTAGTATTTCTAATTTAGTTTTCAACTGGCGATTTTTAATTTCCTCGCTTTCAAATTTTTTTAATTGCATGCCCAATTCATTAATCTCTGCCTTCCTTAATTTGTTAATATATACACTCAAGGATATAAATTTTCCCCTGAGTACTGCCTTAGCTACATCCCACAGAGTTTGGTAGGATGTCTCATCATTGCCATCCCCTTTAATGAAATTGTCGATTGTTTTTGTGATTTCTTCTTTGGCTAACTAGTTTTGGAGAATCATATTATTTAATTTATAATTAGTTTTTGATTTACCTGCCCAGGTGGCCTTACTAATTATTATTTTTATCTCATTATGACATGAGATAGTTACATTAATTATTTCTGCTTTTTTGCATTTATTTGCAATGTTTCTATGCCCTATTACATGGACAATTTTTGTGAATGTACCATGTGCAGCTGAAAAAAAGGTATATTCCTTTTTGTCCCTATTTATTTTTCTCCACATATCTATTAAATCTAATTTTTTCTAGGATTTCATTCACCTCTCTTACCTCTTTTTATTTATATTTTGGTTTGATTCATCTAGATCTGAAAGAGGAATATTTAGATCTCCCACTAGTATGGTTTTACTATCTATTTCCTCCTTAAGCTCTGCCAGTTTCTCCTTTATAAATTTGGAAGCTATGCCATTTGGTGCATACATATTAAGCACTGTTATATCCTCATTGTCTATGCTGCCTTTAAACAGGATGTAATTACCTTCCAGATCTTTTTTAATCATATTTATTTTTACTTTGACTTTTTCAGAAATCATGATTGCCACTCTTACCTTCTTTTTCTTGTTTGAAGACCAAAAGATTTTGCTCAAACCCTTTACCTTAAACCTGTGTATGTCCATGCACCTCATATGTATTTCTTGTAGACAACATATGGTAGGATTTTGGTTTCTAATCCACTCTGCTATTTGCTTCTGTTTTACGGGCAAGTTCATCAC
The DNA here is from genome assembly GCF_016433145.1 of Gracilinanus agilis. Taxonomy (NCBI): domain Eukaryota; kingdom Metazoa; phylum Chordata; class Mammalia; order Didelphimorphia; family Didelphidae; genus Gracilinanus; species Gracilinanus agilis. Next base: position 327,459,436 of record NC_058130.1, read on the forward strand.
ATTCACATTCAGTGTTTTAATTATCAGTTGTGCATTCCCCAACATTTTGCTATCCTCTCCTACTTCTACCCCGTCTTCTTACACTATTTCCTTTTAAACCAGTGGTGTGTTTTAGACCAGTAACCCTTGTCCCCTACCTTGATTTACTTCTCTTTCCACCCCCTGCCTGGCTATTCCCCTTTTTTTATTTTTAAGGTCTAATGAATTCCCTCCCCCATCTTCTCCCCTCCCTTTTTTAACTTCCCCACTCTCCTGCTCCCCTTGGTTTATCCCTTCTGACTTTCTCAGTAGGGTTATATAGAGTTCTATATCCCAAAGAATATTGCTACTCTTCCCTCTAAGGGTTAATTCCACTGAGGGTAAAGTTTAAATATTACCTCTTAATGCTCTCTTGCTCTCCTTCTTATAATAGTATTCATCCCCTCTCCTTCAAATGCCCTCTTTGTATGTAATAAAATATCCTATTTTTTTATTCATTCAGGTTTCTCTTGGTATCTTCTACTATTTGCTCCCCTCTTTCTCACCCCCATATCATCTTAGAACATATAGTACTCCTACCTCACCCTATGAATAATTCTTCTACTAACTATAAAAGTGAAAACTATAGTAGTGATTAGAGTTCACTACAGAGACTTACACATAAAATTTCTCCACATAGGATTACAAATAATTAGATCTTATTGAAACCCTTAAAGAGGCAAATTTTAAAAAATAAGAATTTTCTTTCTTTCCCCTCAGTTTCTTATTTACCTCCTCATGTTTCTCTTGAATTTTGTGTTTGGGTATCGAACTTTCCATTTAGTCCTGGTCTTTTCTGTGCAAATACTTGGAAATCTTCTTTCTTGTTGAATGCCCAAACTTTCCCCTGGAAGTATATAGTCAGTTTTGATGGATAGGTGATCCTTGGTTGTAGACCCAGTTCTCTTGCCTTTCTGAATATCACATTCTAAGCCTTGCAATCTTTTAGCATGGAGGCTGCCAGATCCTGCTTGATCCTGATTGGTGCTCCTTGATATCTGAATTGTCTATTTCTGGCTTCTTGTAAAATTTTTTCTTTTACTTGGAAGCTCTTGAATTTTCCTATTATATTCCTGGGGGTTGTCTTTTCACTGTCTAGTGTAGAGGCTAATCTATGGATCCTTTCAATGTCTATATTGCCTTCTTGTTGTAGAACTTCAGGGCAATTTAGTTGAAGAATTTCTTTTAGTAATGAATCCAAATTTCTATTAATTTCTGCTTTTTCAGGTAGACCAATGATTCTCAGATTGTCTCTTCTAGATCTGTTTTCTTAGTCTGTCATTTTTTCATTGGAATATTTCATGTTTCCTTCTATTTTATCAGCCTTTGACTTTGCTTTATTTGTTCTTGCTGTCTTGAGAGATCATTAGCTTCTAATTGCTCAATTCTAGCATTTAGAGACTGGTTTTTGGCTATAATCTTTTGGTTTTATGCTATAATGTTTTGGTTTTCCTTTTCAATCGGGTCTCTTCTGGTCTTCAATTTACTTGCCTCACTTTCCAATTATGAAATTTTGCCATTTAAACTGTTATTTTCTTGCCTGATTTCCTTTTGAGTTATTTCCCACTTCTCTAGCCAAATCTTTTCCATCTTTTTTGTCTTCTCAGATTTGAACTCTTCAAGAGCTTTTCATCAGTTTTCGTTATTTTGGGAAGGTTTGGATGTGATTGCTTGTTTGTTCTCCTCTTCTGTTTGCTCTGTTGTCTGGATTTTCTCTGTGTAAAAGTTGTTGAGTGTTAAATATTTCTTCTTTTTTTTTTCTTCTGGGGTTCCTGATTTTAATTTTGGCTTGTCTTTGTTAGCCCAGTGCCTTCCTAGCTTTATCCTCATACTCAGGGTTTGACTGCACTCTTTAGGCTCCTGAGGTTTGTTCTCAATGTCAAGCCTTCTGGTGGTCCCCCTTGCTTGATCCTCTGCCAGAAGCTCCTTTAACAGTCACAGGGTGTGCCTTCCACAGTCGTGCACCAGTCTGTACTGGTTCCCCACTCAGGGTTTCCAAACCTTTTTCCATGCCTGTGTCTGAGCTCAAGGTCTGTGTTCAAAGTCCATGCATTCTTCAGAATCTTGGTGTCTTAAGTCTTGTTGCTCTCAGAAACATGCCCTGGAGCTGCCAATGACTTAATGGGTGCCCCAAACTTGCTCTAATTACTTTGCTTTGCCTTTGGCACTGTAGGTGATGTGGGGGTTGAGGGGGTTGCTCAGCTTGCGATTTAGTGAGAGCTGTTTCACCCCTTTATAGCATGGAAATGCCCCTAATCCATGTACCTTCAAGTTTGTCCTATGTTTTGGAGTCCCTTTGTTCATCTGGATTTGTTTATATGTCCCCTTGAGGAGTTCTAAATGTTTTGGTTACAAGAGGTTAAGCAACTGCTTTTTACTCTGCTGCCATCTTAATCAGGAAATACAAGATCTCTAGCATGATTTTAAATGGTGTTTCTCTTTTTACCTCTTGCTGCTGTGATATGTTGGAAATATATAGAAATGCTGATAATTTATGTGCATTTATTTTGTATCCTGCAACTTTGCTAAAGCTGTTGATTATTTTTACAAGCTTTTAATTGATTCTCTAGGATGTTTTAAGTAGACCATCATATCATCTGCAAAGAGTGATAGCTTATTCTCCTCATTGCCTATTTTAATGCCTTCAATTTCTTTTTCTTCTCTAATTGCTACTGCTAGTGTTTCTAGTACAATGTTAAATAATAGAAGTGATAATGGGCATCCTTGTTTCACTCCTGATCTTATTGGAAAGGCTTCTGATTTATCCCCATTGTATATGATGCTTGTTGATGGTTTAAGATATATATTGTTTATTATTTTTAGGAAAGATCCTTCTATGTCTATACTTTCCAGGGTTTTCAATAGGAATGGGTGCTATATTTTGTCAAAGGCTTTTTCAGCATCTATTGAGATAATCATGTGATTTTTGTTTGTTAGCTTGTTGATATGGTCAATTATGTGGATGGTTTTCCTAATGTTGAACCTTCCTTGCATTCCTAGTATAAATCCCAGCTAATCATGGTGAATAATCCTCTTGATCATTTGCTGGAGTCATTTTGCTAGTATTCAATTTAAGATTTTTGCTTCTATGGCCATTAGGGAGATTGGGTTATAGTTTTCTTTTTCTGTTTTTGATCTACTTGGCTTTGGAATCAGTACCATATTTGTGTCATAAAAGGGATTTGGTAGTACTCATTCACTTATTATATCAAATAATTCGTATAGTATTAGGATTAGTTGTTCTTTGAATGTTTGATAGAATTCACTTGTGAATCCATTAGGCCCTGGCAAATTTTTTCTTTGGGAGTTGTTTGATAGCTTATTCAATTTCTTTTTCTGATAAGGGATTATTAAGAATTCTATTTCTTCTGCTGTTATTCTGGGCAATTTGTATTTTTGTAAATATTCATCCATATCACCTAGGCTATTATATATATTGCTATATAATTGGCCAAAATGGTTTTGAATGATTCCCTTAATTTGCTTTTCATTAAAGGTGATGTCTCCCTTTTCATCTTTGATACTGTTAATTTGGTTTTCTTCTTTCCTTTTTTTTATTAGATTGACCAATACTTTGTCTATTTTATCTGTTTTTTTTCAAAATACAAGCTTCTAGTCTAATTTATTAATTCAATTGTTCTTTTACTTTCTAGTTTACTAAATTCTCCCTTGATTTTTTGTATTTCTAATTTAGTTTTCAATCTGGGGATTTTTAATTTGCTTGCTTTCTAATTTTTTAAGTTGTATGCCCAATTCATTAATCTCTGCCCTCCCTAATTTTTTAATATGTGCACTCAGTGATATAAATTTCCCCCTGAGTATTGCCTTAGTTGCATCCCAAAGTTTGGTAGAATGTCTTTATTGCCATTCTCTTCAATGGAATTGCTGATTGTTTCTACGATTTTTTTCTTTAACTGAATGGTTTTGGAGAATCATATTATTTATTTTCCAATTAGTTTTTGATTTGCCTGTCCAGTTGCCCTTACTAATTATTATTTTTATTGCATTATGATCTGAGAAGGTTACATTTGTTATTGCTGCTCTTTTGCATTTTTTGTAATGTTTCTGTGCCCTATTACATGGCCAGTCTTTGTGAATGTACGATGTGCAGCTGAAAAGAAGGTGTATTCCTTTTTGTCCCTATTTATTTTTCTCCACATATCTATTAAATATAATTTTTCTAGGACTTCATTCACCTCTCTTATATCTTTTTTATTTATTGTTTGTTTTTATTTATCTAGATCTGAAAGAGGAATATTTAGATCTCCCACTAGTATGGTTTTACTGTCTATTTCCTTCTTGAATTCTGCCAATTTCTCCTTTAGGAATTTGGATGCTATGTCATTTGGTGCATACATATTGAGCACTGTTATTTCCTCATTGTCTATACTTCCTTTTATCAGAATGTAATAACCTTCCCTGTCTTTTTTAATGCTATCTATTTTTACTTTGGCATTTTCAGAAATTATGATAGCCACTCCTGCCTTCTTTTTCTCAGTTGAAGCCCAAAATATTTTGCTCCAGCCCTTTACCTTAAATCTCTGTAAGTCCATCCACCTCATATGTGTTTCTTGTAGACAATATATGGTAGGATTTTGGTTTCTAATTCACTCTGCTATTTGTTTCCTTTTTATGGGCAAGTTCATCACATTCACATTCAGAGTTATAATTATCAGTTGTTTATTCCCCAACATTTTAGTATCCTCTCCTAGTTCTACCCCTTCTTCTTACACTATTTCCTTTTAAACCAGTGGTTTGCTTTATGCCAGTAATCCTTGTCCCCTCCCTTGATTTACTACCCTTTCTACCCCCTCCTTTATTATTCTCCTCTATTTATTTTTAGGGCCTAATGAATTCCCTCCCTCCTCTTCTCCTCTCCCTTTTCTCACTTCCCCACTCCCCTTCTCCCCTTGGTTAATCCCTTCTGACTTTCTCAGGTGGGTTAAATAGAGTTCTATATAGCAATGGATATAGCTACTCTTTCCTCTTAGGTTTAATTCTGCTAAGAGTAAGGTTTAAATAATGCTCTTAATGCTCTCTTCCTCTCCTTTTTATAATATTATTCATCCCCTCATCTTTCCATGCCTTCTTTGTGTGGTATAGAATATCCTATTTTTTGTCATTCATTTAAGTTTTTCTTGGTGCCATCTACTATTCACCCCTTTTTTATTCCCCCCTTATCTTCCTAGACCATTTAGTACTCCAACCTCTCCCTATGAATAATTCTTCTCATTACTATAATAGTTAATAAAGTTTTTGAAAATTACATATAGAATTTTTCCATATAGGAATATAAAAAATGTGATCTTATTGAAGTCCTTAAAGAGGCAAATTTAAAAATAGAGTTTTCTTTCTTTCCCCTCTGTTTCTTATTTACCTTTTCATGTTTCTCTTTGTTTTTGTGGTTGGATATGGAACTTTCCATTTAGTCCTGGTCTTTTCTGTGCAAATACTTGGAAATCTTCTTTCTTGTTGAATGCCCATATTTTCCCCTGGAAGTATATAGTCAGTTTTGATGGGTAGGTGATCCTTGGTTGTAGACTCAGTTCTCTTGCCTTTCTGAATATCATATTCCAAGCCTTTTGGTCTTTTAGTGTGGAGGCTGCCAGTTCCTATGTGATCTGGACTGGTGCTCCTTGATATCTGAGTTGTATCTTTCTTGCTTCTTGTAATATTTTTTCTTTTCCTTGGAATCTCTTGAATTTGGCTATTATATTCCTGGGGGTTGTCTTTTCAGGATCTAGTGCAGAGGGTGAGCTATGGAGCCTTTCAATGTCTATTTTGCCTTCTTGTTGAAGAACATCAGGGCAGTTTTTTTAGATAATTTCTTGTAGTATGGTGTACCAATTCCTATTAATTTCTGATTTTTTAGGAAGACCAATGATTCTCAAATTATCTCTTCCAGTTTTGTTTTCTTGATCTGTCATTCTTTCAGTGTTATATTTCATGTTTCCTTCTATTTTGTCATTCTTTTGACTTTGTTTTATTAGTTCTTGCTGTCTTGCAAGTTCTTTGGCTTCTATTTGCCGGATTCTGGTTTTTAGAGACTGGATTTCTGCTATAATCTTTTGATTTTCCTTTTCAATTTGGTCTATCTTTTGTTCGTGTTCATTAATTTAGGTCTCCAATTTGCTCATCATTTTGTTTGATTTTGGGGCATCTTTCTCCCATTGGGAGTTTCTGTCTTTTCAACTGTTAATTTCCTTTTGAGCTATTTCCCACTTTTCTTGCTATATCTCTTCCATCTTTCTCATGATCTCAGATTTGAACTCTTGAAGAGTCTCTGACAAATTTTCACATTTTTGGGAAGGTTTGGATGTGTTTATTTATTTGTCCCCCTCTGATTTCTGTTCTGTTGTCTGGATATTTTCCATGTAAATGTTATAGAGTGTTAATGCTTTTTCTTGTTCTTTCTCTTGATTAGTTCTTGGGTATTGCTTGCCATTATTATGCTGGTTTTTCCTTCTCAGTCAGAAGTCTGGGTGAGGTTAGCAGGCTATCTGTGTATAGAGCTGTGGAGGAGATTTTTGCCTGAGGCTACTTTAAGAACCCTAGACTAGTGTCAGCCCTCTCAGCTATAACCTTGAGCCCAAGGTCTGTGCTCTTTAGGCTCCTGGGTTCTCAGGTTAAGCTCTTCTCAGGATCAAGCCTCCTGGTGGTCCTAGTCAGCTGCCAAGAACCCAGAAATTTCCCCTCCCTTGTTCCTCTGCCTGAGGTTTCTTTACAAGTCTCAGCATGCTGCTTCCACTATCTCTTACCCCTCAACTCTTGTTCTGCACCCTAGGTTTTTGCCCAAGGTCTGAGCTTAAGGTCCACAATAAAAGTGTGCATTCGTTAGCCTCTTGGGGTCTTAAGTCTTGTTGATCTCACAGCCAAACCCCTGCTGTTTCCTGTTAGCTGCTAAGTTGTAAGTTAATGCCCCACACTTACTCTAACTCTTGTGAACTGTCTCTGGCACTGTAGGTAGGGTGGGGATGGCTTATCATCTTGCATTGTATTGGCAGCTATTTCACTCCCTTATTGCATGGAAATGTCGAAATCCCACTTATCTTCAATGCTGCACCCCGTTGTGGGGTCACTTCATTCATCTAGATTTGGTTTTTGTGTCCTTTTGAGGTTTCATGTATGGGTCGGTTAGGAAAGTTAAACACCCTCCCTTATTCTGCAGCCATCTTAACTCCAAAGTGATAATTGTATTTTTAAAAGAGAGTCTGGATTAAAAAGTGATAATTAATGTTTAAAAATTAAACATAGGACTAACATAAAGAAAAATAAATCCAATGAACTTCCCCAAAGACATTTTTATTGACTCCAAAAATCTGATGGGGAAGTTTTATCTTATTAGACTTTGTTCCCCAATACAATAACACAATTCCTTTTGTTTAGGCCCATAGATTTTATCTTTTACCTAAGTTTGTTAGTTATTTCTATGGCTTCCTTGTGAATTATCTAGTAGTAAACATCACTCAATTTTTATGTATTACATACAATAATAGCCTTTTTTTTAATGGGAACACACTGGAAAAAAGTCTCAGCTAGATCTCTGGGTGATAAACAGGTCTATTATTATCTAAAGACCTTCCCCCTGCCAAACTCCCAAATATAAAACAAATTCTTATCCTTAATATTGCAGTCATACATGATCTTTATTTCTCACATATCAGGATTTTCTCATTTTGTTATACCCAGTTAAACTGTTGTAAAGCTTTGGGCTTCTCTAAGATAACTGACAGTGGAAAGGTGTTCTTAGGACCCCAATGTGCATGTGATGAGAGGCAGATTGTTTAAAGTAGGCAAAAATGGGATTCAGAGTCAGAGTAGCTGAATGGAAATCCCAGCTCTGTTGCTTAGTGTTTGGGTTTTATTGAGTAAGTCACTTAACAGCTCTCGGGGCCTTAGTTCTTCAACTGCAGTTTCAGGTAAGTTGATTAAATTATCTCCAAGGTTTTTTCCAACTCTTATTTAAATTATTCTATTCTGAAGAACATTCTGTCCATAAACTAAAATTATTTTAGCACACATTTGAAAAAAATACAGTAATTTAAGACTAATTTTGTTCTTAAATGGGCAAATTAACAAGTAATGAATATTAGGTAAACAATATCAGTTAATAGTTCTGATTAGTGAACATCAGTTTAGTAAATTATAATCCTCTTCTGTATGAGTGGTAAGAGGTTGAAAACAAGGATATTTAAAAGAAGGGATTACTTTTAGATTATCACCTTTCTTGAGAAATGCTTTAGTTAATCTAATTTTTTTCAAGATATTACTTTTTATATTGGAAATGAGGCTACCTGAAGAGCACAAGTTAAAATTAAATAAGCATTCACTTAGTTTTATGTAATTCTCTAGTGTTATTAAACAATTGTACTGAATATTAAATAACTCAATTAATTGTGTAGAAGAGAATAATAACCATTCAAGAAAAAGCTTAGTCAAGGGAGTCATACAAGCATTACCCCATGAATGAAGGTTGTTTATTGTTCAGATTATAAATTATTAAATGGATAGACAGCCAGTCAATAAATATTTATTAAACACCTATTATCTACCAGGTTAAGCCTTTTGAGCAAGTTCATCAGTATATATTTCTTACAATGCTGCCACAGGAGAGGCATAATGATATAGGTTCAGAATTTAATAGAAAAAAGAGTGTGTTGTATTGCATTTGGACGAAATTCCATAACACTTTTTTTTTTTTACATTTTTTTTAAACTCTTTACTTCTGTGTATTGGCTCATAGGTGGAAGAGTGGTAAGGGTGGGCAATGGGGGTCAAGTGACTTGCCCAGGGTCACACAGAGTTGGGAAGTGTCTGAGGTTGGATTTGAACCTAGGACCTCCCATGTCTAGGCCTGACTCTCAATCCACTGAACTACCCAGCTGCCCCCCATAGCACTTTAAATGATCCTAAACTACTTTCTGAAATAAATGTAAACATCTTTTCAAAAAGTATTTTTCAAATGTGTCTATGAATTTTAAAATACCACTTTGAAAATGTCAAAATTTATAGGTGAATCCAGAGAGACTGGAGAAAAATACAACATACATAAATCATCCATGACCAACAGATTTTAATATAAAAAAGTAACACAAAAGATAGACTCTAGGAAATGGATAATTGAAAAGGAAGATCTGGCATTCATTTGGTGAGAATACGCCATAAGAAATAAATAATTTGAATACTGAACTGTTCTTTATATGATGTTGAAAAACCTGGACATGAGTTTTTCTTTTACTTACCATTTTTTAATTTTTTTCATATAACATATTAATATGCAACATAATAATATCATGCAAATGATTTGTTATAAATATGTAATTAATTTGCTAGTGTATAATTAGAGAATTGTGTACCTTTGAACTATATTCCCAAGAATTCCTTCAGTATTTCCCAGAATTCCTTTTAATCTCTATACCACGTTGTGTGGTCACATTTTGTTTATAAAATCTGTAAGGTCACCCTGTCTCTCTCTTCTCTCCTGACTGGGACTGTGTTAGCTACCTTTTTTACTTTGGTTATTATTAATAAACTTTATAAAATATAATAGTTATATTTATTTTAATCTTTACACTTATTGGATTAAATAGATTCTCACATTAGTTATATCTAAAACTCTGTTTCTTATTCCCCCTTGCTCTAACCCCTCCTCTCCTTCCCAAGAAGGAAAGCAATACGATATAGTTTGTATATACATTATCATATGCCAATATATTTACCTGGTCATCATGTTGTTAAAAAAGTCACATTTTGCTTACACTAGGAAAAAAATTATTCAATTAAATCAAGTAAAGAATGCTATGTTTCAGGCTGTATTCATATGTTCCTTCTATGCTAGTGGATATCCTTTTTCAACCTGAGTCCCTTGGAGTCTTCTTGGATCCTTGCTTTGTTGATAATAGTCAAGCCATTTATATATCATTGTTGTTACCCTGTAAGACATTCTCCTGGTTCTTCTCACTTCACTTTGAGTTACTTCATATATGTCTTTCTAGGATTTTTGTCATCATTTTTTTTTGTCATTTCTAATGGCACAATAACATTTCATTATTAGCATATGCCACAGCTTGTTCAGTCATTTCCTAATTAAAAGACATCATAAATATATATATTTGAAGTTAACTCTATATATTTTCTATATGTGATCCCTATCCAAAAAACTTGGTGTGTGTGTGTGTGTGTGTGTGTGTGTGTGTGTGTGTGTGTGTGTGTATAGAATCACCTTGTTTTCCTTCTCATCTTGGCTATATTAGATTTATTTGTAATTTTTAAAAATGTAATGTTCTAAAAATTATCTATTTTACATTTAATAATGTAAATCTTGACTTATCTTCTGTTTATTCATAAATTCTTTTCATATTCATATATGTAATCAATTCTGTTAATAGTTTTCCTTATATTAAACCATTTCTGCATAACTGTGTCAATCCTTTTTGACATAATGGATAATCTTTGTGTTATATTATTGAAATCAGTAAAATTTTATTTAGAATTTTTACATATAAAAATCATTAATGAAACTGGCCTATAATTCTCTTTTCCTGTTTTTTTTTCTCTAATTTAGGTATCAGCACTATATTTGTTTCATAAAAGATATTTGATACAACTCCTTCACCAATTTTTAAAAATAATTTACTTACTGTTAAAATTAGATGATCTTTAAATGTTTGGTAAAATGCACTTGCAAATCCATCTGGTAGTAATGCTTTTTTCTTAGTAATTTTTTTTGTCTATTTCTAAAATTGGTTTATTGAAATATTCTATTTCCTTCAGCTAGTCTAGAGGATTTATATTTTTGAAAGTGTTCACCAATTTCCATTAAACTATTGATTTGGGAGCATATAGGTGTTCAAAATAATTCCTAATAATGTTTTTTTATGTATTCAGCAGTAGTAGTAAATTAACTTTTTTATCTTTAATGGTAGTGATTTATTTATTTCTCCCCTTTTAAAATCATATTAACCAATGTTTTACCTTTTTTATAAAACCCCATCAATTTTATCAGTTCAATAGTTTTCTTACATCTTATTTGTTATTAATTTTTAGGATTTCCAATTTAATATTTAAATACAGATTTTTCAATCTGTCCTTTTTCTAATTTTTAATTGTATGTATGCATCATTTGTATCTTAATTCCAATTATCTTGCTTCTTGATTATAAGCTACTTTAGAACTGTACTATAACATTTCTCTTTAAATTTTTTAAAATCATTTTCCATATTGTATATGAATACAATTTTTAATATTTTTCAGACATTTTGCAATTTATGTTCTGTCCCTCCATCTCAACTTTTATCTACTCCAAGATGGCATACTCCAAGATGATAGAGGTTGTACACATGTTATAATATAATACATATTTACATGATGAAGAAAGAAGGCACATATTGCTTATACTACAACTCATGGAGGAAATAAAATGAAGAATTGTATGTTTCAATCAGTATTCAGACTTTGCCAGTTGTTTCTGTGGCAGTGGGCAGCCTTTTCTCTCATGAGTTCATTGGTTTTATTCTGGAACCTTGCATTGCTGATCATGGTTAAGTCATTCACAGATGATCATTTATTATATTGCTTTTATTGTGTACAATTTTTTCCTGGTTCTGCTCACTTCACTTTGCATCACTTTATATAACTCTCTTCCTATTTTTTTTTGTGATCAACTTAATCATTTTTCATGACACAATAGTATTCCATTACAATCATATACAGCTTTACTTTGTTTGAATTACTGAAAAAGAGATAGCTCTCATCCTTGCCAAAGTCTAATTTTAATACTTTATATCCTTTGTATTCTCTCCTCTCTTTCCTGGACTTTCAAAATGATGTTATTGCCTACCCCTTTCCTGTGGTCTGTAAATACATTTAAATTTATCTTTCTTTCCCTACAATTACCTTCCCCACTCTCCTCCCTTGATCTTGTCACTCTCTCAAGTTATATTCTTCCTCTAATTTGAACCAGTCCAATAAGAATAAGCATTGATCAAGTTTCTATTATATATAAGTCACTATTCAAGCTGCTGTAGCTACAAAGCCACAATGAAAAAAGAATATCTTCTTTAAAGGAATGTATATTCCATTGCGTGTGAAAAATATAAACAGGTAAGCAAGTAAATAATAATTTGAGAAGGAAGGAAAAATGACGAACACGTTCAAAGTTCAGTAAATCTTTCCTGCAGGAAATATCATATGACCTGAGTTTGAAGGAAGCAGAAGATTTTAAGAGATAGGAATAAGAAAGTATTGCTCTCTAGATATAGAAGACAGCTGGTACAAAGCTATGACAGCTCTCTCTTCAAATTTACTCCTAAATTTTTTAGTCTATAAGAATTCTACACTTCCTGACTCTATTTCCTATCCATTTACTCACTCCTATCTCCCAAAATGTGAATTCATATCCCTGACATCTCTACTGAATATAACATAAAAGATAGGCAAGCCCAAGTGAGCAAAAGAAAAAAAAAATTCATCCTGGAGGAGAGAGAGAAGGCACTATATGGAAGTTAAGCCACCACTACCACTTTTACCACATATCCCCTTGGACCTGAAGTGAGACAGCAAAAGACTCTGAGACTAAGATCCTTCCCTTCAAACTGCCACATATACTTTGAATCCAGTATCCAAAGCAATTATTGAGAAATCTTTGTGGAGAAAAAAACATCCACCTTCCTCATTACTACCAGCAATGACTGCTGATCAAACAACAGTGACAGGCAGATGATTATAGGAGCCCTGAGAGTGCCAGTATTCTTCAGGGCACTAGTCTTGCTTCCATTCCAGCTTCCACACCCATCATTTAGGGCTCTGATGTGAACCTATGCCACATCTGCCAAAGATGGCATGCAGACACTGCTCCGTGGGCTTCCCTGCTGTCTAGCAGAGTTAGTTCCTAGAAAGGCAGAGGGACTCTGATGGAACTGTTCTCTTTCCCTCACTCCACCAGGCCTCCCAGCTGCTCTGCACTTACTCCCTCCCTGAGTGGAGTACTCATGCCACTCACCTCCATTTCTCTCTTCCATGTTTGGGACTAGGGGCTGCAAGGAGTTAGGAAGGGGAGATATCCTCTCCCACCACCAGGCCTGGCCCCACCTCATAAAAGGTCTCTACTGTTTTTCCTTCCTTCTCTTCCAGTTGCCAGTCTGGGGGGCAACCTCACACCAAACTCCCTCTACCCCTGCTCCCACCCCTATGTAGGTCTTAACCCAATAGGCAGGCCCACTCCAAGCACAGAGGAAGTGTTAGGGGTGCACCACTTTTATGCAAATATAAGCTGAGAATAGAACAAGCAGGGTTTCGTCAGCACAGATCGTGCACCGACCATATCATCACCCTAAGAATCATCATCGAACAGTCCATCGAGTGGCAGTCCCCCCTCTACATGACTTTCGTGGATTTCGAGAAGGCATTTGACAGCGTGGACAGGAGCATCATCTGGAGATTGATGCAGCATTACGGGATTCCCCCGAAGCTTATCAACATCATCCAGCAGTTATACGAAGACTTTACCTGCCAGGTCATCCATAATGGGAAACTGATGGCTCCCTTCACAGTGAAAACTGGAGTGAAGCAAGGCTGCATGCTCTCGCCCCTTATCTTCTTGATGGTCATAGATTGGACCATGAGAAGAATTACCAAGGACAACAATACAGGCATTCAATGGACTCACACCAAACAGCTTGAGGACCTTGACTTCGCAGATGACATCTGTCTCCTTTCTCACAAGCAGCAGGATGCGCAAGCCAAACTTGCACGACTCTCTGACTCTCTGAAGAAGCGGAGAAGACAGGTCTGAAGATCAACAAGAGGAAGACCGAGGTGATCACAGTCAACAGCAGACAGGACCTGCCAATCCAACTACAGGGAGAAAACATCAAGGAGACGGACCACTTCACCTATTTGGGTAGCATAGTCAGTAAGGATGGTGGAGCAGATGAGGACATCAGAAACCGAATCAACAAAGCCAGACAGGCATTTAACACCCTGCGGTCTGTCTGGATCTCCAAAGCACTGTCCCTCGTCACTAAGCTCCGAATCTTCAATACCAACATAAAGCCCGTCCTCCTATATGGATCAAAAAGCTGGAGAGTGACGAGCGCTAACACAACAAACTCCAGGTCTTTGTTAACAGATGTCTACACTACATCTTGAACATCAGATGGCCTGAAAAGATCTCCAATGCTAGTCTCTGGGAAAGAACATTCCAGTACCCCATTAGTCAGGACATAAAGAAACGTAAGTGGAGATGGATAGGACATACGCTACGAAAACCGGAAGACAACCTAGCCAGACAAGCATTGAGCTGGAACCCTTCAGGGAGGAGGAAAGTTGGAAGACCAAAACAGACCTGGAGAAGATCTGCTGAAAATGAAACAAAAATGGTCGGAATGACATGGGCCCAGCTGGGGGAAGTTGCCCAGAACAGAGTCCGTTGGCGTGAGATGGTTGCGGCCCTATGCTCCTAAGGAGTCAACAGGAATAATAATAATAATAATAATAAAAGGCATAGAGGTTGCATTTCTGAGAAAGAACCAAGTAGAGGCTGTGTGGGGCTGCATTTAAACTGACAAGGACATGACCCTGCATTGTAATTAGAAGCTGACTCCCACCCCCACCCCAGCATTCTTCCACCTTTTCAACACTACTAGTCTTTCTCCTGAGGAAATGAAGCCTGGAAACAGCCCCCTTACTTGGCCACTTGTAAGGATGGGTGATGGGAAAAAAGAGCCAGAAGATGGACGTTTTTGACAGTTACTGACAGTTTGGACCAGAGAGAATTCTGGAGAAGGCTCCAGAAGAAGAAGGAGGAGAAAAGTGGAGGCCTGGGAGAGGAAGGAGGTGGACATCCCAGCTCAGATCCAGTCTTGGGCTCTTCCTGAGGATCTTTCTTTGGACATTGAAACCCCGATTCCCTAGTCATAGGCATCCCATCGCTTCTCACCAAGCAAGACTTCAATCAAAGAGTGAGTTAAGTTTTGGGACTCCATTTTGGGAAGAATCTCTTAGGCTCCTTCTCCCATTACCCAACCCTGATGAGAGACCCTTTCCAGTCTAACTTGCAATTATAGAAAATGATAGAAACAGAAACAGGAGAAGGAGAGGGAGACTCTTGGGAGTGGGATCCCCAAAGGTTCCCTCCTGAGTGAGAGACTCCATAAGAATAGAGAAAAGGGCACCCCAAATCCCTCTACCCTTCACCCCTTTTCCCAATCCCTGAATTGTGATTAATAAAAGCCACTTATTAGTCAAGTAGCATTCCAGAGTGCCTGAGAGAAAAGGAGGGGAAGGGGAATCATAGCTTAGTCTAGCTGCCTCCATCTTGGAACCAGATCTCCCACTGTGAAGTTGACTGACCTTGAGGGAGGCTTGCACGAACCCCGCCCTCATTCAGAATTGGATTGGGGTACCCAATACCTCATAGTATAGAGAAACTCTGTTTATTCTTATACACTGCATGCCTAGGTGCAGCAGATGTCCCCATGGCAGCAGGATGTGGCTTCTCCCTCGGCACAAGCTGTCTGGGAGTGTGGCCCCCATCCCGGAATGCAGAGGTGGAGGAAAATTTGGTCTCTGAAGGGGGTGGGGAACAGGGCACAGTATTCAGTTGGGGGAAGGGCAAGGGCACATAGTCTGTAAAAGTTTCAAAAATGTTCACCATCACTAATATAGGGGAATATTTTCTATTTAAAGATGACAGATATCCTCATCAACTGCCAATAAAACTGGCACTCATAGGTAGCCAATCAAGTCTAGCTGAGGCAGCAGAGTACCCTTGGGAAAGAAAGAAAACATCTTATAAAAGATAAGTCATACCATTACCACTACCTTGACCACTTTCTCCCTTCAGATTTTGAAGGAGGAAGTCTAAGACCCTGAACCCAATATCCTTGGAAATTACATTTTTCTGATTCCAGCACCTTAATTCTCTATTCTGTGATCATTGGCACATATAGAGATGTAGTCTATCAACTCATATTGCAGGTGTTATAGCCACTGTTACTGAAGACTCAGAAAAAGGAAAAAAAATTGCCATCAAAATGCTAAGCACTATCAAATGGGTCAGTATCAAAAAGTGATATTTTACCAGTGGAAACAAATTTAAGGGAGATATCATGTTTTTTGTAGTGTAGGAATATTTGACCTTTCCAATGGACTTGCAACTTAAACTTTTCACTTGTGTTGTCTCTTCCAATAAAATATGAACTTCTTGAGGCCATAATTTCTTACTTTTCTACTTATATTATAAAATTTTAGAACAATTCTTTGCATATGATAATTGTTCAATTGATTCTTTATGGAATGTTATCAATAACCTCATAATTTCCATATATACCACCCTTTATATATTCCTTATTCTATAGTATTCATACTCATAGGATTGTTTAAAATCCTATGTAATTTTGAAAAAGTCTTCAGTCTTTATCAATGTTAACTTGACTCTCTTCTCCTCCTTTGTTTCTGAAACACTAATTCCCTTTAAATAAAATAAATTACTTTTCTAATCATTTCACCATAGGTAGATAAACTTATTCCTCCTACTGTTCTAATGGTCATGGGCTTAAAGTGACTAAATGCTAGCATGAGCAGAACCCAAAGTGAGCTACCAATAACCTCACTAGCTTATTAAAAAGAGATTATGTTGCCATAAACTTGTTTCCTCAAGGATATAAAGTAGCATGGAATGTAGAGGAAGGATAGGGTCTATTATCCTTATAAAATGGCATCATAATACAGTAACAAGAGTAGATTATAATTAAGAAAATCACAGGGATTATAAATCCTCTCAGATCACATTGAGAGAACTGAGAGGGGCAAAAAGTCAATGATCACTATAAAATTTCTGCTGGATTTTTTGGGAGACAGCAGAGAAACCTCAAACTTTATTGGTATATTAACCAGTCATGTGGTCCAATTGCAAATCGTATTTTAAAGGGTTAAACATCAATATAGAAGTGATAGCCAGAATTTATGTTTCAGAGATAACTGAGGAGGATTTGGGGGCAGGGAAGTGCCTCTAAACATCACAGGAATGGAAGGATGCTATTTAAGCTATAAATTATGAAGACTTGTATTCAAAATAAAAGGAGATAAAACATACAAAAAAACTTAATCTTCACAGTTACTTGCCAGAGATATTTTTATATACTGAAGTTACTTAGATTAACCTAGATTTTTATTTATTACTCTCAATTGTAAGAAACAAAATGAATATAAAAAGATAACTTTAGAAATATTATAGGTTTTATAAGATTTATTAGTAGCCAATAGAAAATGAAGCCACGTGCCATTCTGAGTAAGTAAGTTTAAAAGGTTCGCTGTTACCTGCCACCACCATGCTGGATAAGGAACCAAAGAGGGTAAGAGAGCCAAGTCCCTCACTTTAATCCTCCTTTCTACATCATCACACAATATAAGAAGCCAGTGGGCTCATGGGAAATGTAGTTCAAGGACCCCAAAATTTCTAATAACACACAATCTCAGAAGGCTAAAAAGACCAAAGGAAATATTTGGAATCAACTCTTGCCATACAATTAATTTTCTCCATAAGCAATGTCTTACACTTCTGGATCACTATTTTGTTATGGTAGAGGGACCTGCATAGCTCAGTGAAACTATGAGCTATTCTGTCCAGAGCTATCCAATATGAAGAAGTCATAGTGAGTTTTAATGAAAGGCGAAATGCTCAGTAAAGGAAATGACAAACTTACTCCGTCATCTTTACAAAGAAAATCCTGTGGTTACTATTAAAATAATAAAAAGATATCACATTGAAATATGACTCCCTCAGGTTGGAAGGCATCCAACATAATCCTAGAGAAGAGCTGAGCAACTACAAGTAACTCTAGTACTAATGTAGAAACTATACCAAAGACAAAAGAAAACACAGCTATGTAAGTGTCTTGACAAAAGAAAAGTCCAATGTTGTAAAGATGAATTGGTCTAATTTTACATGCCATCAAGGTTATGCTTAAAATTTTGTAAGGTAAGCTCCAGTAATAAATGAACCAAAGATTATGAGAATGTCAGTTTTGTTTTCAAATAGGCAGAGGAAGTAGAGACTAAATTGCCAACATTTGCTGAATTATGTAGAAAGTAAGAGAGTTACAGAAAAAGCATCTACTTCTGGTCCATTGATTACATTAAAACTTCAACTGTGTGGATCAGAACAAAATGAGGCAAGTCTGGAAATATAAGATCATCTTTCTTGACTCCTAAGGAACCTGTAGGCAGGCACTCATACACTGAAAATCAATCATAGAACAATAGATTGGTTTAAGATTGAAAAAGGAGTATGATTGGGCTGCATAATGTCACCATTTTAATTTAAATTATATATAGAGTATATCATGAAAAATGCTGGGCTGGATGGATCAAAAGTTGAAATTAAATTTACCAGGAGAAATATCAACAATCTCAGATATGAAGAGGACACCACTTTTCTGGCAGAAATTGAAGAATTGAGAAGTCTATTGAAGAGGTTGAAAGAGAAAAGGGTAAAAATTGAGAGGAAGCTAAAATTAAAAAAAAAAAAGTCCTTTGCACTTTGATCACTTCCTGGAAAATAAAGAAGACACGCAAGCCGTGTTTAAGTTCATATTCTTGGACTCAAAGATCACTTCACTCACTGAACATATGGAATTTAAAAACACTTGTTTCTTGAAAGGAAAACTATGGCAAACATGGAAAGCAATAATAAAAAGAAGAGATGCCATCTTGCCAATAAAGGTATATAGACTCAAATCTATGTTTTCTTTTTATTTTATTCTTTTTTCCAGCAACAATATATGGCTATAAGAGTTAGAATATAAAAAAATAAATGAGTGCTATATCATGGACACTTTTGAATTGGGGTGCTAAAGAAGAGTTTTGAGAGTTCCATGGAAAACAAAGGATAATATCAGAAAGTAATGAATTAAAGAAATTACCAGACTATTCATTGAAAGGTCAAATACTGAAGCAGAAGTATATTTTATGGCCAAAAACTGAGAAGACAGACATCTTTGGAAAATATCCTAATGTTGGTTAAGATTGAAAGCAAAAGGAAAAAGGGACAGCAGAGGATGACAAATAGTTTTCTGGTAGTGTAAGAGGGATAAAGGGGTTTTATGGGTTCAATATATTAAAAGATGGCTGCCAGAGGATTGAACTATTATCAATCCTCAATTAAGAATAATCTCAAGTCAAAATTGACTTTTATGGTGATTTATTTACAGTTAGGAAGGTAAAAGGTAGGGAAATTGAGAGAGAGAAACTCTGACCCGGACCAGAGGCCTGGACCACGTAAGAATTTAGAGGCTCCAGCAGAGGGACACAGAGTTTAATTAAACAAGGCTTCTAGCCACAAGGCCTTTTACAATTAGAGAGGCAAGAGAGGCCTCCCTGAGGGTAGAGCCTCAAGAAATGCCAATGGAAGAAAGAGAGAGTCAGACTAACTTACCCACATGACAATTCAAAGGGAAGGAGTCAGAGGTCCCACCAGAGTCTCAGCATTCCAACACTCCTCCATGAACCAGAAAAGGTCCTTCGCCAGATGCTCTCTTCCACTGAAGACCCCAACTGACTGAGGACCTTCTCCTTTTAAAGGGGTTACTTATACATCACTTCCTGTGCCTCTCTCCTACTTTGCATGTCCAATCACAATAGACGATTCTCATAGTACTGCCTAGGGAACAGTCAGTTGATTCTGAATCATCACCCACTTTAGCACACATGGGTTATGGACCTCCCAGAATTAGAAGTGTTCTCACCTTTGGTGATTAAATCTATAGATGAGCAGTGTAGACTTAATCTAATTATCACAGTAGTAACAAACATGAGCTTGGAAAAAACTTTTGGGGAAAGAGAGCCTTGGAATTTTTGGTCCATAGAGTCACAAATAGTTGGACATCACTGAACAACAATAAAAAGGCAATGTCTTCAATATTCTTTCCCATTTTTACCCTCCACATCATTTTATTTTTATGTTTTTATACACTTATCTTCAGTTTTTGTATCAATTCTAAAATAGAAAAGTGGCAAGAGGTAGGAAATCAGGATTAAGTGACTTGCCCAGGGGTCACATTCTTAGGAAGTGCTAAGGTCAGTTTTGAACCAAGATCACCTGACTCTAGGTTTGGTTCTCTGTTTATTATGACAAAAGCTGTCCTAAATAATTTTATATTTTGTGAAATATATTCAAGATGTCCTATTTGATGCTTTAAGCATAGATGAGATCATCTAGTTTTTGAGTCTTAATCTCTCCCTTATTTTCCAGTCCTGCATTGTAGAGACATTGCTAGCCATCATACCCACAAAATCTTTTAAACACTTAAAATTGAAATGTTTGCCTTAATTACCTTTTAGACATGACTCTTTGAACTTGATGCCTAATTATACTTCTAGTCACTTAATGCTTCCATCTCCAGTCCATCTTTCACATGGATATCAAAACATTCTTTTTAATGCATAGTACTCCATTAGCTCTGTGTTGCCTAAAAAATAAAAATGCAAATTTTTTCAGCCTAGCATTCTTCCTTCATGTGGCTCTAATGTAACTTTCACATCTTATTTCACTTATTTTCTAGGTACTCTAAACTTAAGTCAAATGAAAGGATCTGACCATTCTATCTCTCATCCTGACTTCTCTTATCCCATTGTATTCATGTAAATCATGTACCAATTCATGGAATATTTCCTTTTATATCTCCAATTTTGAAATGCTTCTTCTCTCCCCTCTTACTTCAGGTGTCACTTCTTTTATAAGCCCTAATATCCATTGGAGCAGGAATTTAGTATGTGTTACTATATATAAATGCTATTAAAAATGTAAACAAAGGCGTTAGAGGATTGCCTGCAAGCAATTTATGCATGGGAGAAGGGTATTATGCAGTCTAAAAGATAGTATGATTTATATTCTAAAGAAAAAACTTTCTCTGGATTCCTCAGGGGAAAGTTATATATTCTTTCTCAAATTTCTGATGTCTTTTAAGTTTAAAACTTTATTTTCCTTTTATCACCTTATAGCTTGTGTAGTAATTATTTTATTATTTTTTTGTTTCATTCCCTACCTGGACCTTAAGTTTTTTGAAGACAGAGAGATAATCCTACACCACCATGAGACAAGAGTAACAAACCAGCAGAGATTTTTCCTGCACAAGCATGAAAACTACTATTTAATTAGAAGCTGCAGCTGCTAGTTAGAGAGCTCATATAGGTATTTTTGATTCTTACTCTTGAGCTTGTTTTTGGATCAAAGCTTTTAACTCAACAGAAAAAAAGATCCTGGTTTTGACAGAAATGTTTCCAAGAAATGACTATAAATGAATACTTTTGCTATATTTTATTTTATTGACAACCATATGTATATGTAAAAGTTACAATAACCCTTCAAAGTAAGTGTACATATTTAGATGCATTTGAAAATATTGAAAATGTGTTTACTTTAGTAGTTTATAACATTATTTATAACAGTAACCCATCTAGTCAATCATAGATTCTATTTAAATATTTAATCTACTGTCTTGAAAAGCATTTTATCAATAATTTATATAAATTTTTAAAGTTTAGCTCTTTCAAAAATTAGAAGAGTATGATTTAGAGTTAGTTTTAGGAAAATTTCAATTAATATTATCCTATTCTTTAATAATATGGTCATTTTGTTTAAAAAGAAATGCTTAAATTGGACTATACTGTTGACATTAGTTTTACTGTTTAAAAGTAAAAGAATAGTAAAACCTTAGCCTTGTTACCAGTATTTATTTTTTTTGCAAATACTGTTCAATAAAAAAGAAAATATATTACAAATGTGTTTGATTTGATTTAGTAAATACAATTTTTAAATTGAAGTGCAATTTTCTTTAAGATCTAGATTTCATTGAATACTGATGTCCCAGGTATAAGACGTTTTGTTTAATTTGTTTGAATGTAGCATCACAATGCAGTTAAAATAGCATTTGAAGTATAATTTTATTTGTCATACTATACATATATCTTGCCATTAAAGGAGCAGGAAGGTCAGTTTTAGCCATTTAAAATGAAGAAGAAAAAGATTTGAATGTTATATTTTTATTAGAGTATTGTTCTACCTTTTTTCTTGTCATCACTTTTATCTTATATTCAAGTATTTTGTCATAAATTCAGTTGGTTATATATTTATGTATCTAAATTGATTTTTATTCAATTTAGTTAATTCAAAATGACTTATTTTGTTATGCTGGCTTCAAAGGGAGCAATCACCAAAGGATTTTCTATGTTAATTTAATGACTATAAAGTCCAATTCTGATGTCTCAAAAGTGCATAGAGGAAACCTTTAGTTCTTAAAGGCCAATGGTGCCTGAACTCTAGTAAGTTCTACTAGACTGAAAATGACTCTCAATACAGTCTGAGCAACAGACTCTTTCTTTTTGAAGAAATAATTCCATATGGAGATGCTCATTACCAGAAAAATGACTATTCAAAGAATTTTCTGGCTATTACAGAAAGAATATTGCAAAATGACCCTCAAAATTAAACAGTTCCTCTCTCCTCCTTCTATGGTCAGAGAAGAGTGTTAGAAAAGGAGGCATAAAAAGGTAACAATACTTTTTTCTGTATGGTCTTGAATAACTTTAACTTAGCTCTTTTTACTCTAAATATAAGATTGTTACATAATAATTTGTGAATAGATATACTATTAGGGGAACTAAATTGTTCTAATCTTAGCATTCACATTATAAGTGAGAAAAATGGGAGCAAAGGAGATTACAATCAAATGTAAGTATGATTCTTTGGTACTCTTTGAAGAATCAAATAATGGAGCTCTTAGAGTTGCTTTTATGAGGTTTTTAGGCATTGGAAATAATAGGTATTTGTGATAAAAATAATTAAAATATAATTTCAGTCTATTCTCTAGAATTTAAGAAAAAATAGTTAATTTTATGTGGAGTGGAGATGATAATACTATGACAGGGCAAGTCACCTAACCAACATTGCCTAGCCCTTCTGCCTTGGAACCAATACACAATCTTGATTCTAAGACAGAAAGTAAAAGTTTGAAAAAATTCTCCAAATTCAATTAACATACATATCCAATGCTCAGTTACCTCACTGCAAAAAGGAGTAATTGAGGATGATTAAAATGTATAGGAAAATATGGATCAAAGATAATAACTGAGAGGGGCAAACATTTATAAAATTACATGGAAAATGTACTTATAACAAGAGTATTTCCTACAAGCAAAAACAAACAGAAAAAGGAAACCTCCTACAAAAATGTTGAAAAAAGTTATTTTTTTTTCCACTATCATGAATAGTAGGACTGTTAGACTCTGTCTCTTCACAACACAGACCAAGATGTTGTTATAGAGAAGGTAAAGGTAGCCCTATAAAAAACAAAGACTGAAAAATAGTTGTGTTATATCAAGTGTAGTTAAGGGAGATCTATGCCAGATGCAGGACAATTGTAAGGTCATTGAAGGATTTACAGGATGTCTAAAGGAGAAGATACTAAAAGTTTTGAAGGAGGATGTTAATCTTTTGAAGAGGCAACAAAGGAGAGCAGACTGAACCTTGGATTTATAGTCAGAGGGGCATGATTTAAATTATAGCTTTAGCTCTTACTAATTGTTATCTATGAGAAGCAATATAACCTCTTTGGGCTTCATTTCCTTCTCTGTAAAATGAGGGGAGAGTGTTTAGAGTGTTTCCACTAGATAATTTCTAAGATATGTCTGGGTTTTTTGTATTTAACTTTTACTTTCCATTCTATATTCTTTCCCTTCAACCATACTCCCCCTACACAATGAGAAGACAAGAAGTATAATATCCATAATGCATATGAAGCCATGTAAAACATATTTTTGCATTAGTCATGCTGTTTAAAAAAGCAAGAAAAATAAGGTGAAAATATCCTTCAGACTAGGCTTGGAATTCAATCCTATCTTGGGGGTACATACTGTTTTCATCATTAGGACTTTAGAATTGCCATAGATCTTTGTAGTGATCGGATTAACTAACTCTTTCTCTTTTGATTACTGTTCCAATATTGCTCAAAGATAGTAAAATGTTTTCCCACTGTACTTTGCATCAGCTTATATAAGTCCAGGTTTTTCTGAAACGATAATCTTCATAAAATACAATTTAGTTTTAAATCAATGATATAATATCCTCCCAAATATGCTAGAAACCTAAAAACTACCAAATTACTATGATATATATGTGAATATATATTCATATTCATTATTTATGTGAATCTAACAAAAGATAGATGTGATTTTAGATGAATAACTTGGTAAAGAGTAATATGTATTCTAGAGCAGACTTCCATCTTCATCATTATACAATAGACTAAAAGATGAGGAGAACATCAGATTCCATTGTATTTTATTTAGTAAAGCAAAATATCACCCTGTATTATTTCCTTTCAGAAAGTATTTTTCCCCTCATCGTTGTTGGTCAGTGAATTTAGAGGGTCTGACTCTTTTTTTCCCTGTGGACCATAATGTACATGAGGTTTTCTTGTCAAAGATACTGGAATGGTTTGCAATTTTCTTCTCCAGTGGATTAATACAACAGAGACTTCCTCAGGGTCACACAAATTAATGTCTGAAGTCAGATTTCTCTTCAAATCTTCCAGATTCCAGAGCCAATGCTCTATCCCATGAGCCACTTAATTGGTTCCTTTTTCCCCACGGCATTTTCCCATTTCCTTTATCAAGATTATTCAAAATTCCTTTTTAGAAAAAATTAATGAGTCTTTGATAATTTAAATCAAAGCATCCAACTTGCTAAAGGTGTTTTTCACATTGAAAAATAATCAATTCAGATGCTAGGTAAAAAGAGATTTTCCATGTAAAATCTTAAAGAGAATTCTATTTATTGATACCAGCATACTGATTGCATTGACCCTTGGAGAACTACAGAGCATAGGAAAAAAGTATATGAATTCCTTTTTAGATGATTATGGTGTACATGTAGATGGATAATCAGCAGAACTTGTCCACCTGTCTCTGTCTCTGTCTCTGTCTCTGTCTCTGTCTGTCGGTCTGTTTCTCTCTCTCTCTCTCTCTCTCTCTCTCTCTCTCTCTCTCTCTCTCTCTCTCTCTCTCTCCACACCCCTCTCTCTTTCTCACTGCTCTATGTACCAAACAATCTGACTGACAATCCATATTAACAATGAATTAGGTCTAGAATTAAACAGAAGAAGGAAATTTCAATTCCTCTAAATATCAAAAACCTCTATGAGAAAGAAAGCTATTTTATTAATATAAAAAATTCTCCCAGTTGTTTTTAATTCCTCGAAATTACAGAGTAATATAATTTCTGGAGAATTAAGAATTGTTAGTACCCCAAAGACAATAGAGAAACAGAATACATGTGAACAGGTGGTAATATATAACAATAAGAGGTTCTCAAAAATAGTAAAGGATTTCATTACGGAAATGTATCATTAAAAAATGACAATGTCCATGTGAGGAGGACAAAGGATGATTGGAAGAGTGTGTGTCCACTGCTATCTTTATATAATATTAGGAAAAGTGAGACTGGTCCTCCATAGGCAGAATGGGATAATTTACTATCAAGAATTTATATAAGGAAAAGAGAAATATAGAATTGGCATTAAGAGATGGAATGTGATCGGCATGGGCATTGTAGAAAAACAGCATTTTTGAGATCTCAGATCCATTTAAGTATCTTAGAGTAAGTATTATTCTGCTCAGATATAGCTAGAAATGATTGATCTGATTCTCTAACTTTATTTTTTAAAATCTGTATCACTTCTTTATAGACTCCTAATGAGCTACCAGGAATAAACATTTTAATTGTGTTTCTTCAAATAGTAGACATATATATTTGTTAGATATGTTTTATGGTGAATGAGAGAATAAATTTTATTTGGAAGCTTTAAGTCAAGCAAGAATGATATTAAAATATAATTAAGTCAATGAAATTTGTCTCTTTGAAATGTGAACACATAGTACATTTTCTTTAGATGATATTTTAATTATGTTATGTTTGTCTCACAGGTATACTCAAAATGCCTGAGAGATAAAGCAATTTAAATACTTTTATTCTTAATTGTATTTGTGAACTAATAAGGAATGAAGAGAAGACATCTCTATTGCAGACTTCTTAATATGAGGTGCCTTTTAAAAAAAGTCTCCCTTTGTTTTCTTTTTTGCCATCTTGTAGAGGATTTGGGTTGTTTATTCAGTGAATGCTTAACCATGTGCCTTCTTTCACAACTAAAAAGCTTATGGTTTAATTTTCCTATAGCATTTAGTAGAATGAAAATTGAATAACATGCAACTATTATTGAAAATAATTTAAAAATAGAAGTCTTGATTTTATCTAATTCATCATTACTAAATGATCATCATAACAGTTTCCCTTAAATTCATAGCATTACTATTTATTTGGAAATTCCATAGATATAACTTTTTAGGATCTCCCTTTTGAGAAATCCAGACTGACTTGGCAGGAAATAGCTATTCACATAAAAGAATTTTGCATCTTAATATTTCACCATGTTTTGAATAAATTTTCATAATCATCTTAAATAGTATCTATTTGTGTAAATTATTTTTCCTGAAAACTTTAAATTTATTAATGAAAACAATATAATTTAGAAAAAAATATAACACAAGCTTATTGCTTAAAATGTATATTCGGAGGCAACAAATGATTAATGTTAGAGAAAACTTAACTTCTTTATATAAAAAGAAATAAAATCTTTCCTATTGTACTAAAATGGAAAATATGGTCACAATTCAAAGACTTCAAAATGAGGCAGCTTACAAGTATTTTCATATTATTTTAAAGTCATTCAGTATATAAATATTTATTGAGTATCCAAAAGGTACACAGAATTATCTATGTCTTATACTTCTCTCCTTTTATTAAAATTGGGAATTACTAGCATATTCAAAAGATTTTCAACCATAATTAGCCTTGGGAACAAGGGAACCAAGTGAAATAAAAATTATCACTTTCCTAGGCTCCACAAACACTTAAATATAAAGAAAACCCAAGAGATATATTTAACTTGTTCATAAATCTGACCACATTTCTCAAATTTATTTGTCACTCTGGATTGTCTGTATATAATTCTTCTACTAAATGTTTTGTTTTTGTGTATCTCAGGACCTCCTTCTGCTAGTCTATATTAAAGCCACAAAAAGTCCACTTTTAATTCTATGCAAGGAAGCACTACATCACAAATATTAATATATACTTCAAATAGAAAATAGACCTAGTTTCATTTGTCTTTTGCCTCATTTATGTCAACCTGTATCTTGCTAGAAAAAAATTGCATTCCACTGCCATATAGCTTAATTTGATTTTAATGCTCTCTGGCATTTGACTATTACAGTATTCTCTTGGTTAAAATAAAAGATTTGCAAAAATAGTTCAGGAACTATATTATCAGGGCAAAGCATCAACTTGTTCTTGAACACTTATCACAAAAAGAATGCAAGAAAGTATGAGGAGAATGAATCATCCAAGATTACCTATCTAGTGTTGAAGAACATTCCCACAAAACAGCAACAGGAGAGATTAACTTGCTTCAGTACCCAATGAATTTACAGAGACCATTCTGTGAAGAAATAGAAACTCCATTTGTAAGATCCTTACCTGTGAGAGCTATCTTAAATCAGATGTAGCCCCAGATAAGAAAATTCTTTGAGGATGCCCTAGAGGTCAAATAAATCTTTCCAACATTCTCCTTCTTCATTGGATGTTTTTAACCATTGAAATTGTATGTGCATACAATAAGTGAACAGTAGGGAACAAGAAGGGGCATGGAATTCTAGTGTCACCAATAGACATAGTCCTCAAACAAGTAGGATGGCAGCTACATAATCACAGGACAAAGATAGTTGTCCACATCTGTTCTCTTTACATGTGAGAATTTAAGAAACTGATGTGAGTGTGTACATGTATGTGTGTATTTGTGTAGAGTTCTCAATAAGAAGCAGAAAGGCTCAGGAAAAAATAAAAAGGACCAGATATTCCAAGGAGGCATATGTAACTTTAAGTTTTATATTAAGACATAACATAATGGCCTTTATTAAGTTCTTTGCCAATGAACCTGTAACCTTTAGGTCCTTGTTCCTCTAATATTTTCCTCATATCCTATATAGGGAGAACTCAACTCACTTCCTTCTTCCAGACTTGATCAACAAATTAATGACAATAATAGTATATAAATCAATAGAGAAGTATTTATTAAGTGCCTACTTGGTATAAGGCACTGAAATTAAGATTAGTGACACAAATGCCAAAATAAAATGATTCCTACCCTGGAGAATCTTACCTTTACCACATGCCATCATTGATGCTCATCAATAAACTAGATCATTTTCTCTTCCTATTATACATTCTCTCAGGTTTATATATATATATATAGATATAGATATAGATATAGATATAGATATAGATATAGATGATATAGATATAGATATATAGATATAGATATAGATATAGATATAGATAGATAGATATAGATATAGATATATAAAGACACTGAAAAAATAATGTGATTAGATGGTGATATCCACTATAGGAAATTGGGTTAAATACTTAATTGAATGTCCATAAGTATCTCGGTTCCCTATTGTGAAAGGAAGGCAAAGTGAATCTTCTTTCACTGGGCCAGTGCACACAAGTCTTAGAGACTAATTTATAGAAAAGTAACGTGGTTTATTTAGAAATCAAGGATAAACTATGAGGATTGAAACACAAGGATGCCCTGACACTAAGTCCTAAAACTCCACCCTTCAATATAAGTCCATCTCACAATGGATTCTTGTGGTCTTCAGGCTACACTATTTCCTCCCTGACTCTAGCTAATTTCAGCACCAAACCTTTTTTAAGCTACCTGACTACAATTTTCAGTTGTTGGTATAATGGTAAATCTTCAAGGTTGTCTCCAAAGTTACTCAGAATTAACCCAAGATGGTTAAGTTCACTCAGAGCAGGTATGACTTTGAGGTAAATCACAGAGCGCACCAAGCAAGATTGCCAGGTAAAACTTCTCTTAGGTAATGTTGGTAAAACACAGGTTGAGGGGTCGGCAAAGTATGGCTCTCAAGCCATATCTGACTCCACCTACTGAGCAGCCAGTCTGGGCAGAGCCCCAGGATGTGCCCCAGGGGTACCTTCAGCCCCCGCCCCATATTCCAGCTCCTACCGCCTCCATCCTACTCCTTCCTCAGGTGTTTATGTCTCTCATGGCCAAAAAGGTTGCGGACCATTGAGCTAGATCATTAATAAGATGTTCTCTCCAGTGAAACAGGAATCTCCAAAGATAGTTAACAGTTATCTTCTCCCTCAAAAGGTTGAGATAGGAAACCTCAGAAGAGAGCAGCAGGCTTCCTCTCCCAGCTCAGGACAGAAAGTGACGGTTGCTCACTCAAACAGCTTCCTTCAGCTCCCTGTACATTCCAAGATCCCCTCCAGGATTCTTGAAATGAACTCATGCTAGTAGCTCTGGAGACAGTCTCTAATATTCTTAAACTTAACATTATAAAAGTTTATCTTTCTCTAATCCTATCCTTATAACACACACAGACACAGACACACAGACACACACACAAAAAAAAAATATCGAGATTCTTGTTATAATAACAAGCATGCATTTATTTACTTATTTACTTATTTGATTATTTAGTTATTGATTTATTTTAAGCATTTATTAATATTCATTTTTGACATGGTTACATGATTCATGCTCCTACTTCCCCCTTTACACCTCCCCCGCACTCCCCCTACCCATGGCCAGGCACATTTCCACTAGTTTTAACATGTGTCATTGATCAAGACCGATTTCCAAATTGTTGTTAGTAGCATTGGTGTGGTAGGTTCGAATCTACATCCCCAATCATGACCACCTCAACCCATGCATTCAAGCAGTTGTTTTTCTTCTATGTTTCCTCTCCTGCAGTTCTTCCTCTGAATGTGGGTAGTGTTCTTTACCATAAGTTCCTCATAACTGTCCTGTGTCAATGCATTGCTGCTGGTACAGAAGTCCATTACATTTGATTTTACCATAGTATATCAGATCATCAAGGACAGTCCCAAGCCCAGCTGAAAAAGGAGGAGGATTGGGCGCGAGGCTAGCAACCTCACCCCATAAAAATCTCACTTGCTATAGAAACTGCAACCTCATTAAACCAACTAAACCAACGATTGCCTAGTCTGGAAGATTGCTCTCCAACAGAGTCCACGACACGTGCTGGCAAAAGCCAACAAACTCCAGGCCTACATCAAATCTTGAACATCAGATGGCCTGAAAAGATCTCCAATAACAGACTCTGGGAAAGAACAATTCAGTATTCCATCAGTCAGGACGCTATGAAAAAAAATATGAAACCCATCAGGGAGGAGAAAAGTCGGAAGACCAAAACAGACCTGGCAAAGATATGCCCAGTTGGGGGAAGTTTCCCAGAACAGAGTCCATTGGCGTGAGACAGTTGAGGCCCTATGCTCCTCTGGGAGTCAATAGGGAAAAAAAAATATATGTATATATATATCAGTCTCTGTGTACAGTGCTCTTCTGGCTCGGTTCCTTTAGCTCTGCATCAATTCCTGGAGGTCTTTCCAGTTCACATGGAATTCCTCCAGTTTATTATTCCTTTGAGCACAATAGTATTCCATCACCAGCATATGCCACAATTTGTTCAGCCATTCCCCAATTGAAGGACATGCCCTCCTTTTCCAGGTTTTTGCCACCACAAAAAGCACAGCTACGAATATTTTCATATAAGTCTGTTTATCTATGATCTCTTTGGGGTACAAACCCAACAATGGTATGGCTGGATCAAAGGGCAGGCATTCTTTTAGAGCCCTTTGAGCATACTTCCAAATTGCCAGCCAGAATGATTGGATCAGTTCACAACTCCAACAGCAAAGCATTAATGTCCCAATTTTGCCACATCCCATCCACCATTCATTACTCTCCACTTCCTTCATTTTACTCAATCTGCTAGGTGTGAGGTGATACCTCAGAGTTATTTTGATTTGCATTTCTCTAATTATTAGAGATTTAGAACACTTTCTCATGTGCTTATTGATACTTTTGATTTCTTTACCTGAAAATTGCCTATTCATGTCTCTTGCCCATTTATCAATTGGGGAAATGGCTTGATTATTTATACAATTGATTTAACTCCTTGTATATTTGAGTAATTAGACCCCTGTCAAAGTTTTTTGTTATAAAGATTTTTTCCCAATTTGTTGTTTCCCTTCTGATTTTGGTTACATTGTTTTTATTTGTACAAAAGCTTTTTAGTTTAATATAATCAAAACCATTTAATTTACATTTTGTAATTTTCTCTAACTCTTTCTTGGTTTTAAAATTTTCCCTTTCCCATAGATCTGACAGGTATACTATTCTATGTTCAGCTAATTTTCTTATAGTTTCCTTCTTTATATTCAGGTCATTCACCCCCTTATGAATTTATCTTGGTGTAGGGTGTGGGATGTTGATCTAAACCTAATCTCTCCCATATTGTTTTCCAGTTTTCCCAACAGTTTTTGTCAAATAGTGGATTCATGTTCCAGAAGTTGGGCTCCTTCGGTTTATCATACATTGACTGGCTGATGTCATTTACCCCAAGTCTATTCCACTGATCCTCGCTTCTGTGTCTTAGCCCATACCATATTGTTTTGATGACAGCTGCTTTATAGTATAGTTTAATGTCTAGTACTGTTGGCCACCTTCCTTCACATTTTTTTCATTATTTCCCTTGATATTCCTGATCTTTTGTTATTCCAAATGAACTTTGTTATAGTTTTTCCTAATTCAGTAAAGAAGTTTTTTGGTAGTTTGATAGGCATGACCCTAAATAGGTAAATTAATTTGGGTAGAATGTTCATTTTTATTATGTTAGCTCATCCTGCCCATTAGCAATCAATGTTTTTCCAATTGTTTACAGCTAGTTTTATTGGTTTGGAAAGTGTTTTGTAGTTGTTTTCGTAAAATTGCTGTGTTTGTTTTGGTAGATAGATTCCCAAATATTTTATATTGTCTAGGGTGATTTTAAATGGTTTTTCTCTTTCTACCTCTTTCTGCTGTGATGTGTTGGAGATATATAGAAATGCTGATGATTTGTGTGCACTTATTTCGTATCCTGCAACTTTGCTAAAGTTGTTGATTATTTCTACTAGCTTTTTAGTTGATTCTCTAGGATTTTTTAAGTAGACCATCATATCTTCTGCAAAGAGTGATAGCTTAGTCTCCTCATTGCCTATTTTAATACCTTCAATTTCTTTTTCTTCTCTAATTGCTACTGCTAGTGTCTCTAGTACAATGTTAAATAAAAGAGGTGACAATGGGCATCCTTGTTTCACACCTGATCTTATTAGAAAGGCTTCTAATTTATCCCCATTGCATTGCATATGATGCTTGTTGATAGTTTAAGATATATACTGTTTATTATTTTTAGGAAAAAACCTTCTATTCCTATACTTTCTATTGTTTTCAATAGGAATGGATGCTGTATTTTGTAAAAGGCTTTTTCAGCATCTATTGAGATAATCATGTTATTTTTGTTTGTTAGAATGGTCAATTATGTGGATGGTTTTCCTAATATTGAACCATCCTTGCATTCCTGGTATAAATTCCACCTGATCATGATGGATGATCCTCTTGATCTCTTGCTGGAGGCTCTTTGCTAATATTCTATTTAAAATTATTGCATCTATGTTCATTAGGGAGATTGGTTAGTAGTTTTCTTTCTCTGTTTTTGATCTCTCTAGCTTTGGAATCAGTACCATATTTGTGTTATAAAAGGAATTTGATAGGACTCCTTCTTTGCTTATTATATCAAATAATTTGTATAGTATTAGAATTAGTTGCTCTATCAATGTCTGATAGAATTCACTTGTGAATCCATCAGGTGCTGGCGATTTTTTCTTAGGGAGTTCTTTGATGGCTTGTTCAATTTCTTTTTCTGATATGGGATTATTTAGGTATTCTATTTCTTCTGCTGTTAATCTAGGCAATTTATATTTTTATAAATATTCATCCATATCTCCTAGATTGTTATATCTATTGCCATATAATTGGGCAAAATACTTTTTAATGATTGCCTTAATTTCACCTTCATTAGAGGTGAGGTCTCACTTTTCATCTTTGATACTGTCATTTTGGTTTTCTTCTTTCCTTTTTTTAATTAGATTGACCAGTTCTTTGACCATTTTATCTGTTTTTTTTCAAAATACCAGCTTCTAATCTTATTTATTAATTTAATAGTTCTTTTACTTTCAATTCTATTAATTTCTCCCTTGATTTTTAGTATTTCTAATTCAGTTTTCATCTGGGGATTTTGAATTTGCTTGCTTTCTAGTTTTTTAAGTTGTATGCCCAATTCATTAATTTCTGCCCTCCCTAATTTTTTAATATATACACTCAAGGATATAAATTTCCCCCTGAGTACTGCCTTGGCTGCATCACACAGATTTTGGTAGGATGTGTCATTATTGTCATTCTCTTCAATGAAATTGTTGATTGTTTCTATGATTTCTTCTTTGACTAGCTGGTTTTGGAGAATCATATTATTTAATTTCCAATTAGTTTTTGATTTGCATTTCCTTGTGCCCTTACTAATTATTATTTTTATTGCATTATGATCTGAGAAGGTTACATTCATTATTTCTGTTTTTTTGCATTTATTTGCAATGTTTCTATGCCCTATTACATGGTCAATCTTTTTGAATGTACCATGTACAGCTGAAAAGAAGGTATATTCCTTTTTGTCCCTATTTATTTTTCTCCACATATCAATTAAATCTAATTTTTCTAGGACTTCATTCACTTTTCTTACCTCTTTCTTATTTATTTTTGGTTTGATTTATCTAGATCTGAAAGAGGAATATTTAGATCTCCCACTAGTATGGTTTTACTATCTATTTCCTTCTTGGGATCTACCAGTTTCTCCATTAGGAATTTGGGTGCTATACCACTTGGTGCATACACATTGAGCACTGTTATTTCCTCATTGTCTATACTGCCTTTAATCAGGATGTAATGACCTTCCCTGTCTTTTTTAATCATATCTATTTTTACTTCGTCTTTGTCAGAAATCATAATAGCCACTCCTACCTTCTTTTTCTCATTTGACGCCCAAAAGATTTTGCTCAAACCCTTAACCTTAAACTTGTGTATGTCCACTAGCCTCATATGTGTTTCTTTTAGACAATGTATTGTAGGATTTTGGTTTCTAATCCACTCTGCTATTTGCTTCCATTTTATGAGAGAGTTCATCCCATTCACATTTAGAGTTATAATTATCAGTTGTGCATTCACTGACATTTTGGTATCCTCTCCTAGTTCTTCTCCTTCTTCTTACACTATTTCCTTTTAAACCAGTGGTTTCCTTTAAGCTGCTAACCCTTATCCCTTCCCTTGATTAACTTCCCTTTCTACCCCCTCCCTTATTATTCTCCTCTTTTTATTTTTAAAGGCCTAATGAATTTCCTCCCCATTCTTCTCCCCTCCCTTTTTTGACCTCCCCACTCCCCTGCTCTCCTTGGTTTATCCCTTCTGACTTTCTCAGTAGGGTTAAATAGAGTTTTATATCCCAATGGATAATATAGCTACTCTTCCTTCTCAGGGTTAATTACACTGAGAGTAAGGTTTAAATATTACCTCTTAATGCTCTCTTCCTCTCCTTCTTATAATAGTATTCATCCCCTCCCCTTCTCATGCCCTCTTTGTGTGTAATAGAATATCCTATTTTTCTTATTCATTCAAGTTTCTCTTGGTGTCTCCTACTATTCACCTCCCTCTTTACAACCCCCCATATCATCTTAGACCAACCTTGGAAATTTTCTATCTTGTTGAATGCCCATACTTTCCCCTGGAAGTATATAGTCAGTTTTGATGGGTAGTTGATCCATTGTTGAAGACCCAATTCTCTTGACTTTCTGAATATCATATTCCAAGCCTTGCAGTCTTTTAGCGTGGAGGCTGCCAGATCCTGTGTGATCCTGATTGGTGCTCCTTGATATCTGAATTGTCTCTTTCTGGCTTCTTGTAAATTTTTTTCTTTTACTTGGAAGCTCTTGAATTTTCCTATTATATTCCTGGGGGTTGTCTTTTCTGGGTCTAGTGTAGAGGGTGATCTATGGATCCTTTCAATGTCTATATTGCCTTCTTTTGGTAGAACTTCAGTGCAATTTTGCTGAATAATTTATTTTAGTATGGAGTCCAAATTTCTATTAATTTCTGCTTTTTCAGGAAGACCAATGATTCTCAGATTGTCTCTTCTAGACCTGTTTTCTTGGCCTGTCACTTTCTCATTGAGATATTTCATGTTTCCTTCTATTTTCTCAGTCTTTTGACTTTGCTTTATTTGTTCTTGCTGTCTTGAGAGATCATTAGCTTCTAATTGCTCACTTCTAACCTTTAGGGACTGGTTTTCCTTTTCAATCTGGTCATTTATGGTGTTCAATTTGTTTATCAGTTCATTTGATATCTGAGCCTCACTTTCCAATTGTGAAATTTTGCCTTTTAAACTGTTTTTTCTTGCCAGATCTCTTCTATCTTTCTCTTCATCTCAGATTTGAACTCTTCAATAGCTTGTGACCAATTTTCGTTATATTGGTAAGGTTTGGATATTTTTACTTGTTTGTTCTCCTCTGCTCTGTTGTCTGGATTTTCTCTGTGTAAAAGTTGTGGATTGTTACAGATTTCTTCTTGATGATCTTTCTCTTTTGGGGTTTCCGATTTTGGCTTGCCATTTTTAGCCCTGTGCCTTCTCAGCTTTCTCCTCACACTCAGGGTCTGTCTTTACTCTTAGGATCCAGAGGTCTCAAGTCTCGTTGTTCTAGGGGTCAAGCCTCCTGGTCGTCCCCGGTGTGCCCCTCTACCCGAGGATTCTTCAACAGTCTCAGGACACTGCTTCCACAGCCATGCTCCCGTCTGCACAGGATCCCCACTAAAGGTCCAAGCCTGTGCTCAAGATCCTTGTCCAAGCCTACAGCAATGGTTTTACCCACGCCTGGGCTCAGGGTCTGTGTTCAAAGTCTATGCATGTTCTTTAGCCTCTTGGGGTCCTAAGTTTTGCTGCTCTCAGGAACAGGCCCTGGAGTGACCAATGACTTAATGGGTGCCCCAAACCTGCTTTAACTCTTGTGTGCTGGCTTTGGCACTGTACATGGTGTGGGGTTTGGGGGAGGGGCTTCCTCAGCTCATGCTCTAGTGAGAGCTATTTCACCCATTTATAGCATGGAAATGCCCTGATTCCATGTACCTTCAATGCTGCGCCCTCTTGTGAGGTCCCTTTGTTCATCTGGATTTGTTTTTATGTCCCCTTGAGGAGTCCTTTATGCTTCAGTTAGGAGAGGTTGAGCAGCTGCTTTTTACTCTGCTGCCTTCTTAACCGAGAACCAAAAAGCATTTATTTAGCATTTAAATCTTGGAAAACATTTTATACTAAGTGTTTTACATACATTATCTCATTTAATCCTCACAACCATCCTGAGAGATAATTATTTTTATCTTTATTTTGCAGTTGAAGAAATTGAGGCAAATGAAGCTTAAGTGACTTATCCAGAGCACACAACTAGGAAATATCTGAGTAGTTTTTAATTCATTTCTTCCTTCTTCCAATTCCAGTGTTCTATTTCCTGTAGCACCCAGCTACAGAAAATAAAATTCATTCCTCCTAATGGAAACATTATAATCAGAATAAATAAAATCATTTTAGATTCTTAGAGACTTCTGTTTAATATCAACCCCTTAAAGATCAACAACAGAACTTAAACTCTTAATCATTAGAATCATTCCTTTGAAGTACTCTGTTTTCTAGAAGAAAGAAGTACCATAAAATCACCAAGCAAGCAAAGCATATATTAGTATGAATTTATCAATGTTGTCTAGATTACCTGTGTACTCGATTATTTGATTTAATTTCATTAGGATTACAATACCAATTTCAGGATTCTCTTATGTGGTTTTATCTAAGGTTTTTTAATGACTTTTTTTGAAGATTTGATATTTTTGCACATTTCTTCTCTTAAGATTCTAATATCTAAGAAATAGTATAGGGACTTTTGTCTTGCCACTGAACTTTGATGCCTTTGGATGAAAGAATGCAATTCTTTCTCACTTAAATCCAATTCACTTGAAAGTCAAAATACAAACAGAAAATGTCATTGGCTCTCTTCAAAAAGGATAGAGGAATATGTAACAAGGGTAAGCCCTATTTGACTAAACTATCAAGATTTGAAACTATCACTCAGATCTACTCTCCTTTCAAAAGTTCTTAGACATTCATGTAGGGAAAATGAAGATGGGAATAAGAACGGCTAGGGAGATTCAAAGGAATTAGCTAACCTAACAAGTTTTAAAGGAAAAGCTGCAAAATATAGGCCAGGTTTCAATCCAAAGAAAGAGCTCAGATTTACTCTGATTCTTTCCACTAGTTCCCAGGGCCAACTGACTTTTCCAAGATTCTAAAACCCTTTATCCACTGACAGAAGAACTCTGCAGAAAAGCCTGCAAGGCTGTTATGCACCCTCTTTGCACCACAAATAATACTATGTGCCCAATATCAACCTAAGTACTGAGGATAAAAAAAGAGGAAAATAACATCTCTGCTCTCAAGGAGCTTATAATCTAGTGGGGGAGAGAGCAAGTATACACACACACACACACACACACACACACACACACACACACACACACAAACAATATAAAGAATAAACAGGAAATAAGAGTGGGAAATTATCTAAAATGTATAGGTTTTAGAAAAGGCTTCATGTAGAAGATTGAGTTTTAGTTGACACTTAAAGGAAGCAAGAGAAACTAAAGGAAGAGATGAGGAAAAGAATTAAAGACATAGCGGATGCCCAGAGAAAATGTCTAGAGCTGAGAGAAAAAGTGCATTACTTATGGAATAGCTAGGAAGCCAGTACTATTGGATTAAAGAATACATTGCAAGGAATAAGGCATATGGAGACTGAAAAGGATGAAGGCTGTTAGGTTAGAAAGGACTTTGGAAACAAAATAGAATTTTGTATTTGATTTGGTCAGGGTACTATATGGAGCCAAAGGAGTTTAATGAGAAGGGAGATAATATGAACAGACCATTGCTTTAGGGAAATTACTTTGGTGGCTAACTGGAGTAGAGAGAAAATTCAAGTAGTTATACCCAACGGCAGGTTTATGAAATAATCTGGGCATAAGATGATAAGCATCTGCATTATAATGGAATTCAAGAGATTTTGCAAAGTAGATACCAACAGTCATCATAAACACGTTGGATATCATGAAGGAGAAAGTGAAAGATAATGTTCAGTAAATATTTTGAGGCTGAGGGACAGGAACATACTCTTGCCTTTGACACTAATAAAGAAAGTAGAAAAGGGGAAGTGTTCAGGGCAAAATGTGATGAATTCTATTTTGAATATGTTGAGTTTAAAATATTTACTGGACATGTAATTCAAAATATCAAAAACAGAGTTAGAAATGTGAGGTTTGAGGTCAGTAGAGAGGTTAGGGCATGAGATGCAGATTTAAGTATCACTATCAATTAGTATTAAAATCCAGAGGAGCATAAGATCATCCAGTGAAGTAGTATAATACATTTCAATAGAATAGGAAAAAGAAGAAGGTCCAGAACAGACCCCTATGGGATACTTATAATTAGACAGAATGTGATGAGTTAGGCACATAAGGAGAGGATCAGGAGAGAATGGAATCCTCCAAACCAAAAACCTGTGCTACCTTCTCTTTTTCACTCAAGAGATAGTGATCAACAGTGTCAAAGACTTCAGAGAGGTAAAAGAAACTAAAAATTGAGAAAAGATCATTGGATTTGGTAACTAAGAGATCATTAGTAATTTTGGAGAAAGCAGTTTCAGGGAAATATGATAAGGTCAGAAATCAGAATGTCAGAGGTTATTGGGAGTGAAAGGAGAGAAAGTAGAGGTATCTAATTTATATGACATTCTCAAGTTAAGCCACAAAATCAGGAAAACTATAAGATAATATTTAACAGTAACAAAAGAATCGCGCCATTGTTTCTTTGTTTTGAGAATAATGGAGACATGAAAAAAATTTTAGAAAGAAGAAAAGTAGCAAAGGAAATATCAGAAATAGGCAATAGAGTGGGGATGATATGAGGGCAATCTTTTGGATCAGATGAGATAGAATGGTATTGCTTATGTAGGTAATATCATTTGCCTTGGTAAGCATTAAAGTTCTTTCTTTATGTGAGTCTAGGGTGAATATAGAGATTGTGCCAGAAGTCATTTGAATGATATGAGGTGAGGAATAGGGGAGAAGAGAGAACTCATGGAAAATGGCCTCAATTTATTTATTTGTAAAATAGTTGGCTCAGTTTTCAGTTAAGAAGGGGGATAGGTAAGGGAAGGTTTGAGGAAGTATGAAAAATTTGTGAAGAGTGAGATTATAAATTCTAAGGATGGTATGGGAAGTTTACCTAGCAGCAGGGCATAGTTAGTTATTTGTATAATATAATTTTGTAGTGGACACAATCAGAACCCTTGCATGTGTTCTGCCCTCTTTCAGTAGCACATGTATAGAAATAAAGGCAGTAGATGGTGGGAATGATCCAGGGCTGAAGTTTGGCACGACGCAATTGATTAAATAATAAAGAGTCTAGAAACTCAAGGTAAGAAGACAATGCAGAATTACATTCTCTCACTAAGGTGTCAAGCTGTGAAGAAAAAATAAAGAATGAAAAGTTCTGGGGAAGTAGTCTGGGAGAGAAATGAGAGGTCAAGAGATTGGAGGTCATAGTATAGACAGAGTTTTATTTTTTAAAGAAAGGCAGAAGGTGAGTTGGAAACTTAATGGATTATGGTGAGAAAAGAGATTTTTTTGGAAACCTTAGAATTATAAATTCTTTGGAATGTGGAGGTAATATTTTTGTGAGTAATAAAAATGATAGGAACCCCTTTGCATATGGCTAATGTAAGGTAGAGGAGTAGGTCATGGGAAGTGAGTAAGCTGAGAAACTTCATGGTTAGGGTGTTTGAGGTAGAGTCAATATATATGTTGAAGTCCCCTAATATGAAATGAGGGTTTATAGAGGATAGAAAAATTGTGTCATTTTCCAAACTCAATCAGGAATGAAGGAAGGAGAATAATGTGGGAATCTGTGGGAAATGGCTAGCAGAATTTTGATTAAGAGGTAGATGTGAATAACGGGAACTACAAAGGAGAAGAGACAGCATGATGGAGATAAAGGGAATCTATAAGTGGTAAAATATATTCCAATTACCTCTCCTTGACAAGTGAGGGAATGAATAAGGTGTAGCCAGTACTGTAAAGGGTGGCCAGGGAGGCTTTGTAATCAAAAGGGAACCAAGTTTCAGGAATAGCTAGAAGATGAAAGGACTGGGACAGAAAAAATATTTAGGAGGAAGGGAAATTTATTATCTATGGAATAAGCATTACATGGGGCTCAGTATAAGGGGAGGATAGAATTTGGCTAGAATTTGGGGGTAAGAAGATTGAGGGAAATTTGAATAAAAAATTGGGAGGTAGATGTTGAAAAATAAGATTTGGTTGATGATTTAGGAGGATTCAGAATTGCCATAATATGAATCAGTAAATCAATGAGTGGAACATGGTGCTGAACTAAAGGATGTAAGGCTAAAAATTCTGTCTGAGTTTTTTTTTTAATT
This sequence comes from Gracilinanus agilis, assembly GCF_016433145.1. NCBI lineage: Eukaryota > Metazoa > Chordata > Mammalia > Didelphimorphia > Didelphidae > Gracilinanus > Gracilinanus agilis. Next base: position 327,500,072 of record NC_058130.1, read on the forward strand.
TATTTTCATCTGGAGAAAGGATTGGTCATTGTAATGATAGTTCTTAAATATTTTAAAATTGGGTGGTATTATTTTGATTTTTTTATTGCATAAATTGTTTTCCAGATTAAAACCAGTGGAAATGTGCATCGGCCATGGGTGAGGGGAGTGTGGGGAGTGAAGGGGAAAGTAGGAGCATGAATCATGTAACATGTTAAAAATGAATATTAATAAATGTTTAAAAAATTGTTTTCCAGGTTCTACACTTTTCACTATATCACACATGCCAACAAGATTTTCCCTCCTCTTTGAGTTGCCATGTTTGAATTTTCTTTTAGTTACAATTTTGTTGAATTTTGAAATTATTTTCTCTTGAGTGATATGTCTGTACTCCCTTCTCTCTTATTTTAATATTTAACATTTTAAAATTTTAATTTAGGCTTTAAATTTTAATCTGGATACAAATTAGTCTTGATAAAAACTTAATGAAACCAGTTCTGTGCTATACCCTGGAGAATGATTGATCCCAAGTTGCTGGATATCAGAGTAGGAAGTAGATTTTCTGTCTTTTCATGGACCAAGACCATGCTAAGAAGTAGAAGATAATTACCTACCCCTTACTAGGAACTAAATACCCTAAGTTGCCTGGAAGTGTGTGTTACCTACTACCAGGGGTAAGTCAGGGCAAATATTACTTCCACAATGTTGATTAGGAGAATAGAAAACCTACTTGGCTTTATACCCAAAAGGAGAATGGAGGCAGAGCCAAGAATAAGGGAATCAGCCATTTATGTCACACCACTTAGTGGGAGCTGGGGAGCCATGAAAGATCTTTTCAATGTTCCTTCTTATAAATGCACATACTATCGAAACCAGAAAATTATACTTCTCATGGAATATAAATATTCATTTTATGATAAATTGAAGTTGCATGTCTTAACAGTGACAGCTCAAAGCCTCTAGTGGAAAATATCACAAAGGGGGTACAATTTTCCAACCTTGCCTAGAGCATACAAATGTTTTGTCCTGGCACTGAATAGAGGGAACAAACTTCTTCCATGCTGGGTTTAGTTATATTTTTTGCCAGTTTCATGTGTTTCTCTGTTTTTATGAACTCAAGCTAAAATACAATATATGTACTTTTCCTAGGTTACAAAACAAACAAAAACAACAGATCAGTGGAGAACGCAATGGATTTTATCCTGATACCAATGAGGAAAGAAGATTATACATATTCTATGACTTGATGTGAGAAGCCAAAATCCAGATGTTGCTACATTTTAATCATTCATATCACAAGAAATTTGTCATGAAAATTAGAAGGATTCTGTGGTCATGGATTTGTCTTCCCAAAATTTTGATTAAGTAATATATTTTTATAATAAAAAAGATGAATACATAATAAGAAAAAAGATATTAAGTCACTAAAGAACAAAGAATTCTGATTTTTACAGTAATATACATTGGAGATTTTAAGTATGTGGCCAGCAACTTTGCTGAATTCAGCATGAACCAAAATAAAATGTGTTGAAAATATTTAACAAAATAAATAAAAAGAAAATAAAACAAAGAAAATGTTGATATGTGCTTTTCTAAGGCAATACGTGGTCCACTGGTTTTTTTATGCTCTTCTTAGGGGCCTGAGTTTGACATTACTAATTTATAAAATATAAGAATTCTTAAATTTGTAGAGGAAGTATATTTCTAGATTTACAAAATATGAGTTACCTTCTTTTCCTGTTTTTTTAATTTTCTAAAAATCTCTTCTTATTTTTAGCATTTTTTCTAATTTTGATTTCCAAATTTTCTTGCTCCTTCCTATCCCTCCTCAACCACTGAGAAGCCAAGCAACATATTATCAATTATACATGTGAAATTATTCAAAACATATTTCCCTATTAGCCATATAGCAAAAAAATAAAAATAAACACACACACACACACACAAAACAGAAAAAATGAAGTGAGAAAAATATATTTTGTTTTACTCCAGAGTTCACCAGCTCTCTCACTGGAAATATGTAACATTTTTTCATTATGAATATGATGGTTGTCTTAAGTCATAGTACCTACCAAAATATGTAAGTCTTTTACAGTTAGAAATCATTACAATATTGCTCTTATTGTGTACAATGATTTCCTGGTTTTTCTCATTTCTCTTTACATCAGTTCATATAAATCTTTTTGTGTTTTTTTTTAATTTTTAATTTCAATGTCAAATTATCTGTTTATCTCTTGTCTTTCAAAGTGTTCTATTTAATTGAATATCCATTTTTCTCTCTGATACATTATACTCAATTTTGCTGTATAGGTTATTGGTTGTAATCCTATTTCTTTTGATGTCAGGAATATTACATTCTAATCTCTCCTCTTTTTTAAGGTGGAAGCTGTTAAATCTTGTATAATTCTGATTGTATTTATTTTTCCTTGCTGTATGTGTACAATATTTACTCCCTTGGCCTTAATATTTGGCCTTAATATACCTGGAAGTTTTCATTTTGATATCTTTTTCAGGAGCTGGTTGGTAGATTTAGTTTCTTCTCTACTTTTCGTATATAAAATATCAGTGTAGCTTGCTTTCATAATTTATTGAATTTTTCAGCATCATTTTGGGGGAATCAAATAAAATAAAAACTTTTTTTTAGACCTTTAACTTCTGTGTATTGTCTCATAGGTGGAAGAGTGGTAAGGGTGGGCAATGGGGGGTCAAGTGACTTGCCCAGGGTCACACAGCTGAGAAGTGGCTGAGGCCAGGTTTGAACCTAGGACCTCCTGTCTCTAGGCCTGACTCTCACTCCACTGAGCTACCCAGCTGCCCCCAAAATAATTCACTTTTTGAGAAACTACTTTCCTTTAAAATTATTTTAATTTATTTTTTCCAGGTCACATGTAGCCATAATAGTTAAAACAACAACAAAAAAATTCCTATCTCCTTTCTTAGAATGGATATTAAGTACTGGTTTCAAGGTAGAAGAGATGTAAGGAGCTAGCAATTGGGATTTAGTAACTTAGCCAGGTTCACACATCTAAGAAGTACTTCAGGCAAGATTTGAACTTAGGACTTCCTGTCTCCAGTCTTGATTCTCTATCCACTGAGACACCAAACTATCCTTAAGTAAAATTTTTAATAGTAATTTTTCTGATATTTTGTGAAGTTCTCTCCCTCCTTCTTCTGTATTCTCCACAAGATAGCAGGCCATATGACATAGGTTATAAGTATACTATCATGCAATATATATTTCCATTATAATCATGTGTGTAAATGGAATTAGCCCACACTCATTCATTTTTTAGACTTTAGCCACCAGGAATGATGTCACCCCAACCAACTTAGAATTAAGTGGGAACGTGGAAGGTCTGTGACCCACATGTGATAGTAAGTGACAAATCAAAAACAAGTGACTGCCAACCCTAAGCAGTCCAAAACAAAGTTGAGGCTGTCTTTTGTCCACATAAAACTGGAGGTAGATACAGGAAGTGACGAAAGCTGCTATTTTATTTTTATTTTTAAAACATTTATTAATATTTATTTTTTAGAAAAGTTAACATGGTTACATAATTCATGCTCTTACTTTCCACTTTACCCCTGAGCTCCCCCTACACCCATGGCTGATATGTATTTCCACTGGTTATAACATGTGTCATAGATCAAGACCTATTTCCAAATTGTTGATAGTTGCATTGGTGAAGTAGTTTAAAGTCTAAATCCCCAATCATTTCCTCCTCAACCCATGTATTCAAGAAGTTGTTTTTCTTCTGTTTCCACTCCTGTAGTTCTTCCTCTTAATATGGGTAGTGTTCTTTTTCCATAATCCAAACAGAATTGTCCTGGGTCATTACATTCTATTTTACCACAGTGTATTGGTCTCTGTGTACAATGTTCTTCTGGCTCTGCTCCTTTTGCTCTGCATCAATTCCTGGAGGTCTTTCCAGTTCACATGGAATTCCTCCAGTTTATTATTCCTTTGAGCACAATAGTATTCCATCACCAGCATATACCACAATTTGTTCAGCCATTCCCCAATTGAAGGACATGCCCTCCTTTTCCAGGTTTTTGCCACCACAAAAAGCACAGCTATAAATATTTTCGTACAAGTCTGTTTATCTATGATCACTTTGGGGTACAAAACCAACAAGAGTATGGCTGGATCAAAGGCCAAGCATTCTTTTATAGCTCTTTGAGCATAGTTCCAAATTACCATTCAGAATGGTTGGATTGGTTCACAACTCCACCAGCAATGCATTAACATCCCAGTTTTGCCACATCCCCTACAGTATTCATTACTCTCCCCTTCTTTCATTTTAGCCAATCTGCTAGGTGGGAGGTGATACCTCAGAGTTGTTTTGATTTGCATTTCTCTAATTATTAGAGATTTAGAACACTTTCTCATGTGCTTATTGATACTTTTGATTTCTTTATCTGAAAATTGCCTATTCATGTCTCTTGCCCATTTATCAATTGGGGAAATGGTTTGATTATTTATACAATTGATTTAACTCCTTGTATATTTGAGTAATTAGACCCCTGTCAGAGTTTTTTGTTATAAAGATTTTTTTCCAATTTGTTGTTTCCCTTCTGATTTTGGCTACATTGTTTTTGTTTGTAAAAAAGCTATTTAGTTTGACATAATCAAAACCATTTGTTTTACATTTTGTAATTTTCTCTAACTCTTGCTTGGTTTTAAAATCTTTCCTTTCCCGGAGATCTGACAACTAAACTATTCTATATTCACTTAACTTATTTATAGTTTCCCTCTTTATATTCAAGTCATTCACTGATTCTGAATTGATCTTGGTGTAGGGTGTGAGATGTTGATCTAGACCTAATCTCTCCCATATTGTTTTCCAAATTTCCCAGCAGTTTTTGTCAAATAGTGGATTTTTGTCCCCAAAGTAGGGCTTTTTAGGTTTATCATGCACTGTCTTGCTGATGTCACTTACCCTAAGTCTATCCCACTTATCCTCCCTTCTGTCTCTTAGCCAGTACCATACTGTTTTGATGACTGCTGCTTTATAGTACAGTTTAATATCTGGTACTGCTAGGCCCCCTTCCTTCACATTTTTTTTTCATTATTTACCTTGATATTCTTTATCTTTTGTTATTCCAGATGAACTTTGTTATAGTTTTTCCTAATTCAGTAAAAAAGTTTTTTAGTAGTTTGATAGATATGGCACAAAATAGGTAAATTAATTTGGGTAGAATGGTCATTTTTATTACTTTAGTTTGTCCTACCCATGAGCAATTAATGCCTTTCCAATTGTTTAGATCTAGTTTTAATTGTTTGGAAAGTGTTTTGTAGTTGTTTTCTTATAATTCCTGTGTTTGTTTTTGTAGATAGATTCCTAAGTATTTTATATTGTCTAGGGTGATTTTAAATGGTGTTTCGATTTCTACCTCTTGCTGCTGTGAAGTGTTGGAAATATATAGAAATGCTGATGATTTATGTGCATTTATTTTGTGTCCTGCAACTTTGCTGAAGTTGTTGATTATTTCTATAAGCTTCTTAGTTAATTTTCTAGGATATTTTAAGTAGATCATCATATCATCTGCAAAGAGTGATAGCTTATTCTCCTCATTTCCTATTTTGATACCTTCAATTTCTTTTTCTTCTCTAATTGCTACTGTTAGTGTTTCTAGCACAATGTTAAATAATACAGGAGATAATGGGCATCCCTGTTTCACTCCTGATCTTATTGGAAAGGCTTCTAATTTATTCCCATTCCAAATGATGCTTGTTGATGGTTTTAGGTATATACTGTTTATTCTTTTTAGGAAAGGTCCTTCTTTTCCTATACTTTCCAGTGTTTTCAATAGGAATGGGTGCTGTATTTTGTCAAAGGCTCCTTCAGCATCTATTGAGATAGTCATATTTTTTTTTGTTTGTTTGTCAATTATGTGGATGGTTTTCCTAATGTTGAACCATCCTTGCATTCCTGGTATAAATTCTACCTGATCATGTTGGATGATCCTCTTGATCTCTTGCTGGACTCTCTTTGCTAATATTCTATATAAAATTATTGCATCTATGTTCATTAAAGAGATTGATCTGTAGTTTTCTTTCTCTGTTTTTGATCTCTCTAGCTTTGGAATCAGTACCATATTTGTGTTATAAAAGGAACTTGGTAGGACTCCTTCTTTGCTTATTATATCAAATATTTTGTATAGTGTTAGAATTAGTTGTTCTATCAATGTCTGAATGAATTCACTTGTGAATCCATCAGGCGCTGGCAATTTTTTCTTAGGGAATTCTTTGATGGCTTGTTCAATTTCTTTTTCTGATATGGGATTATTTAGGTATTCTATTTCTTCTACTGTTAATCTAGGATTTATATTTTTGTAAATATTCATCCATATCTCCTAGATTGTTATATTTATTGCCATATAATTGGGCAAAATGGTTTTTAATGATTGCATCAATTTTCCATTCATTTGAGGTGAGGTCTCCCTTTTTATCTTTGATACTGTCATTTTGGTTTTCTTCTTTCCTTTTTTAAATTAGATTGACCAGTTCTTTGTCTGTTTTATCAGTTTTTTCAAAATATTAGCTTCTAGTCTTATTTATGAATTCAATAGTTCTTTTACTGTCAATTTTATTAATTTCTCCCTTGATTTTTAGTATTTCTAATTTAGTTTTCATCTGGGGATTCCTAATTTGCTCACTCTCTAATTTTTTTAGGTTACATGCCCCAATTCATTAATCTCTGCCCTCCCTAGATTGTTAATATATGCACTCAGGGATATAAATTTCCCCCTGAGTACTGCCTTGGCCGCATCCCACAGAGTTTGGTAGGATGTCTCATCATTGTCATTCTCTTCAATGAAATTGTTGATTGTTTCTATGATTTCTTCTTTGACTAGCTCGTGTTGGAGAATCATTTTATTTCCAATTAGTTTTTTATTTGCTTGTCCAGGTGCTCTTACTAATAATTATTTTTATTGCATTATGATCTTAGAACGTTATATTCATTATTTCTGCTCTTTTGCGTTTCTTTGAAAAGTTTCTATGCCCTATTGCATGGTTAATCTTTGTGAATGTACCATGTGCAGCTGAAAAGAAGATGTAATCCTTTTTGTTCCTATTTTTTTCTCCTCATATTTATTAAATCTAATTTTTCTAAAACTTCATTCATCTCTCTTACCTCTTTCTTGTCTACTTTTTGGTTTGATTTATCTATATCTGAAAGAGGGATATTTAGATCTCCCACAAGTATGGTTTTACTATCTATTTCCTTCTTGGGATCTGCCAGTTTTTCCTTTACAAATCTGGTTGCTATGCATTCGTTGCATACACATTGAGCACTGTTATTTCCTCATTGTCTATACTGCCTTTAATCAGGATGTAATGACCTCCCCTGTATTTTTAAATTATATCTATTTTAACTTTGGCTTTCTCAGAAATCATAATTGCCACTCCTGCCTTCTTTTTCTCATTTGACGCCCAAAGGATTTTGCTCAAGTCCTTTACCTTATACCTGTGTATGTCCACTCGCCTCATATGTGTTTCTTGGAGACAACAAAATGGTAGGATTTTGGTTGCTAATCTACTCTGCTATTTGCTTCCTTTTTATGGGCAAGTTCATCTCATTCACATTCAGAGTTATAATTATCAGTTGTGTATTCCCCAACATTTTGGTATCCTCTCCTAGTTCTACCCCTTCTTCTTACACTACTTCCTTTTAAATCAGTGGTTTGCTTTATGCCACTAACCCTTGTCCCCTCCCTTGATTAACTTCCCTTAATACCCCCTTCCTTATTATTCCCCTCTTTATTTCTAAAGGTGTAATGAATTCCCTCCCCCTTCTTCTCACCTCTCTTTTTTGACCTCCCCACTCCCCTTCTCCCCTTGGTTTATCCCTTCTGAATTTCTCAGTAGGGTTAGATAGTTTTATATCCCAATGGATAAAGGTACTCTTTCCTCTCCAGGTTAATTGCACTGAGAGTAAGGTTTAAATATTACCTCTTGATGCTCTCTTCCTCTCCTTTTTATAATAATATTCATCGCTTACCCTTCCCATGCCCCTTTGTGTATAATAGAATATCCCATTTTTCTTATTCATTCAAGTTTCTCTTGGTGTCCTCTACTATTCATATCCCTCTTTCCCACCCACCCCCATATCATCTTAGACCATTTAGTATTCCCACCTCTCCCTATGAATAATTCTTCTAATTGCTGTAATAGTGAATACTATAATAATGAATAGAGTTCCTTACAGAAAATTATACATAACATTTCTCCAGATAGGAATACCAATAATTAGATTATATTGAAGCCCTTAAAGAGGCAAATTTTAAAAATACAAGTTTTCTTTCTTTCCCCTCTGTTTCTTATTTAACTTTTCATGTTTCTCTTGATTTTTGTTGTTGGATATTGAACTTTCCATTTAGTCCTGGTCTTTTCTGTGCAATTACTTGGAAATCTTCTATCTTGTTGAATGTCCAAATGTTCCCCTGGAAGTATTTAGTTAGTTTTGATGGGGAGGTGATCCTTGGTTGTAGACCCAGTTCTCTTGCATTTCTGCATATCATATTCCATGCCTTGCAGTCTTGTAGTGTGGAGGCTGCCAGATCCTGTGTGATCCTGATTGGTGCTTCTTGATATCTGAATTGTCTCTTTCTGGCTTCTTGTAAAATTGTTTCTTTTACTTGGAAGCTCTTGAATTTGGCTATTATATTCTTGGGGGTTGTCTTTTCTGGGTCCAGTGTAGAGGGTGATCTATGTATTCTTTCAATGACTATATTGCCTTCTTTTGGTAGAACTTCAGGTTAATTTTGCTGAATAATTTCTTTTAGTATGGAGTCCAAATTTCTATTAATTTCTGCTTTTTCAGGAAGACCAATGATTCTCAGATTGTCTCTTCTAGACCTGTTTTCTTGGTCTGTCACTTTTTCTTTGACATATTTCATGTTTCCTTCTATTTTATCAATCTTTTCTCTTTGTTTTATTTGTTCTTACTGTCTTGAGAGATCATTAGCTTCTAATTGTTCAATTCTAGCCTTTGGGGACTGATTTTCCTTTTAAATCTGGTGATCTCTGTGTTCAATTTGCTCATCAGTCCATTTGATTTCTGAGCCTCACTTTCCAATTACAAAATTCTGCCTTTTAAATTGTTATTTTCTTGCCAAATCTCTTCCATCTTTCTCATCATCTCAGATTTATACTCTTCAAAAGCTTGTGGCCAATTTTTTATTATTTTGGGAAGGTTTGGATATGATTATTTCTTTGTTCTCCTCTGTTGTTTGCTCTGTTGTTTGGATTTTATCTTTGTAACAGTTGTTGAATCTTACAGATTTCTTCTTGATCTTTCTCTTTTGGGGTTCTTGCCTCTGGCTTGCCATTGTTAGCCTTGTGCCCTCTCATGTTTATCCTCATACTAAGGGTCTGTCTGCACTCTTTAGGTTCCTGTGGTCTCGGGTCTAGTTGTTCTCAGGGTCAAGCCTCCTTGTGGTCCCCTTGCTTGTTCCTCTGCTCAAGGCTCCTTTAGCAGTCGCAGGGAGCTGTTTCCACAGTTGTGCACCTCTCTGTACTCGGCCCCCACTCATGCTCCACACCTGCACTCAAGATCGTATTCCTCACCTGAGCTCAGAAACCATGTGTGGGCTTGAGTCCGCACCTGCATTTGTGCCTGAGCTCAGGGTCTGTGTTCAAAGTCCTTGCGTTCTTTAGCCACTTGGGGTCTTAAGACTTCCTGCTCTCAGGAGCAGGCCCTGGTGACCCCAGGTAGCTGCCAAGGACTTAATGTGTGTCCCAAACTTGCTCTAACTCTTGTGTGCTGGCTTTGGCACTGTAGGTGGTATGGGGTGGGGGAGGGGGTTGCTTAGCTTGTACTTTAGTGAGAGCTGTTTCTCCCTTTTATAGCATAGAAATGCCCGATTCCACATACCTCCAATGCTGCACCTGTTTTGGGGTCCCTTTGCTCCTCTGGATTTGTTTTTATGTCTTCTTGAGGAGTCCTATATGTTTAATTTAGGAGAGGTTAAGCAGCCACTTTTACCTCTGCTGCCATCTTAACCAGGAAGTTCCTCCCCCCTCAAAACCTGCTATTTTTTAAATATGATGGTAACTTCTTGGGAGGGGCTTTTTGCCTTTTGAACACGGCATTGGAGGAGCTCAGGTTGAGACCTCAGACTGCTTCCCTTTGAATTGTAACATGGGTATGTTAGAATGACTCTTTTTCTTTTTCCCTTGGAGTTTCTGGAGGCCCTAGCCTCAAAGAGGCCTTTCATTTTAGAGGAGGCCTTGTGGCTAGAAGCCTTGTGTAATTATCCTCTGTGACCCCTCTGCTGGGGCCTCTGAAGCCCTAACTGGTTCTGGCCTCTGGTCCAGGTCAGAGGTTCTCTTTCTCATTTTCCCTACCTTCAACCTTCCTAATTGTAAATAGACCAACATAAAAGTTATCCTGACTTGGGTCTCTTTTATTAGGAGTTGATATTTATTCAATTTCTTGACGACCACACTAAAACTCTTAAATATCCAACCTATTCATAATCTATTTCCCCTTTTACACATGTTACTAAAGAAGATAGATATTCACAATGTAAAAAACAAACAAAAAACAACTTTGCAGTAAATAAAGTGAAATATTGCATGTTTCAATCTGAATTCAGCTCCATTAGTTTCTTCTGTTGTTTGTAATAAACTTTTTCTTCATTAGTCTCTTAGTGTTGCTTTGGATCCTTATAACTGTACTTTAGTTAATTTATTCATAGTAAATTAGTGTACATTATTTCTGTTACTGTTTACAATATTTTCCTGGTTCTGTTCACCTCACTTTATATAACTTCATATGTCTTTCTTTATGATAATTCTGTTTGTTATTTCTTATGGCCCAATAATATTCCATTTATATTATATATTACAACTTGTTCAGTCATTCCCCAATTGTTGAACATCTCTTCAGTTTTCAATTCCTTACCACCACAAAAATAGCTGCTATAAGTAATTTTTGTTCAAATAAGTCATTTCCTAAATATTTAATTTCTTTAGGATATAGACATATTAGTGGAATTGCAAGGATAAAGTCTATGTAGCTTTATTGTCCTTTGGGCACAGTTCCAAATTGCTGTCCAGATTGGTTACATCAGTCCATAATTCCAATAAAATGTATGTTTAATTTTTCTAGACCCCTTCCAGCAGATATTATTTTCCATTTTTGTTGTACTAGCCAATCTTATAGGTACTAAGTGGGACATTATTTTAATTTGTATTTCTCCAATTAATAACTATTTGGAGCATTTTTTCATATGACTAAATATAGTTTTAATTTCTTCAGGTGAGAACCATCTGTTTTTCTCCTCTGACCATTTATTAATTGTTGAATGACTTGTATTGTTATAAATCTGACTGAGTTCTCTATATATTTCAGAAATAACATCTTTGTCAGAACACATTATAACTCCCACATACCCCACTGAGTTTGTTGTTTTCATGAGACATGAAGAAACAATAAAAAAATCTTCAAAAGAAGGGGGAAAAAAAGAAAACAAAATATCCTCCAGAATAACAACTTACCTGGAAAATAGAGCAAGAGATCATTTAAGACTTATTATATTATTTAGCCCACATAAATAGTAATTATTTCTTTATACTGTCAATAATTGTTGACAGGAAAAGAAAGAGAAAGCCCACTTAAATTATGTGTAGATAACATAAAATTCCAAGAAATCTATCTTCAAAGATGAATCCAGGAACTAAATGAGTGCAACTAAGAATCACTTTTCAGACATATAGTCAGATTTAACTAATTAAAAACATTAATTACTCATAGGTACACCCAACCAATATAATAAAAATGACAATTCTATCTAAATAATTTGCATCTTCAATGACAGAAAAATCAAACTACTAAATATTTTTTTTCACAGAGTAGGAACAAATAATAAAATACATCTGGAAGAACAAAGTTCAAGAATATCAAGGAAATGAGAAAAATATAAAGGAAGGTGGCTTATCTATTGTGGATCTTGTTTTGTATTCTATAATGCAAACCATCAAAATAAATGAGTACTGATTAAGAAATAAAGTATCAGTCAATGGAATAAATCAGGCTATTCAAATGTAGTAATAAATGACCATGGTAACCAGGTGTTTGAAAACCTAAAGAACCAAGCTTTTGGAAGAACTCACAATCCCATAAAAATAGTAGGAAAACTTAAAAACAATGTGATGAAAACTAGGCATAGATTGACAACTCATACCATGTACCAGATAAAGTCAAAATAGATACATGATTTAGAAATAAAGAGGGATAGCATACACAAATTAAGAGAGCACAAAATAATGTATCCATCAGACACATGCATAAGGGAAGACTTTATAATCAAACAGGACATAGAAAATACGATGGGTGAAGACTTTGTATTTTGGAATGCCCCATTCAAAGTTTTAAGTTATGAAATAAAAATATTCCTGACTGGCTGAATACAAAGTTACTTTAAGATTTTTTTAACTTAATTTTAAAAAGCAAGAGAATTGGGTCTACAAACAAGAATCAACTATCCAGCAAAACTGACTATATTTTTGCTGGGGAAAATATGGTCATTCAATAAAATTGGGGACTTCCAAGCATTCATAAAGAAAAATACTGGACTTAGAGAGTTTGCTGCCTAAACACAGAACTCAAGAGAATTGCCATAAGGTAATTATGAGAGCAGAGTTGGGGGGGATCTTTTCTTTAAGGGACCCAATAAGTTCAATCAATTTGTATCCCTAGAAAAAAAAGAAGATATTGGCAAATATTAAAAATTGTTATTATCAACCGGGTAACTAGAAGACATTTAAATAGAGGGAAGAGTAACAAACTGTATAGGATGAAATATCAAGATATATATATATATATATATATATATATATATATATATATATATGTATACACAAAACTAGAGGGGGGAAGAAGGTAATAAGAAGAAGAATAGGAAAACAAACAAAAATGAATAAATTTATATTCCATAAAGAAGCATGTTGGACCAACAGGG
>NC_058130.1:327513142-327544696 GCF_016433145.1 Gracilinanus agilis
ATCTTTTCTTTAAGGGACCCAATAAGTTCAATCAATTTGTATCCCTAGAAAAAAAAGAAGATATTGGCAAATATTAAAAATTGTTATTATCAACCGGGTAACTAGAAGACATTTAAATAGAGGGAAGAGTAACAAACTGTATAGGATGAAATATCAAGATATATATATATATATATATATATAAACATAAACATAAACATATACATATATAATATATACATACACACATATAAATATGTGTGTATAAATATATACAAAACTAGAGAGGAAAAAAGAAGGTAATATTAAAAAAATGGGAAGACAAACAAAATGGAATAAATTTATGTTCCATAAAGAAGCACGTGGGACATACAGGGAAGAATAACAATACATTAGAAGGGTAAAGAGGTTGGAAAGAGAAAATATTTAATACCTAAGTGCATTGAAATCAACTTAAAGAGGGAAGAACAATCAGTTCCATTGGGGCAGAGAATTGATTCTTGCCCTACAGAGAAGTAGAAGGATAACAAAAAAACTGGTGGGGATGGAAGCAACACAAGGAAGGGAGAGGGTGGGGGGAACCTTAAAAAGATGCTAAAGAAGAATTAAAGGGGAATAATGGTGACTTACTGGTTAAGATGGCTACAGAGTAGAAGCAGGACACTATAACTCTCCTCACTACCAATCACCAGTGTACCTCCAAAGGACAAAAAATAACAAATCCAGATGAAAGAAGAGACCCCACAATAGGGCACAGTATCAAAGATACAAGGGATTTGGGCACTTTCACACTATAGGGGGGAAAATAGCTCCCATCAAAAAGTGAGTGGATCAACCCTCTAACACTCCACCAACACTACCAGAGTCAGAGGCTGTGCTCCAGAGTTAGAGCAAGCAGGGGCACAAAATCTAGTTCCTTGACAGCTAACTGGCACTACTAGGAGCTTGTCCCTGAGAGAAGCAAGACCTGAGACCCCAGGATGCTATAAAACTTAGACCATGGACATGGCAGTGGGGCTGAGAGAGGCAGCTAAAGCTTGCAGCACACTCAGACTCAGTGGAAATCCTTAAGTACATGAGTAAGTATGGGCAAAGTTCTGGGCTCTGGGCAGCCAGCTAGGACCACAGGGGCTTCACCCTGAAAACAGGAAGAACAGAGACCCCAGGAGGGTCTGCAGAGAAGCCAGTAGAGTCAGAAAATTGCCTCAGGCAAAAACTTCTCCCTAACTCCAGACAAAGAGAATCAGATTGCCTTACTCAGACTTCTGGCAGAGAAAGAATAATGATGCCAATTAAGGCCCAAGAAATAAACAAGAAGACCAAAAAAAAACATGATAACTTCTACACAGAAAAACCCCAGAAAACAGAGGAAGACAAACAATTAAAGACATCCAAACATTCTCCCCCAAAATGAAAATGGGTCACAAGATCTTGAAGAGTTCAAATCTGAGATCATAAGAAAGATGGAAGAGATTTGGCAAGAAAATAACAGTTTAAAAGGCAGAATTTCGCAATTAGAATGTGAGGCTCAGAAATCAAATGAATTGATAAGCAAATTGAAGATGAGAAATGACCAGCTGGAAGCCTTGAAGACCCAGAGAGACCAGATTGAAAAGGAAAACCAAAAGATTATAGCCAAAAACCAGTCTCTAACTGGTTTCTAACCAGGCTAGAATTGGGTAAGAAGAAGCCAATGATCTCACAAGACAACAAGAATTAATAAAGCAAAGTCAAAAGACTGACAAAATATAAGGAAAGATGAAATATCTCAATGAGAAGTTAATAGACCAAGGAAACAGTCTAGAAGAGACAACTTCAATATTATTGGTCTTCTGGAAAAATCAGAGACAAATAGAAACCGAGACATCATATTACAAGAAATGATCCAACAAAACTGCCTCCATGACCTCCAACAAGAGGGCAAAATAGACATTGAGGGGGGCAGCTGGGTAGCTCAGTGGAGTGAGACTCAGACCTAGAGACAGGAGGTCCTAGGTTCAAACCCGGCCTCAGCCACTTCCCAGCTGTGTGACCCTGGGCAAGTCACTTGACCCCCATTGCCCACCCTTATCACTCTTCCACCTATGAGACAATACACCGAAAAGTACAAGGGTTTAAAAAAAAGTAGACATTGAAAGAGTCCATAGACCACCCTCTCCACTAAATCCTCAGAAGACAATCCCCAGAAATGTAATAGACAAATTCAAAAGCTTCCAAGTTAAGGAGAAAATATAACAATAAGCTAGAAAGAGACAATTCAGATATCAAGGAATGACAACCAGAATTAAACAGGATCTGGCAGCCTCCACACTATAAGACCACAAGGCTTGGAACATGATATTCAGAAAGGCAAGAGAATTGGGTCTACAACCAAGGATCACCTACCCATCAAGACTGTCTATATATTTCCAGGGGAAGGTATGGGCATTTAACAAGATAGAAGATATCAAAGTATGTTCACAGAAAATGCCAGGACTAAATGGAAAGTTCGATATCCAAACACAAAAACCAAGAGAAACATGAAAAGGTAAATAAGAAAGAGAGAAGAAAGAAAGAAAACTCCTACCTTTAAATTGCCCCAAGACCATATGGATTCAAAAGTCAATTCTATCAAACCTTAGAAGAAAAACTAATTCCAGTACTATACAAACTATTTGACATAATGAGCAAAGAAGGAGTTCTACCAAACTCCTTCTGTGACACAAATATGCTACTGATCCCAAAGCCAGGTAGGTCAAAAACAAAGAAAGAAAACTACATACCAATATCCCTAATGAACATAGATACAAAAATCTTAAACAGAATACTAGCAAAAAAGACTCCAGCAAATGATCACAAGGGTTATTCATTATAATCAGGTGGTATTTATATCAGGAATGCAAGGATGGTTCCACATCAGGAAAACCATCTACATAATTGAGCATATGAACAAGCAAACCAATAAAAACCACATGATTATCTCAAAAGATGCTGAAAAAGCTTTTGACAAAAATACAACACCCATTCCTACTGAAAAATCTAAGAAAGTTTAGGAATAGAAGGGCCTTTCCTAAAAAAAATAAAAGGTATATATCTATAAAACAACAACAAACATCCTCTGCAATGGGGATAAATTAGAAGCCTTCCAAAAAAGATCAGGCGTGAAACAAGGATGCCCATTGTCACCTCTATTATTTAACATTGTACTGGAAACACTAGGAGTAGCAATTAGAGAAGAAAAAGAAATTGAATGTATCAAAATAGACAATGAGGAGACCAAGCTATCACCCTTTGCAGATGACACAATGGTCTACTTAAAAAATCCTACAGATTCAACTAAAAAGTTAGTGGAAATAATCAACAACTTTAGCAAAGTTGCAGGACACAAAATAAACAAACATAAATCATCAGCATTTCTATATATTTCCAAAATATCACAGCAGGAAGAGTTAGAAAGAGAAATTCCATTTAACATCACATTAGACAATATAAAAATACTTAGTAATATATATGCCAAGGCAAAAACAGGAATTATACAAACACAATTATGAAACCCTTTCCACTCAATTAAAACTAGATCTAAACAATTGGAAAAACATTGATTGCCCATGGGTAGGACAAGCTAACATAATAAAAATGACCATCCTACCCAAATTAACTTACCTACTTAGTGCTATACCTATCAAACTACCAAAAAACTTTTTACTGAATTAGAAAAAACTATAACAAATTTCATTTTGAAGAACAAAAGATCAGGAATATCAAGGGAAATAATGAAAAAGAAATGTAAAGGAAGGTGGCCTAGCAGTTCCAGATCTTAAACTGTACTACAAAGCAGTAGTCATCAAAACAATATGGTACTGGTGAAGAGACAGGAAGGAGGATCAGTGGAATAGACTAGGATTAAGTGACAACAGAAAGACGTTTTTTTAATAAACCTAAAGAATCCAGCTTTTGGGACAAAAATCTGTTATTTGACAAAAACTGCTGGAAAAATTGGAAAACAATATGGGAGAGATTGGGCCTAAATCAACATCTCATACCCTATACTAAGATAAACTCAGAATAGGTGAATGACTTGAATATAAAGAAGGAAACTATAGGTAAAAATTGGGTGAGAACAGAATAGTATACTTGTCAGATTTATGGGAAGGGAAAGATTTTAAAACCAAGCAAGAGTTAGAAAAAAATCACAAAATGTAAAATAAATAATTCTGACTATATTAAACTAAAAAGTTTTTGTACAGAAAAACCAATGCTACCACAATTAGGACAGAAACAACAAATTGGGAAAAAAGTCTTTATAACAGGAAACTCAGATAAAAGTCTAATCACTCAAATATACAAGGAACTAAACAATTGTACAAAAAAATCAAGCCATCTCCCATTTGATAAATGGGCGAGGGACATGAATAGGCAATTTTCAGATGAAGAAATCAAAACTATCAATAATCACATGAGAAAGTGTTCTAAATTTCTAATCATTAGAGAAATGCAAATCAAAACAACTCTGAGGTATCACCTCACACGTAGCAGATTGGCTAAAATGAGAGAAGGGGAGAGTAATGAATGTTGGAGGGAATGTAGCAAAACTGGGACATTAATGTATTGCCAGTGAAGTTGTGCACTGATCCAACCATTCTGGATGGCAATTTGGAGCTATGTCCAAAGGGCTTTAAAAGACGATCTGCCTTTTCAACCAACCATAGCATTGCTTGTATTATATCCTAAAGAGATAATAAGGAAAAAGACTTGTACAAAAATATTTATAGCCACACCCTTTTTGGGTGGCAAAAAATTGGAAAATAAGGGAATGTCCTTGGATTGGGGAATGGCTGAACAAATTGTGGTATCTGTTGGTGATGGAATACTTTTTTGCTCAAAGGAATAAAGAACTGGAAGAAATCCATATGAACTGGAATGACCTCCAGGAATTGATGCAGAGTGAAAGGAGCAGATCCAGGAGAACATTGTACACAGAGACTGATATGCTATGGTACAATCAAACATAATGGACTTTTATACTAGCAGCAATGCAAGGATCCAAAGCAAGGCTGAGGGACTCATAAGAAAGAAAACTAGCCACATTCAGAGGAAGAACTCTGGGAGGAGAAACACAGAAATAAATAACTGCTTGAACACATGGGCCATTGGAAATATTATTGGGGATGTAGACTCTAAATGATAACTGTAGTCCAACTATCAATAATATGAAATTAGGTCTTGATAAATGATACATTTAAAATCCAGTGGAAGTGTGCTTTGGGTAAGGGGGGCTACGGAGGTTTTGGGGAGAGGAAAAGTACATGAAATATATAACTAGGAGATAATATTCAAAATAAAAATATAAGGGAATAAGAAGGTAGAAAGGAGAAAGGGAAGTAAAATAAGGGAAGGGATTAGGGGAACTGATTAAAAACAAAACACTGGTATAGAAGGAAATAGTGAAAGAAGAAAGGGCAGGACAAGGAGAGAGGATCAAAATATCTGGGAATACACAGATGATAATTACAACTCTGAATATGAATAGATGAACTTGCCCATAAAACAGAAGCAAATGGCAGAGTGGATTAGAAACCAAAATCCTACCATGTGTTGTCTACAAGAAACGCACAAGAGACAGGCAGACATACATAGAATAAAAATGAGAGAATGGAGCAAAACCTATTGGGCTTCAACTGAGAAAAAGAAGGCAGGAGTAGCAGTCATTATTTCTGACAGAGCCAAAGTAAAAAAATAGATCTGGTTAAAATAGATAGGGAAGATAATTACATCCTAATAAAAGGCAGTATAAACAATGAAGAAATATCAGTACTCAACATGTATGTACCAAATGGTATAACATCCAAATTTCTAAAGTAGAACGTAGTGGAGCTCAAGAATGAAATCTATAGCAAAACTAGTGGGTGACCTTAACCTTCCCCTATCAGATATAGATAAATCAAACCTAAAAATATATAAGAAAGAGATAAAAGAGGTGAATGAAATCCTTGAAAAATTAAAGTTATACATATATGTAAAAAAATAAATAGGGACAAAAAAGAATACTCCTTCTTTTCACCAGCACATTGAACATACACAAAGAGAAACCATGTACTAGGGCATAGAAACATGGCAAAAAAATGTAAAAAGCAGAAATAATAAATGCAACCATATCACATCATAATACAATAAAATAGTTATTAGTGGGGGCAGATGGGTAGCTCAGTGGATTGAGAGTCAGGCCTAGAGATGTGAGGTCCTAGGTTCAAATCCAGATTCAGACACTTCCCAGCTGTGTAAACCTGGACTAGTCACTTGACCCTCATTGCCCATCCTTACCACTCTTTCACCTATGAGCCAATACACAGAAGTTAAGGGTTTAAAAAATAATTATTAGTAAGAATACAAGGACAGGCAAACCAAAAACTAACTGGAAATTAAATAATATGATTCTCCAAAATAAAAAGTTAGTGAAAGAAAAAATCATAGAAACAATTAATAATTTCATTGAAGACAATGACAATGATGAGACTTCTTACCCAAACCTATGGGATGCAGCCAAAGCAGTTCTAAGGGGAAAATTTATATCACTGAATGCGTATATTAACAAATTAGGGAGGGCAGAGATTAAAGAATTGGGCATGCAAATTAAAAAAATTAGAAAATGAACAAATTAAAAATCCCCAGATGAAAACTAAATCAGAAATACTAAAAATCAAAGTAGAAATTAATGAAATTGAAAGGAAAAAAACTATTGAATTAATAAATGAGACTAGAAGCTGGCATTTTGAAAAAAAAAGATAAAATAGGCAAAGTACTATTCAATCTAACGAAAAAAGGAAAGGAGAAAATGAAATTAACAGTATCAAAGATGAAAAGGGGGACCTCACATCTAATGAAATAGAAATTAAGGCAATCATTAAAAACGTTTTTGTCCAATTACATGGCAATAAATATAGCATTCTGGGTGATACATATAAATATTTTAAAAAATATAAATTGCCTAGATTAACAGCAGATGAAATAGAATACTTAAATAATCGCATATCAGAAAAACAATTTGAACAAGCCATCAAAGAACTCCCTAAGAAAAGGTGGCCTAGCAGTACCAGATATTAAATTATACTATAAAGAAATAGTCATCAAAACAATATGGTGCTGGCTAAGAGACAGAAGGGAGGATCAGTGGAATAGACTTGGAGTAAGTTACATCAGCAAAACAGTGTATGATATACCCAAAGAACTGAAATTCTGGGACAAAAATCCACTATTTGATAAAAATGCCTCAGAAAATTGGAAAACAATATGGGAGAGATTAGGTTTAGATCAACATCT
This sequence comes from Gracilinanus agilis, assembly GCF_016433145.1. Classification (NCBI taxonomy): domain Eukaryota; kingdom Metazoa; phylum Chordata; class Mammalia; order Didelphimorphia; family Didelphidae; genus Gracilinanus; species Gracilinanus agilis. The sequence continues at coordinate 327,520,418 of NC_058130.1, forward strand.
GACACCCTCCTCCTAGATAAATTCAGAATGTGTGAATGTCTTGATTATAAAGAAGGATACTATAAGAAAATTAGGAGAACACAGAATAATATACTTGTCAGATTCCTGGGAAAGGAAAGATTTTAAAATCAAACAAGAGTTAGAAAAAATTACAAAATCTAAAATAAATAATTTTGATTACGTCAAATTAAAAAGGTTTTGTATAAACAAAAACAATGAAACTTAAATCAGAAGTGAAATCAACAAACTGGGAAAAAATCTGTATAACAAAAAACTCAGAAAAAGGTCTAATTACTCAACTATACAAGGAGCTAAATCAATTGTACAAAAAATCCATCCATTCTCCAATCGATAAATGAGGAAGAGACATGAATAGGCAATTTTAAGATGAAGAAATCAAAATATAAATAAGCACATGAAATGTATTCCAAATCTCTCATAATTAGAAAAATGCAAATCAAAACAACTCTGAGGTATCACCTCATGGCAATTTGGAACTATGCCCAAAGAACGCTAAAAGATTGGCTGCCCTTTGATTCAGCCATACTACTGCTGGGTTTGTACCCCAAAAAGAACATAGGGAAAAAGACATGCACAAAAATGTTTATAGCTGTGCTATTTGTTGTGGCAAAAAAAACTGGAAAATGAGGGTATGCCCTTCAACTGGGCAATGACTGAACAACTGTGCTATCTGTTGGTGATGGAATACTACTGTGCTCAAAGGAATAAAATACTGGAGTAATTCTATGTGAACTGGAATGACCTCCAGGAATTGATGCAGAGTGAAAAGAGCAGAGTAGATATATATCTTTCTTTATTATAAATTTGGGGTACAAAACTACTAATGGTATTGCTGGATCAAAGGGTATGCATTCCTTTAAAGCCCTTTGCCCATAATTCCAAATTGCCTTCCAGAATGGCTGAATGTCCCAATTTTGCCACATCCCTCCAACATCTATTATTTTCCTTTAGAGCCATATTGACCAATCTGCTAGTTATATGGTTTTATCTCAGAGTTGTTTTGATTTGTATTTCTCTAATCAGGAAGCATATAGAACATTTTTTTCATATGATTATTGATAATTTTTATTTCTTCAACTGAAAACTACCTGAATGCTGCTTTGGCTATATCCCATTAATGTTGCTATCTCTTAATTGTCATTCTCTTCAATGAAATGAGTGATTATCTTTATAATTTGTTCTATGACCCACCAGTTTTGAAGAATTAGATCATTTAGTTTCCAATTCATTTTTATTTGCCTCTCCATTAACCCTTATTGATTATTATTTTTATTGTATTATGTTCTTAAAAATTGCATTCATTATTTTCTGCATTTGGTTGTGATGTTTTTATGCCTTAGACCAGTGATGGGCAAACATATGAAAGAGGAGGCCAAAGGAAAGGAAATGCTCATCTGCCAGTCTGTTTCTAAGGCAACTTTTTTCAAAGTTTCATTGTATTGTATCCTACTCATTGTATTCGTCAGATTAGGAATAATGTCCCACAGCTGAATTCAAACATTTCAGGGGGCTGCATCTGCCCTACAGGGCCTTAGAAACAGACTGGCAGATGAGCATTTCCTTTCCTTTGGCCTCCTCTTTCATATGTTTTAGACCACTGTCAATTTTTGTATATGTACCATGTGCTACAGAAAAGAAGATACATTCTTTTTTTTATATCCCTACTGAATTTTCTTCAGCTATCTATTAATTCTAACTTTTCTAAAATGTTATTCATTTTCTCTTACTTATGATAAGGGAATGTTGAAACCCCTGACTAGAATAGTTTTACTATCTATTTCCTTCTTGAACTCTTTAGTATCTCCTTTAAAAATCTGGATGGTCGAAGTCCAAAGTCAACAGCTGAAGAGATGAGCCAGAGGATAAAACAATGTACACAGTGAAGAAATATTTTGAGTTAAAAGAAGCTTAAGAAATTAACCCAGAAGAGATATGGGAGTTTTTTTGGGTTAAGATGGAGGCAGAGTAAAAAGCAGCTGCCTGACTTCTCCTAACCCATGCATATAGGACTCCTCAAGAAGACATAAAAACAAATCCAGACAAAAGAAGGGAATCCACAACAGGGCACATCATTGAAGGTACATGGAATTGGGGAACTTCCATGCTATAAAGGGGTGAAATAGCTCTCACTAGAACACGAGCTGAGAAACCCCATCAACCCCACACCACCTACAATGCCAAAGCCAGCATAAAATAGAGCAAGTTTGGGGCACCCATTAAGTCATTGGCAGCTCCAGGGCCTGCTCCTGAGAGCAGCAAGACTTAAGAGTCCAAGAGGCTAAAGAATGTGTGGACTTTGAACACAGACCCAGAGCACAGGCAGAGACACAGATCCTGACCTCAAGCGCAGACCTTGAGTAGGGACCCAGTGCAGAAGGGTACATGACTGTGGAAGCAGTGCCCTGAGACTGTTAAAGGAGCTTCAGGCAGAAGAACAAGCAAGGAAACCACAAGGAGGCTTGAAGCTGAGAACAAATATACTGAGACCTGAAGAGCATAAAGAGCTCAGACAAACCCTGGGTGTGAGGATAAAGCTGAGCAGACACCCAGATCACAGTGGCAAGCCAGACTCAGGAACCCCAGAAGAAAAAGATGAAGAATAAACCTTTAACACTTTACAACTTTTACACAGAAAAATTCCAGACAACATAGCAAACAGCAGAGGAGAACAAACAAGTATCCATATCCAAACCTTCCCCCAAAAATGAAGATGGGTCACAAGGTCTTGAAGAGTTCAAATCTGAGATCATGAGAAAGATGGAAGAGATCTGGCAAGAAAATAACAGTTTAAAAGGCAGAATTTCACAATTGGAAAGTGAGGCTAGTAAATCAAAGACCAGAAATGACCAGATTGAAAAGGAAAACCAAAAGATTATAGCCTAAAACCAGTCTCTAAAGGCTAGGATGGGGAAATTCAAAAAAGATGCCCCCAAATCAAAAGAATTGATAAGCAAATTGGAGACCAAAATCAAACAGCTGGAAAACAGGACAGACCAAATCGAAAAGGAAAATCAAAAGGTTATAGCAGAAAATCAGTCTCTAAAGACAAGAATTGGGCAAGTAGAAGCCAATGATCTCTCAAGACAGCAAGAACAAATAAAACAAAGTCAAAAGACTGATAAAATAGAAGGAAACATGAAATATCTCAATGAAAAATTGACAGATCAAGAAAACAGGGCTAGAAGAGCCAATCTGAGAATCATTGGTCTTCCTGAAAAAGCAGAAATTAATAGAAATTTGGACAAAAATATTTATAGCTGCACTTTTTGTGGTGGCAAAAAACTGGAAAATGAGGGTATGCCCTTCAATTGGGGAATGGCTGAACAAATTGTGGTATATGCTGGTGATGGAATACTATTGTCCTCAAAGGAATCATAAACTGGAGGAATTCCATTTGAACTTGAAAGACTTCCAGGAATTGATGCAGAGCAAAAGGAGGAGAGGCAGAAGAACATTGTACACAGAGACCAATGCACTGTGGTAAAATAGAATGTTATGAACTTCTGTACTAACAGCAATGCAATGACCCAGGACAATTCTGAGGGACTTATGGAAAAGAACACTACCCACATGCAGAGGAAGAACTACAGGAGTAGAAACAGAAGAAAAACAACTGCTTAAACACATGGGTAGAGGTGGACATGATTGGGGATGTAGACTCAAAACAACCACACCAATGCAACTATCAACAATTTGGAAATAGGTCTTGATCAATGACACATGTTAAAACCAGTGGAAATACGCATCAGCCATGGGGGCGAGGATCTCGGGGGTGAAGGGGAAAGTAAGAGCATGAATTATGTAACCATGTTAACTTTTCTAAAAAATAAATATTAATAAATGTTTAAAAAATAAAATAAAATAATAAAAAAATAAAAATCTGGATGGTCTACCATTTAGTGGATATATGCTGAGTACTGATACTTCTTTATTGTCTATATTTCCTTTTACAAAAATATAATTACTTTCCTTATCTCTTAATCAAATCTGTTTTTGTTTTATTTTTATCTGAGATCATGATTGCTACTCATGCCTTCTTTTTCTTAGTTGAAGGTGCTCCAGCCTTTTACCTTTACTCTGTGTATATTAATTACCTTAAATATGTTTCTTGTACACAATATTTGATAGGATTCTAGTTTTTACTCACTGTGCTATCCCCTTCTGTTTTATGGGTGAGTTCATCCCATTCACATTCACAGTTATGATTACCATCTGTGTATTCTACTCCATTTTGATTTCCTTTTTTAATGCTGCCCTTTCTTCTTTCCCTCTACACCAGTATTTTGCTTTTAATCATTCCCTCCTTCTCCCTCCCTTATTTTACATTCTTTCACAGCAACTCCCTTTTTATTCCCCACCTATTTCTCTCCCTGCCTATATCTTTTAATTGCCCACCCTTTATTTTTCCCTCCCTTATATTACTCCCCTCCCCACACACACTTTCCTTATTCCCCTTCTATTTCTCTATAGGGTAAGATATTCTATATGTCAATAAATCTTGCTTTCCTTTCTGAACCAGTTCTAATGAGAGCAAAGTTAACTATTGCACATCACCACCCTCATCCTCCCCTCCTTGAAATAATATTCTACCCCTCCCTGCACCTCTTTATGTGATATAATTTAGCTCATTTTACTTCTCATTTCTTTTAGGACAATCTTTTTTATCCTGTTTTTTTTCTTATCATCCTAAATTGCTTAATACAACTCCCTCTCTCTTTGTCTACTTCTTCTTTCTACTATGATGATGATGATGATGATGATAATTTTTAAGACTTACAGATATCATATTTTCATATAGAAATATTGTTGAAGCCTGTAATTTTTTTCACTTTCTTATTTACCTTTTTATGGTTCTCTTAAATTTTGTATTTGGACTTCAAATTTTCCTCTTAGGTCTGGTCTTTTTTTCAGAAAGGCTAGGAAATCTATTTTATTAAATTACTATACTTTTCCCTGAAATTAGACCTCAATTTTGATGTATATGTGATTCTTGGTTTTAAACCCAGGTCTTTTGCCTTTCAGGAAAATATCACATTCTGAGCATTAAGGTCCTTCTATGTTGAGACTGGCTTTGTAATCTGAACTGGAGCTTCATGATATCTGAATTGTTTCTTTCAGGGTGTTTGTAATATTTTCTCCTTGGCCTTGGAGCTCTTGAACTTGGCTCTAACATGCCTGTGAGATATCATATGGGAATTTATTGCAGGAAGCAATCTATGGATTCTTTCAATATCTATTTTACCCTCTTGTTCAAGAATATTAGGGCAGTTTTCTTGGATAATGTCTTGTAATATGATGTCTAGGCTTTTTTAGGTCATGATTTTCAAGTAGTCCAATAAATCTCAAATTGTCTCCTGTATCTTTTTTCTGGATCAGTTGTTTTTTTCAATGAAATATTTCACATTTTCTGATTATTTTTCTTTCTTTTGATTTCATTTTACTGTTTCTTAATGTTTCATAAAATCATTAACTTCTATTTGCCCAATTCTAATTTTTGAAGACTGAGTTTCTTCCATGACCTTTGGATCTTCCTTTTCCATTTGGTCTAGTCTACTTTTCATGGCACTCTTTTCTTCATTTGATTGTTTGTCTCCTTTTCCAGTAGGTCAGTTCTGATTTTCAACCATTTGGTTCTTCATTGAGTGCCTTTTTTCCATTTGATCAACTTTTTTTTAAGCTGTTATTTCTTTACATTACTTTCATTTATTTTCCTCATTTTTCTTCCCATTTCCTTCAACCTGTCTCATTTATTTTAATTACTTTTTGAGTTCTACCAGAGCTTACAACCAATTCCCATTTGGGGGCAGATTTTGCATGTGTTTGCTTAGACCTTACCATCTTCTTTTGCTTCTCTTCTTTGCTCTTTTTCCCTGTAGAAATTTTTGAGGGTAAAGAGGTTTTTTTTCACTGTTGCTTTCTCATTTTTCCACCAGTGGCCTGGGAAATCTGCATATTGATGGCTCTTTCTGTCTTAGCTTCTGCTTCACAGGGTTTTGCCTTGGGGCTATCTTCACTGCCACAGCAGAGCCCTGAGTGCAACCAGAGCTATGGACCTCTGGACAGAACTGCCAGGGCCTGGTACTTTGAGGAGAGGGTCTTAGGTTCTCTCTTTTTGGTGTAGCCTGGGACTCAGGATGCCAAAGTTGCTTTTGCCCTGGTTCTGAGTTTGGCCCCGTGGCTGGAGTGGTAGTTGGCCTACCCTTTTTTGTTTTCATTTTTGCTTCTGGTTCAACTTATATTGTTGACATACACTCTCTATGTTTACCTTTCACATTGTGTTCAGTGGGAGAGCACTCTTATTCATCCTGCTTTTACTCCTCTCCTTTTAAGGTGCCTTTTTTGTTTATTTATTTTTAAATTAAGTTCATTTATTTAATTAATAATTTAGAATATTTTGCCATCTTATATGATTCATGTTCTTTCCCTCCTCTCCTCCTTCCCCTGTCCTGTAGCCAAAGAGCAATTCTACTGGGTTTTACATGTGTCCTTGATGCAGACCTATTTACATTAGTAAATATTTGCAGTAGGGTGATCATTTAGAGTCTTCATACCCCCAATCACATCCCCTTCAAACCATGTGATCAAGCAGTTGTTTTTTGCACGCCAGCAGTCTTTTAAAGCCCTTTCGGCATAATTCCAAATTGCCTTCCAGAATGGTTGTATTAATTCACAACTCCACCAGCAATGCATTAATATTCTGATTTTGACAAATCCTCTCCAACATTTATTACTTTCCTTTGCTGTCATATTAGCCAATCTATTGGTGTAAGTAAGGTGGCATGAGGTACCTTTTAAAGATTGGTTTGGAAAGATATTCAGAGTGGTTTCAGGCTTTCACTCCTACTAAGCCACCATCTTGCTGAGGCCTTGTGAATCCTAACTTAGTTAACTAGTCTACCTTGACATAATTTCCTGATTATTGAGACCAGATGAATATAAAATCTTTATGGTCCATCTTTATCTTTGCTTCATTGCTACCTAGTGAACTGGTTTTACCTACACTTAAATCTAATTTATTTGCTATCTCTACTTTAATAACAGATTTGGTCTCCAGATAAAAATAAGATAATATTCATTGCATTTTGAGCATGTATTTCCTAAACATTAATTGACTGTCTATAGAGAAATGAAGTTTTAATATTTAGCACTTACTTGTGTGAGTATAATTCATACATATATTCATTTTTTACATATATAGTTAGGGACTTGGCTTTTGGTTTTACTGGTGAGTAAACTCTACCAATTTATGTTAGCACCTTCTCTGCCATTTATAATTTGATAGAGTCTCTTAGAGCAGAATTGTGAAACATGCAGCTGCTAATAAATACATCCCATTTTGCAGAAACTAGATTAAACGTGTAATTGGGAAATATTTGAGAAATAAATAAAAATATAATAAAACAAACATAATTTTAATTTCTTATTTTCTAATTCAATTTGTAGCCCATGATAATTTTTGTAGTGAGTTTACTGTCCACCATTTCTATTTATTTGAATCCCCTGGATAAGAGGTCCAAGAGTTTAAGTGCCTTTATTAATCAAGGTAACACAGGCAGTAGGTTTCAGAGTCAGAATTTAAACTCAGATGTTCCTGGATTCCTTTTTTTGCCACTATTCATTTTTGCATACACATGTGTATATTTGTATACATGCATATATAAGCATGTATAAGTACATAAGACACTAATAATAAGCACTATGGTTATTACAGATTCATGTATAGATTAATCTTATACCCATGTTTCTAAAATTCTATCACCTATCAATGATATTTATGAATTCCGTTTCCCCTCTTCTTTCTATATATTGATGTATTATAGACTTTACAGGAAGAACATCCATTTATATATCATTGTGGACATTCTTCAAATATTTCCTTTTTATATGTGTAGAGTTATTTCAAATACTGTGGGTGATGATGGATTTTATTTACAGGATCAGCAGTTTTATGAGATTTTTATCATCAGTACAATGATATCCTTTAATAACAATCTATAGGTGCCTTTTCTTCTATTCAGTATAACTCCTCTTCAACTAGATAACTTCAGTGACAGCAATTGAATGTTTTTATGCCCTAGTACTTGTCAGTCTTTGTATATGTACCATGTGCTGCTGAAAAAAAGGTATATTCCTTTTGAATAAATGGAGAATTTGAACATTGGACTTCATCCCCCCAGAAGTCCTTAGTTTTCCCCAAATTCCCTTTAATCTCTCCTGTACCTCCACGCTTGCATGGCCACATTATTGTTTTATATTTGGCTGTAACTTCTGCCTCTTTCTCTTTGGTTACTGGGAGGTAGCTATTAGTTACCTTTTAGTTAGTCTCTTTTGTTAGTTTGTTATGAATAAAACTTTATAAAATATAATATTTAGTTTTTGAATATTCATTTTAAAATCCACATTATGGTTAACCACAAAGGAATAAAATCCTCAAATATTTTTTAATAGATTTTTAGTATAGTTAGTAAGTTTGCCCAAGAGCTGAGAACTGGGGTTTCCCTTTCTTGTCCTACACTCCTTAGGTTTTTTTTTCTTCACCTGCCACCCAGCCTGGCTTTTTTCATCCCATCTCAGCCACTTCAGTCTCTGCCCGCCAGCCCACTAACCCACCAGCCTGCCAGCCCCCTGCTTTTGCTGCTGCTTCCTTTTCACACTCATATGCTCCAGTCAGCATTCCTCACTGCTCTTCCGAACAGCTTGCAGCCTTCCAATCCAAACTTCTTTTTTTCCAATTGCCTGGTGAGAACTCCAATCCCACCCTACCGTAATGTTTTTCAGCCTGCTAGCCATTTTTTAAGCTGAAGTCTTAAGCTGACCCTGGGCTCCTGGCTAAGAGAGACTTGCAACTCAGGATTTTTTTTCACAGGAAGGGGACTTCTCTGCATTTTTTTTTTCTTTTGAGAGCAGAGAGACTAAATAAGTAGATTCGAAGTACAAGTTTTGGGGATTTTGTCTCTACCTTTTGGTCAGATTTCTCATATGCAAATGCCCCATTGTTCTCCCTCTAGAAGTTTTGCTTTCTTTTTGTTTACTCTTTAAACAAAACCCATTCAGCTTCTTCAGGAATAATGCTGTTTCAAAGCATACTGGAAACTCTGAAACAACAGTTTGAGTTGGTAAAGTTACAAACTGCAGTTTGGATCTGCTTAATTCTTTTCCACAGGGTTTTTGTGTTGATAGAATACCTTGCAGTTGAGAGCTTGATTCAGGGGAGAAATTCATCTCCTCACACCCCTTTGGGTTTTTGGTTTGCTCATACCCATTATGAGGGACATGCACACTATGCTCTATGCAGAATTCTCCCTCATTATGACAAAATTCAGATCTCTGACAAATGAAATCTGAATGCATGAAAATACTGGGGGAGGGTAAATGACCTTAAAAAGAGATCTGAAAGTTTTTTGCTTGCTAATTATTTTCAGCTTTTCTCCTCAAGATAGTAAAGAAGCCTTTTGAGATTGGTAAAAATGATTTTTGACTACACTGCTTGTAAGTGGTCATTTGCTTATATTATTGTATTTGCTGATTTCTTTAAGGTTTAATTTTTTTAAGTTTATCTGTATTAATCTATTTAATATCTATTATGTTATACAATTCTTTATCTGTACCATTTCCCTATTATTTTACTGAATAACATATCATTGTAAAAGGCCCATGAACATCTTACACAAATGTTTTTTTAAGTTGTAAAAAGCCCATAAGTCTTATGTATCCTGGATTTGTCATCTTAAATATCAAGGTCACATGTTGCTTGTACAAGTCTTTTCTTTTGTTAATTGTCACATATGATGGTGGATGGGCTCCATTAAAACTGGTTACAATTGTATACAACCTTGAAGACCATGATGACTTAAGAATTTAAAATTGTAATTTTAAAAGGGGGTTTTAAAATGACTTTAGGATACCTAGTAACTTTTGAATGAATGATTTTATATATATATATATATATATATATGTGTGTGTGTGTGTGTGTGTGTGTGTGTGTGTGTGTGTGTGTGTAAATATATATATTATAAAGAATGTTGTCTTAAAAAGGTAGAGAAAACACATAGAAGTTTCTTACCCAAACTTTTTATATATTATTCAGGAAGCCAAAAAGAGCTCCTGCATGCATGATAATTTGATTCTTTATTTTAATTTACTTTCCCATCAGAAGGATCTAAAATTCTTGGTTCTATTTTAGACCCAAAAGGTTTTTAATCAGATTTTCTTCTAGGCTCTGCCCCACATTTGGAGGGAGGCAGTAATAGATTTTGTTCAAAAAATATGTCAACCAAGGTTGAATGATTTACTGTATCTATGGAATTTGTGACAAAAATAGATTTTTTTAAACATCACACAGCAAGTGACTATCTATAAACTCAAGTAAATCCTACATAATAATGGGTTTGTTTGCTATTGTCAATAACTGGGCTATTGTGAATTTTGGGAATTTGGTACTTTATTTGAATATACATTATCTACTATATTTTTGTTTTTATAAATCTGTTATTCTGTAAAAATAATTTGCATTCACAGTAGTTCATGGCCAAGTTTAAATAGAAAATTGGAACTCATTTTTTGGGTGGGAAACCTTTCACTGATTCTAAGCTATATATATATAATATTTTTAAAACATTCTTTTCCCCCCTTGTATGTGCAATACAGTTTTGAGTTTCTTTTTTCTCTCATTTTTGTGCCTGAACACATTATTGATATTAATCTTTTATAAATTTGCAGCAATATAAGTTAAAAACACATTTTATAATATTAATGCATACCCAAGAGGCTTTAAACTATAGAATAATGCCATTGATCATTTAAATACATATGGGACTTTACTTAATGATTCTGTCTGATTCCAGAAGAGTATTTTTTTTAAAAAGAGTCACTGCACAGTGCTAAAGAACCACAAAGCCAACCCACATAGTGCAAATTGAGCACAAGGTCAAAGAGCCAAACCAATCCCAGTGGGATTGATGTAATTTTGAGTCAAGACCTCTTAACTTGAACTTGTTTGGGGTTCAAGGTTGCAGCATTTAACATGTTAAGCAATACTTCCTCTGAACCACAATCTATGCAAGGACCTCATCCTGGCTATCATTCTGGCTCCTATAATCTAGTCCCTTTTTATTGTCTTTTATGTGTGGCAAACTTTTTGTAGTCCTGGCTACTGATTGAGTAAATGCATAATTACTTACATCACTTTAATTGTGTCCTGGTTGAAGGACCTGCTATAGTTTTGTTTTTCCTTTACTTTGATTTTTTAGACACAAGACTTTGACATTTTGTATTTTATCCACAAGTTGTTTTTTTTCTTTTTTATGTGGATTTTTTGATGTTTTTCATTTCTTTTGCAATTGATTGATATACCTTATAACTCAGCCATGTATCCCTGTTGAGTGATCTCTATTTGTTATTATTTTCCTCAGGGAGAGACTTTGTTATTGTTGTGAACTTTGATTTGAATTTAGGAAATTTTAGGATAAGAAAATTGGAGAAGGTGCCATGAAGATACCTGCAGAGACCACACACTGCATCCAAGAAGATCTAGAATTGAACTTTGGGATGTGAATTTGAACTATGGTGGGTTGAAAGTATTTATTTTGAATGCATACCTTTATGCCAAAGGGGACTATACCCAAATTGGCCTTTTGTTAATGTAGCAATAATTGATTTTGTTCTTTTTTTCCTTTCTTTTATCCACAAATTATTGTAATATAAATATTGATTGTGTTGTTATGATCCATTGAGGAGACTGGTCTCCCAAAGGATCACAGGGAAGCATGTATAAATGGAGATTTTGAAACTTGGACTTCATCCCCCATAAGTCCTTAGTTTTCCCAAAATTCCTTTTAAACTCTCTTGCACCTCCATGTTTGCATGGTCACGTTATTGTCTTATTGTTGACTGTAACTCCTCCCTCTTTCTCTTTGGTTCCTGGGAGGTGGCTGGTTAGTACTTTTTAGTTAGTCTCTTTTGTTAGTTTATTATTAATAAAACTTTATAAAATATAATACTTAGTTATTTAATATTAATTTTAAAATCCACACTTTTTAATCCCTGTTCAGTTTTCTCCAGATATCTATTAATCAATTTTTCTAATATTTTATTTACTTCCCTTCTTTTTTTTATTTTTTCTTTTGATTTATCTAGTTCTGATAGGGGAAGGTTGAGATTACCAACTGGTATGATTTTATTCTGTTTCTTCCTTTAATTCCTTTAGTTTGTCCTTCAGAAATCTAGACTCTCTACCTCTACCATTTGGTGAAAAAATATTTAAATTTTAAATGTTAAAATAGGGTTTTTTACAAAATAAAAGAGAAGCTTTTAATAATTTAAGTTTTAATGAGAATATAGTAGATTTGTAAATTAATATTATCCTATCAAGCCAGAGAAAAGAAAACTTTTAGCAGTTTTTAGCAATTAACAATTTAGTTTAACCCACACTACCAACCCACACTACCAACAACCAATCCTCAACCACCAACTCATACTGAGCAGCCAACTTTCCTGAAACTGCCAGCCCCAACTGTCAACAACTGATTCACTGGCTCAGTGGGGGCTCCCTGGTTCCTATTTTCTATCACTTTGGTCCTTAATCCCTACACATCTCTATGGTAAGAGGACCACCAGGTCTCCCATTAAATTAAACAAGGAATAAAGAATTCCTTTTTATAACTTCATTGTTTATAGTATCTTTTAGCAAGATGTAATTTCTTTCTATATCACTTTTAATCTGATCAATTTTTACTTTGGATTTGTCTGATATCATGAGTGTTACTACTGCTTTTTTTACTTTAGATGTTGCATAATAAATTCTCCTCCAGACTTTTACCTTGAATCTGTGAGTGTCACCCTGCCTCAAATGTTTTTCTTCTAAATAACATATAGTAAAATTCTGGTTTAGTCCACTCAGCTATCCAACTCCTGTTTTATAAGTGAGTTCATCCCACTCACATCCAGAGTTATGATTACTAAATGTGTGTTGTCCTCCATCTTATTTTCCCCTTTGGATCCTATTCTATTCCTTTTTACTCTGTTCCTCCTCACAAATATTTTGGTTTTTATTACCCCAACCTCACTTTTCTCTTGCTACAATTACCTCAGCCTTCCCTTGTCTTACTTCTCTTCAACTTCTTTGTAGGGTAAGATAGAATTCTATATCCCACTGAGTTTATTTGTTTTCCCCTCACTGAGCCAATTTTGATGAGAGAATAGTTTCAGCATTTTCAGTCACCATCCTTACCCTCAAGGCTCTTTATGTTATATAATCTGCCCCATTCTATCTCTCTTCCATTTCCTCTCAGTGTAATTCTCTCTTTCACCCCTTGACTTTTTACATATCATATCATATGAATATGTATTGTATCATAAATGCATATTGTTTCATATCTTCACATTTACATGCACATTATATCATTACATATCATCATATACATCATATCATCATAGTCAGCTTACTTCTCAACCCTCTTTCTAACTATATTCCTTCTATCTTCACTACTACTAAGAGTAGTTTGTGAGAAATACAGATATTCTCTTTCCATGTAGACATATAAACATTTTGACCTTAATGTGTCCTTTAAATTTTCTCTTTCTTATTTACCTTTTGGGGCTTCTCTGTCTTGTGATTGAACTTCAGATTTTTTGTTTAGGTCTAGGTTATTCCTCAAGGATACTTGGAAATCTATCTTGCTGAATGTCCATTTTCCCCCCTGAAAGAATATACTCAGTTTTGCTGGTAGATGACTCTGGGTTGTAAATCCAGATCTTTTGCCTTCCTGAATGTCATATTCCATGTTTTTAGATCGTTTAATGTAGAAGCACCTAGGTCCTGTGTGATCCTGATTGTAGCTCCGTGGTATTTGAATTGTCTTTTTCTGACTGCTTGAAATATTTTCTCCTTGGCTTGGTGGCTCTTGAATTTAGCTATTACATTACTGGAAGTTGGCATTTGAGGATTTCTTTCTAGAGGTGATCTGTCAATTCTTTCAATTTCAATTTTATTTTCTCATTCAAAGAAATGTGGCCAGTTTCTTGTTTGTTCGTTTTTGATAATTTCTTGTATTATGATGTCCAATATGTTTCTTGATCGTGGCTTTGTGTAAATGGAATTAGTTCAACCCCCCCACCCCATTCATAGTTAAACTCTAGCCACCAGAGATTATATCATCCCCACCTCCCTTAGTGGGGAGGGGAGATGAGTTACCCACACATGAAAATAAGTAACAAATCAAGAACAAGGGACTGCCCAAAGGGCAGTCCAAAATAGTACTGAGGCTGTCTTTTGTCCACTTGAATTAGAGGTGGACCTCCAGGAAATGACAAAAGCTGCTGTTCTTCAAATATGATGGTAACTTCCTGTTGGGGCAGTTCGAGAGTTGAACTTGGTGCTGAAGGATCTCTGCTGAGACCTCAGGCAGCTTCCCCTCTGAATTGTCACGTGGGTAAGTTAGGCTGACTCCCTTTCACCTACCTTGGCATTTCTAGAGTCTTTACCTCAATAAGGCTTCTTTGCTTCTCTAATTGCTAAGGCCTTGTGACTAGTAGCCTAGTTTAATTAGCCTTTTAACCCTCTCTTGGTCCGGACCTCTGCTGGTCTGGGCTAGCCTCTCACTCTCTCTATTTCCCTACCTTCTACCTTCCCAATTGTAAATAAACTACCATAAAACCCATCCTTGGTTTTAAAATAGACCCCTGACTTGGGTCTATTTTAATTATGGAATCAATCTGAATTATTGATTCCTGGCAAAAGCACACCTTAAATATATATAGTATCTAAATTTTCCCTCTTACAGCTTTCAGGTAGTCCAATAATTCTCAAATTGTGTCTCTGAGATCTATTTTCTAGATCAGTTGTTCCTTTTTTCAATAAGATATTTAATGCTTTCCCCTCTGTTTTAATTCCATTGATTTAACTTTATTGTTTCCTGATTTCTCCTGAAATCATAAGTTTCTAGTTTCTCAATTCTAGTTTTTAAAGCTTGATTTTCCGCCATCAGCTTTTGGTTCTCTTTTTTCATTTCTTCTCACATTGCTTTCATTTCTCTTTGCCACTTTTCCTCCAACTTTCTTAATTGGTTTTAGAAGTTTTTCTTGAGCTCTTTCAGAATCTGTGTCTAATCCATATTTTTCTTTTAGACCTTGGGTGTGTTTGCTTTACTTTCACTGCCCCCTTCTCTGTCTGTATCTTGCTTTTTGTCTCTATAAAATGTATTTAGAGTTAGGTGATTTTGTTTGTTTTTTGCTTATTTTTCCTAACTTTTTGTAGATAGGTTTTGCTTTCGGGGAGGTTAGGTTACCCTCTTAATCTTCAGTCCTTCCCTGATGCTGCCCTTTACTTATTTTTTGGACTTCTGCCAGTTTTAATTCTTCCAGGGTTGTATGCTGGCCTGAAGGCTGAGAGCTCTGAGCTTCTCCTCCCAATGATGAATCAATAAACCCTTGAGATGCTGATAGCTTAAAGTCTTGCCTCTGTCTTGGGCATAAGCTTTTGATCTCACTCTGAACTTGATCAGGTCAGGGGCTGGCTGATCAAATTCTAGCCCCAGGCATAGGTGCAAGTTTTTGGTCTCCTTTTCTGTACTTGATCCAATCAGGCAGGTAGTTGATTGTACTGTCCTGGAGCTTTACCTTGAGACCCTAGCAAAAAGATCCATACCCCCCAACTACCCCTAGCTGGCATCTATGTCCTCACCACAGGCTCAGACTGGGACTCCTGGCTTCCTCTGAGCCCACACAGATCAGTCCACTTCAGCACAGACTGCCCTGGGTTGGCATTCTAGATTTCATCACAGGTTTGAAACATCAAGGGGTGTGGGTTGCCTTGGACCTCTATTTGCTCAGGCAGGGTCTTAGGATCTAAATGTTGGTTTGAGCTTAGATTCCCAATCTTGGATAAGGGATGTGGGGTGCAAGTTTGTGCCTTGCTCTTGGCTTGATCTTCTCTCCTTACTATATAGTCTTACTGACTATGCTCCCCTCTCACCCCAGTGCCCAAGATGTATGCTGCTTACATTTTAAGTCTTTCTTTTCTTGAAAGTTGTTTCTATCTATCTCCTTGTTCATTCTTACACACTTGTATTTTATGGCATTTTTTTTAGTATTGATTGGAGGAGACCCTGATAGTGACCTTGAGTTTCTCTGCATTGCTCTGTAATCTTGGTTCCACCCCTGGAAACTCAGTGACATAATAAAATAATTTCTATGTTGTTACATCTTTCATGATCTTTTGTATGAGTTTCAAATAATAATGGGATAAATGTCAAGTTAAGAGAGTCTTTACTGCTATGTTTTGCCTTATGGACACAAATAATCAACAAAGAACAAGCATTGCAATATCACTACAATTTGAGCCAATGTTCTGACAGTTCATGTATATAAAATATATGTATTATATGTGTATTTATTACATTTATATATAATATGTATTTATATATATATTAAAGTTTATCATTCTCTGTATATGTTCACCTAGATTACATTCAATATGTTGAGATATATATAATATGTATATATATATGAATTATTATCTAATTGTACATCTTTTATACCACCTCCTCTATTTTATTATGATCATTGTATTGCCAAATCTTATGTGCTCTGGCTCCACAACATCTCTTATATCTACTTCTTTCTATTCATTATTATTGTCACTATCCTTGATTTCATATTTATGATATCTCAAACCAAAACTACTGAATTAGATTTCCAAAGTATTCTTTTTTAATTTTTTTCAACATTTGAAAAAGTTTCTTTTTCACATTAATTCCATTATTTAGTCATTTAGATTCATCAAGTCTAACACCATCATTTTACAGATTAGTAATTTGAGTCTCAGAGAAATTAAATTATTTTACTCATGTCACAAATATGGTAGAAGATCTGGGACTAGAATTTTATCTCACTTTGTCATGAGATCCTTCATATTCTTTTGCAATAAGTGTAGAATGTCCTGCTAATATGGCATCAACATCTAGATTCAAGTTACATAGAATTAAATTTAATTTTATTCAGACTGATATTTTTCTAATATGAGTTACATATATTTAATTGCCTTTGTAGATAATTTCCAAAAGACTTTTCTCAATATGATTTCCATTTCTTTCATTGAGAAGTTAACTGTCATGGATGAAATGAATATTTAAAGATAAAAAATGGTGTCATAAAATTGTTGTATTATAAGCATTAATCATATATTCTCCACACTCTAACAGATTAGTCTTGAGATGACAAACAAAAAACCATTGCCTTGACCACAAAGTCTTTCAAGTTTCATAGGTGGTTGCAGAGAAGACTTTATTAAATCATTGTAGGATCAGATGTTAAAATAGAGGAGAAAAGTGTCAGAGTTGTATTATTTAATATATCATTTCATAATAATGACATATTTATCTGACTTAAATTTATAAAAGAATGCTTTGAACAATTTGCCTAATTTAATTGTCAAAAAATCTTATAAGATCAATACTGTAGAGTATAAACTGTAGAGTTGAGAATGGGATACACTTTATCTTCCTCAGGATTTGTTTGTTCTTGTTAGTAAACCAGTTCATTTCCAGATAAGCTAAGCTGAGGCCTTGTAACAGGCTGGTCTACCTAAGAAAAACTTATTGATACAAAGTTGGAGATAGCTGGTACAAACAAACAAACTCTATTTAATAATGTTCAACAATTTTGAGGAAAGGTAAAGATATATGAAACACAGTTTTAAGGATAATACCCCTAAAGCTAAAAGGAGTCTATCTTGTCCCATTCCCACTAATCCTAATGGACTTGCTTCACACACAGGGTTGTCCCTGGCCTGCTCTGACCTCCTTAAACTATTCTAAAACTCAATTCTATTCTAAATAAACCTATTTCTAATAGTTAATATCCTTATAGATAAATCTTAAATTACTGCCTCCAAGTAAAATTCAGTTCAGTTCTTCAGCTGTCAACCTGGCCATGTTCTCAGCATAGTCAGGCTAGGTCAAGTTTCTGGGCCTTGCTAGGCCTCAGGAAACTGTCTCTAACCTCCAGACACACAGAGATTCCAAAAAGATCTTTCTTCTTCTGTTAGTCTTCTTACTTCAGCAACTTTCCATCTGGCACTTTCTCTCCTATCCAAACTGTTTCTCTGGTTTTCCAAGTTTCCCAAGACAATATCCACAAAACAGGAAGGACCAGTCTCTCAGAGCTCAGGTAAACTCCAAGAGCCCCTTGACAGTTGGTGACTCCACTCCTCAAGTCCCTCAGAATTCCAAGCATGAACTCAGGCTCAATATTCCAAGCTGGGCTTAAGGCATTCATACAGTTCTTAACTATCAAACCCTAAATTATCCCAAATTACTAATTTATCCTCATAATACTAATACCCTTTCCTCAATTTGCAAATAATGGATGAATAAGGTTATAAGACTGACACAGGTTATTCAGCTAAACATCTTAGGTAAGTTTCAAACTTTTCTTTTCTTGTCTCAAGTCCAGTACTCTATCTACTATTCAGTGATGCTTTATATTCCTCAGTATAATCCGTTTTGGAATATTTCTTTGACCCTTATTTTCTTACATGAAATTGTGATATAATTCCTTCTAGATATTCTCATCCTGTTCATATTACAGTTATTTCAAGTCAGATAAAAGATCACAGCTTTGAATTTTCACTATATTGTATAACATATGCTTTCATTTTGATATTTTCTCCAGAGATTGGGGATAGATTTGAACTATCTTTTGAGGGGTGGATGAAATTTATTCAGAATGAACTATATGTAGACCAAAGGAAGACTTTTAACTGATTATTATCTATTAAAGAATTTACTCCAAGTCTGTCTATAAGCAAATAATCAATGTTGCTTCGCTTCCTTCTTTTGTTTAAACCAGTTTGGTTTCTCCTGGGGTATATTTGCATAGTTTCTCTATTAACTGAAATGAAGAAATAAGCCATTTCCCCTAAAACTGTCAATAGAGAAATAAGTAACTTCCCATTGTAAAACAACTTCTATATTCTTGACACAAATGGAATTTCCTGATTTTCTACCAAGGCTAGCATTCCTCTATTAATAATTCTCACTGAATGGATCCAATGGTTTGAGATTTTTTTCCCATTTTTATCATTTCCATTTTACAACAGTATTAAGATTTGAACCATTTCTTTTCCGGGAGATTACATTTATGATAATTGAAATCACTTGGACTTCAGTCTCCAGTCTTGTAAATATTCTCTAGAGATGTAGGAAGCCACTTTTTATCTGTGTCTTATTGCTCAATTATAAAATGCAAAAAAGTCTCCTCCATGGGTATTACAAGCACAGGATGGTATCATACAGAATAAGCTGGAAAATGGATCCTATCGGTATTGGTAGAATTCAAATGCCAAACACAAAGCATATTTTTTAAGGAAACCTGAACTTGTGATTAATTAATTTGAAAAATATGAAAACTATGTTGATATGAAGGCATTGTGGGATTAGCTATGTCCCTAAGTAACTCTAGCTGAAAACAGAGGCTGAGTTCACTGTTGAATAGTGAATTGGGACCAAGAGAAGGGGAGATAAGTAAGAAAAAATGTAAAAGAAGGATGAATTTACTTCATATTAATTAGTAAAAATATTTTCAATAAACTACTTTAGGTAAGAAGACAGAGCACAGCAGGGTGATGCCCTACCAAATGATGCCTTAGGAAGGTATGAAGGAGGAAAGATCAGAGAGTTGAATGTAGTCATCTTTCAACCAGTTCTTTGCATAGTCTCACATAAGGTCTTATTTATTACCTTATTACTTCCTGTTTGGCCAGAAGCAACCTCCAAGAGAACAATTTTGGCTGATTCTTTTTTTTTCCCTCCAAGCTCAAAGAGATAATGAAAGTCTCTTTTTCAGTCATCAAAATTACCACAAGCCTGCAGACTTAAGGACAAAAGAAATTAGGCCTGGTCTAAAAGGAATTATGAACTGGAAAGGTAAGCATTTTAATAAAAATTGAAATCGTGGCCAAAATAATATTTACTCAAGTAACCAGGACTTCTTGCTGCTAGACAGTTCTGTATTTGGGCCTGAATCAGTATGGCATGGTTCACTGACAGTCTGTGGGTGAGTTAAAAAGAAAGAGGGTAAAAGAAAGAAGAAAAAAGCCATTTGCAGTCCTAAAATTTTTCAAATGTATTTATGATTGCATTATTATCTTGTGAGACAGACATCTCTCTCAGTTTTAATTAAATAAGTCCAAGGTTTTGATTATTTGACACAGGCTTCTCCCACCTTTTTATCTGAGTGCTCTACCAGGGCAATTTGCTGCTTTAGGTATTCAGAACAGAGCATCGACAATAGTATTCCATTGTAATGAAGATGAAATGAGAGGAATCCTTTGCTAAATTTGTTATGGACTGTGTACTGACAGGATAAATGGTATGAGAAACACCTTACACAATCCCTAGTATATAGTAGGAACTTAATATAGGTTAGTTGAGTGTTGGATGAATAAAGGCTGGACATTAATTTGTTTCTTTCTTTCCCAGATGCTGTTTGGGAAAAAATGAGTTTTAGAGACTTTTTACTTGTCAAGCTGAAGTTTACACACCATATTTGATATGACTTGACCAGGTTCTATAGATAGGGGGAAAAAAGATATATTACAAAACACCCCTTAGAAAAAGGAAAGGAAAGAAAGGAAATGAATAGGTGAGAAGGGAAGAGGAGAGAAAAGAAAGAGAAAGAGAAAGAGAAAGGGAAAGGGAAAGAGAAAAGAGAAAGGGAAAGGAGAAGGGAAAGGGAAAGAGAAAGGGAAAGGGAAAGAGAAAGAGAAAGAGAAAGAAAATTACCTGAAGATCCTTTCATATAAAAAGAATCTCTAAAATTCCCCTTTTCCTTCTCATATATTTCAGTAGACACTGAGTCTATGTGACAATAACTTTAGCCAAGGTCACAACAATAAGTCTTTAACAATATCTTTTGATTCCTTCTGTATTTGTAAAATCATTTCTGGGTCAAGGATCCTGGATTCCTGAGAGAAGGCTATCACCCCATTAAGTGCAACCCTTCCCAACTTTCAAATAAAGAGTTCCATCACTGCAGTGAATGAAGTGATGCTGCCTTAAAGATTTTTAACATTTGTTTTGGTAGTTTTTGTTGAGAGACAAAATGATTAAATAGAGTCATAGCATGAGAGTGAAAAATCTAGTTTCAAGACCTGCCTCTGTCACATATTTGATATGTAAACATGAACAAATTATTTAACCCCTCAGTGGCCCCAGTAATTCTCTAAGATTGTAAATTATTGGTGAGTTGCTGCATATGCACTGAGTGTTTCTGCACATATAATTCCTGATTTTTTGCTCCATTCTCATTTTTTCCAAATTAATTAGGATTATTTGGGGTGTGTGGAAAATAATCGAGTATTTGTCACATTCTCTTATTCACATAACTTATATATTTGGCTGAAATTGGTATCTAAATGATGATGAAATGTGAGGAATTAGCCATCATATCTAATGATAAATAAATGAATGGATTAATAATATCTATTAAACAGTATTTTTTCCATGCTCTGAATGGTTCTGTGATTACAGGTAGGAAAGCCAGACAGTCCTTTCTTTCAAGAAGCTTCTATTCTAATTAGTAGATATAACTTATAGAGAATGAAATGATTGGAAAAGTCTGGCAATTCTGAGTCTTTTGGCAGGCCTGATGACAAAACCCACGGATTTAGTTTGATGGAATAGGGATAAGACTGATGAAAAGGCTATATAATTCCCTATCTTAGTGAAAATATGACATCTCCCTAGCTTTCTGATATCCATTTTATTAGAGCATTCAAAATTTTCAGTTTTCTCTTCTTAAGAATTCTATTAGAGATTTGCTTAATGGTATAGTGAGAGTTAGTTCACAGGGTTCATCCTTCATATCTTTGCTTTGAAATTTATTACCTCGAAGAATCCATGTGATACAACTACTTATTTTATCTCAACCAAGCTAAACATTATTACAATTTTAGAAATAAGGAGAGATATTTCTAATAGTTTAGTGATATATAAGGCATAATAGCCCTGGGTGTGGTAGGACCCCCCAGCCCATCTGTCCAGCTTCTAGTATGGTCCTCACACACTTGACATGGAGAAACAACTCTTGAGAAGAAAGGACCATCCTTCTTTAACTACTGCCAACCAATTGGCAACCAAAGGACATGTAAGCTAAAATAGCTGAAACAGAAAGACACTATGAGGCACACAACAATGTCAGACCACCACCAACACCTTTACCACTTTCTTCCCTTAGACTTTGATGGATACCGCTCAGGATTCTGAACATAAAATCTTTAGTAACAACAATTTTTTCCAGTCCAGTGCCCTTATGCATCATCATGGGAAGCTAATTTTGTGGACATGCAATCTAGCACCAGCTTCTTTGGTGGCTACAGCCTCCTGATGACTCAGAAAGAAAAATATTGCCCACAAACTCCTTGATTCTATTCAGCATCAGAAATTAATATAATTTCTCAGTGAAAATGACATTAAAGAATCATTTCGAGCTTCTGGGTTAAGATGGGGGCAGAGTAGAAGCAGCTTGCTTAACCTCTCCTAACCCGCATATACAGGACTCCTCAAGAAGACATGAAAACAAATCCAGATGAACAAAGGGATCCCACAACAGGGGGCAGCACTGAAGATACATGGGATGGGGGCATTTACATGCTATAAGGGGGTGAAACAGCTCTCACTAAAACACAAGCTGAGCAAACCCATCCCACCCACACCACCTACAGTGCCAAAGCCAGCGTACAAGAGCTAGAGTGAGCTTGGGGCACCCATTAAATCCTTGGCAGCTACCTGAGGTAACCAGGGCCTGCTCCTGAGAGCAGCAAGTCTTAAGACCCGCCAAGAGGCTAAAGAACATGTAGACATTGAACACAGATCCTGAGTGCAGATGCGGATGTGGATCCTGAGCCCAGGTGAGGACACAAGTGCAGACTCAGATCCTGAGCACATTCACTGACTCAGAGCTTCCACCTGAGGAACAAGCAAGGGGACCACCAGGAGGCTTGACACTGAGAACAATTAGACCTATGACCTCAGGAGCCTAAAGATCACAGACAGGCCCTGGGTGTGAGGATAAACCTGAAAGGGCACATGGCTCAAAATGGCAAGCCATCCACAGGAACCCCAAAAGAGAAAGATCAGCAAAAAGAAAACTGTAACACTCAACAACTTTTACACAGAGAAAATCCGGACAACAGAGAAAACAGCAGAGGAGAACACACAAGTAATCATATCCAATCCTTCCCAAAATGATGAAACATTAAAAGGTAAATAAGAAAGAGAGAGGAGAGAAAGAAAACTCTTATTTTTTTTTAAATTTGACTCTTTAAAGGCTTCAATAAGATCTAATTATTTGGATTCCTGTGTGGAGAAATGTTATATGTAATTCTCTGTAGTGAACTCTATTCACTATTATAGTATTCACTATTATAGTAATTAGAAGAACTATTCATAGGGAGAGGTTGGAGTACTAAATGATCAAAGATGATATGGAGATTGGGAAAGAGGGGCATGAATAGAAGAGGACACCAAGAGAAATTTGAATGAATAAGAAAAATAGGATATTCTATTACACACAAAGAGGGCATGGGAAGGGAAAGGGATGAATACTATTATAAGAAGAAGAGGAAGAGAGCATTAAGAGGTAATATTTAAACCTTACTCTCAGTGTAATTAAACCTGAGAGGTAAGAGTAGCTATATCCATTGGGATATAAAACTATCTAAATCTACTGAGACATTCAGAAGGGATAAACTAAAGGGAGCAGGGGAGTTGGGAGGTCAAAAAAGGGAGTGGAGAAGAAGGGGGAGGGAAAAATAAAAAGAGGGAAATAATAAGGAAGGGGGTAGAAAGGGAAGTAAATCAAGGGAAGGGAAAAGGGTTACTGGCTTAAAGCAAACCACTGGTTTAAAAGGAAATACTGTAAGAAGAAGGGGTAGAACTCAGAGAGGATAACAAAATGTTGGAGAATACACAACTGATAATTATAACTCTGAATGTGAATGCGATGAACTCACCCATAAAAAGGAAGCAAATAGCAGAGTGGATTAGAAACAAAAATCCTACCATATGTTGTCTATAAGAAACATATATGTGGTGGGTGGACATACAAAGGTTAAAAGTAAAGGACTTGACAATATGGGCTTCCAGGTTAAGATGGCGGCAGAGTAAGAAGCAGCTCTAAACCTCTCCTGACCGAAACACACAAAACTCCTCAAGGGGACATAAAAACAAGTCCAGACGAACGGAGGAACCCCACAACAGG
>NC_058130.1:327609696-327611299 GCF_016433145.1 Gracilinanus agilis
GCCATACCTATCAAGCTACCAAAAAACTTCTTTACTGAATTAGAAAAAACTATAACAAATTTCATTTGGAATAACAAAAGATCAAGAATATCAAGGGAAATAATGAAAAAAATGTGAAGGAAGGGGGCCTAGCAGTACCAGATATTAAACTATACTATAAAGCAGCAGTCATCAAAACAATATGGTACTGGCTAAGAGATAGAGAGGAGGATCAATGGAATAGACTTGGGATAAATGATATCAGCAAGACAGTGTATGATAAACCCAGAGCCCAACTTTTGGGACATGAATCCACTATTTGACAAAAACTGCTGGGAAATTTGGAAAACAGTATGGGAGAGATTAGGTCTAGATCAACATCTCACACCCTACACCAAGATAAATTCAGAATGGGTGAACGACTTGAATATAAAGAGGGAAACTATAAACAAGTTAAGTGAACACAGAATAGTATACTTGTCAGATCTCTTGGAAAGGAAAGAATTTAAAACCAAGCAAGAGTTAGAGAAAATTACAAAATGTAAATTAAATGGTTTTGATCATATTAAGCTAAAAAGTTTTTGTACAAACAAAAACAATGTAGTCAAAATCAGAATGGAAACAACAAATTGGGAATAAAATCTTTATAACGAAAAACTCTGACAGGGGGCTAATTACTCAAATATACAAGGAGTTAAAGCAATTGTATAAAAAATCAAGCCATTCCCCGATTGATAAATGGGCAAGAGACATGAATAGGCAATTTTCAGGTAAAGAAATCAAAAGTATCAAGAAGCACATGAGAAAGTGTTCCAAATCTCTAATAATTAGAGAAATGCAAATCAAAACAACTCTGAGGTATTACCTCACACCTAGCAGATTGGCTAAAATGAAAGAAGGGGAGAGTAATGAATGCTGGAAGGGATGTGGCAATATTGGGACATTAATGCATTGCTGTTGGAGCTGTCAACTGATCCAGCCATTCTGGCTGGCAATTTGGAACCATGCTCAAAGGGCTATAAAAGAATGCCTGCCCTTTGATCCAGCCATACCATTTCTGGGTTTGTACCCCAAAGAGATCATAGATAAACAGACTTGTACGAAAATATTTATAGCTGAGCTTTTTGTGGTGGCAACAAATTGGAAAAGGAGGGGATGTCCTTCAATTGGGGAATGGCTGAACAAACTGTGGTATATGCGGGTGATGGAATACTATTGTGCTAAAAGGAATAATAAACTGGAGGAGTTCCAGGCGAACTGGAGAGACCTCTGGGAACTGATGCAGAGCGAAAGGAGCAGAGCCAGAAGAACATTGTACACAGAGACTGATATACTGTGGTAAAATTGAATGTAATGGACCTCTGTGCCAGCAGCAATACAATGACCCAGGACAATTCTGAGGGATTTATGGTAAAGATGCTACCCACATTCAGAGGAAGGACTGCAGGAGAGGAAACATATAAGAAAAACAACTGCTTGAACGCATGGGTCGAGGTGGATGTGATTGAGGGTGTGGACTCGAAACTACCACACCAATGCAACTACCAACAATTTGGAAATTGGTCTTGATCAAGGCCACATGACAAAACTAGTGGAAATGCACATCGGCCATGGGTGGGGGGAG
>NC_058130.1:327611350-327639027 GCF_016433145.1 Gracilinanus agilis
CACATGACAAAACTAGTGGAAATGCGCATCGGCCATGGGTGGGGGGAGTGGGGGGGTGAAGGGGATAGGAGGAGCATGAATCAGGTAACCATGTTAAAATGTATATTAATAAATGTTAAAAAAAAACAATTACTTTACTCAATTATAAGTCAATAAATATAATAATATAGATCAGGGGTCAGCAACATATGGCTCTTTCTGCAGGAGTCATAAAGTCAATTTTTTTCAGACTGTTATAGGAGCACACACTGTTACAGGAGCATGCACTGTGAGCACTGTACGGCTCTCACAAAATTACATTTTAAAAAATGTGGTGTTTATGGCTCTCATGGCCAAAAAGGTTGCCTACCCCTGATCTAGATGAAATGGATTAATATTTACAAAAAATATAAATTGTCTAGATTAACAACAGAAGAAATATAATACTTAAATAATCCCATCTTAGAAAAAGAAATTGAATAAGCCATGAAGGAACTCCCCAAGAAAAAATATCCAGGGCCAGATTGATTCACAAGTGAATTCCATCAAACATTTAAAGAACAACTAATCCCAATAGTGTACAAATTATTTGACAAAATAAGCAATGAAGGAGTTTTAACAAATCATTTTTATGACACAAATATGGAACTGATTTCAAAGCCAGGCAGACTAAAAAAAGAGAAAGAAAACTACAGATAAATTTCCTTATCCAACAAAGATGCAAAAATCTTAAATAAAATACTAGCAAAAAGCCTACAACAAGGGATCACAGGATTATCCACTTTGAACAGGTGGGATTCATACCAGGAATACAATGATGCTTTAATAATAGGAAAACAATCCACATAATTGACCATAACAATAATCAAACCAACAGAAATCATATGATTACCCCAATAGTTGCAGAAAAAGCCTTTGACAAAATACAACACATATTCAAATTGAAAAGACGAGGAAGTATAGGAATAGAAGGGAGATTCCTCAAAATAATTAACAGTGTATATCGTGGGGGTAGCTGGGTAGCTCAGTGGATTGAGAGTCAGGCCTAGAGACGGGAGGTCCTAGGTTCAAATCCAGCCTCAGACACTTCCCAGCTGTGTGACTCTGGGCAAGTCACTTGACCCCCATTGCCCACACTTACCACTCTTCCACCTAGGAGCCAATATACAGAAGTTAAGGGTTTAAAAAAAAACAAACAATGTATATCTTAAACCATCAGCAAGTATCATTTGCAATGAGGATAATTTAGAAGCCTTCTCAGTAAGATCAGGAGTGAAGCAAGAATACTGATTATTACCTCTAATGTTTAATACTGTTCTATAATCTCTAGCAATATCAGTTAGAGAAGAAAAAGAAATTGAAGGGATTAAAGTAGGCAGTGAGGAGACTAAACAATCACTCTTTGCAAATGATATTATGGGATAATTAAAAAAACCCAAAGAACCAACTAAAAGACTAGTAGAAATAATTAACAACTTCAACAAATAACAGGGTACAAGATAAACTTTCATAAATTATCAGCATTTTGATATATTTCTAACATAACTTAGCAGCAGGAGTTAGAAAGAGAAACTCCAGTTAAAATTACTCTAGACTTCCAGATTAAGATGGCTGCAGAGTAGAAGCAGCATGTATAATCTCTCCTAATCCACCTACACATGACTCCTCAAAAGGACACAAAAAACAAATTCAGATAAACAAAGGGACCCCACAATAGTGCGCAGCATTGAAGATACATGGGATCTGGGCATTTCCACTCAATAAGGGGATGAAATAGCTCTCACTAAAATGTGAGCTGATCATTCCCCCCCCCACACACACACACCACCTACAGTGCCAAAGCCAGTGTACAAGAGTTAGAGCAAGTTAGGGGCATTCATTAAGTGCTTGGCAGCTACCTGGGACCACAAAGGACTGGCTCCTGAGAAGAGCAAGTCTTAAGACCCAAAGAGACTAAAGAATGATGACTTTCCATGCAGACCTTGAGCTCAGGTGCAGACTTGGTTGGGGACCCAGTGCAGATGGGTGCATGACTGTGGAAGCAGTGCCCTGAGACTGTTAAAGTAGCCTTGGGCTAAAGAGCAAGCAAGGGGACCACCAAGAGGCTAAACCCTGAGAACAAAAGAGCTCAGACCTTGGGCATGAGGATAAAGCTGAGAGGGGCCGCAAAAGCTCTGTGACTCAGGCAAAAACTTCTTCACAGCTTCAGAGACAGAGAGCCTGCCTGCTTCACCCAGACTTTTGACTGAGAAAGGAAAACAGCATAATAATAATGGCAAGCCATGCACATGAATCTCCAAAGAGAAAGATCAAGAAGAATGTTTTAAAATTCTATAACATTTACATTGAAAAATCCAGACAACAGAGCAAACAGCAGAGGAGAATAAACAAGTAATCACATCCAAACTTTCCCAAAAAATGAAAATTGGCAACAAACTGTTGAAGAGTTCAAATCTGATTTCATAAGAAAGATGGAAGAGATTTGGTGAGAGAAGTTGGAAATAGCTCAAAAGGAAATTAACAGGTTAAAAAACAGAAAATCCCAACTGGAGAAAGATGCCCAAAAATCAAACAAAATAATAAGCAAATTTGAGGAAACCATGAAAAACATAATAGACCAAATAGAAAAGGAAAATTAAAACATTATAGTAGAAAACCATTCTCTAAAGACCGGAATTTGGCAAGTAGAAGCAAATGATCTCTCAAAACAGCAAGAACTAATAAAGGAAAGACAAAATACTGATAAAATAGAAGGAAACATAAAATATCTCAGTGAGAAAATTACAGATCAACCAAAAAGGTCTAGAAGAGACAATTTGAGAATCATTGGTCTTCCTGAAAAAGCAGAAATTAATAGAAATTTGGACTCTATACTACAAGAAATTATCCAACAAAACTGCCCTGATGTTCTTCAAGAAAAGGTAAAATAGACATTGAAAGAATCTATAGCTGACCCTCAACAATAAACCCTCAGAAGACAAGACCCAGGAATATAAAAGCCAAATTAAAGAGCTTCCAAGTAAAAGGAAATATTATACAAGAAACCAGAGAGAGACAATTCAGATATCAAGGAGCAGCAATCAGGATCACACAGGATCTGGGAGCCTCCACACTAAATGACTACAAGGCTGGGAATATGATATTCAGAAAGGCAAGAGAACTGGGTCTACAACCAAGGATCACCTACCCATCAAAATTAACTATATATTTCCAGAGGAAAGTATGGGCACTCCACAATATAGAAGATTTCCAAGTATTTTCATAGAAAAGACCAGACTAAATGGAAAATTCAATATCCAGCCACAAAAAAACAAGAGAAACATGGAAAAGTAAATAAGAAAGAGGGGAAAGAAAGAAAACTCTTATTTTTAAATTTGCTTCTTTAAGGGCTTAAAAAAGATCGATTTATTTATATTCCTATATGGAGAAATGTTATCTGTAATGTTCAAAAACTGTATTTAAAATTATAGAAATTAAAATAATTATTCATAGGGAGGTTGGAGTAATAAATTTGTCTAAGATAATATGGGGGGGGGGAAGAAAAGAGGGAAATAGTAGAGAGCACCAAGGGAAACTGGAATGAATAAGAAAAATAGGATATTTTATACACAAAGAGGGCACAGGAAGGGGAGGTGATAACTACCAGTATTAGGAGGAGAGGAAAGGAGCATTAAGAGGTAATATTTGAACCTCACTCTCAGAGGAATTAACCCTGAGAGGGAAGAGTAACTATATTAATTGGGATATAGAATTCTATCTAACCTTCCAGAGAAATTCATAAGGGATAAACCAAGGGGATCAGGGGAATGGGGAGGTCAAAAAAGGGAGAGGAGTAGAGAGGAGAGGGAATTGATTCGGCCTTAAAAATTAAAAAGAGGGAAATAATAAGGGAGGAGGTGGAAAGGGAAGTAAATCAAGGGAGGGGACAAAGGTGACTGATTTAAAACAAACCACTGGTTTAAAAGGAAATAGTGTAAGAAGAAGGGGTAGAAATAGGAGATGATACCAAAATGTTGGGGAATACACAACTGATAATTATAACTGAATGTGAATGACATGAACTCACTCATGAAACGGAAGCAAATAGCAGAGTGGATTAGAAACAAAATCCTACCACATGTTGTCTACAAGAAAGATATATGAGGAAGGTGGACATACTCAGGTTTAAGGTCAATGGCTGGAGCAAAATCTTTTGGGTTTCAACTAAGAAAAAGAAGGCAGGAGTGGTAATCATGATTTCTGACAAAGCCAAAGTAAATATAGATCTAATTAAAAGAGATAGAGAAGGTAATTACATCCTGATAAAAGGTAGTATAGACAGTGAAGAAATAATAGTACACAACATGTATGCACCAAATG
This sequence comes from Gracilinanus agilis, assembly GCF_016433145.1. NCBI lineage: Eukaryota > Metazoa > Chordata > Mammalia > Didelphimorphia > Didelphidae > Gracilinanus > Gracilinanus agilis. The sequence continues at coordinate 327,615,689 of NC_058130.1, forward strand.
GTATAGTATCCAATTTTTTTTTAAATTTTAAACATTTATTAATATTCATTTTTAACATGGTTTCATTATTCAAACTCCTACTTTCCTCTTCACCACCCGCATTCCCCACACCGATGGCCAACACACATTTCCACTGGCTTATCATATGTCCTTGATCAAGACCTATTTCCAAATTGTTGGTAGTTGCATTGGTGTGGTAGTTTTGAGTCCACATCCTCAATCATGTCCACCCCAACCCTTGCATTCAAGCAGCTGTTTTTCTTATATGTTTCCTCTCCTGCAGTCCTTCCTCTGAATGTGGGTAGCTTTCTTTACCATAAATCCCTCAGAATTGTCCTGGGTTTTTGTATTGCTGCTGGTACAGAGGTCCATTACATTCAATTTTACCACAGTATATCAGTCTCTGTGTACAGTGTTCTTCTGGCTCTGCTCCTTTCACTCTGCATCAGTTCCTAGAGGTCTTTCCAGTTCACATGGAACGCCTCCAGTTTGTTATTCCTTTTAGCACAATAGTATTCCATCACCAGCATATACCACAATTTGTTCAGCCATTCCCCAATTGAAGGACATAACCTCCTTTTCCAGGTTTTTGCCACCACAAAAAGCACAGCTATAAATATTTTCGTATAAGTCTGTTTATCTATGATAATCTCTTTGGGGTACAAACCCAACAATGGTATAGCTGGATCAAAGGGCAGGCAGTCTTTTATAGCCCTTTGAGCATAGTTCCAAATTGCCAGCCAGAATGGTGGGATCAGTTCACAACTCCACCAGCAATGCATTAATGTCCCAATTTTGCCATATCCCCTCCAACATTCATTACTCTCCCCTTCTTTCATTTTAGCCAATCTGCTAGGTGTGAGGTAATACCTCAGAGTTGTTTTGATTTGCATTTCTCTAATTATTAGAGATTTAGAGCACTTTCTCATGTGCTTACTGATACTTTTGATTTCTTTACCTGAAAATTGCCTATTCATGTCTCTTGCCCATTTATCAATTGGGGAATGGCTTGATTTTTTATACAATTGCTTTAACTCCTTGTATATTTGAGTGATTAGAACCCTGTCAGAGTTTTTCGTTATAAAGATTTTTTCCCAATTTGTTGTTTCCCTTCTGATTTTGAGCACATTGTTTTTGTTTGTACAAAAGTTTTTAGCTTAATATAATCAAAACCATTTAATTTACATTTTGTAATTTTCTCTAACTCTTGCTTGGTTTTAAATTCTTTCCTTTCCCAAAGATCTGACAAGTATACTGTTCTGTGTTCACTTAATTTATTTATAGTTTCCTTCTTTATATTCATGTCATTCATCCATTCTGAATTTATCTTGGTGTAGGGTGTGATATATTGATCTAAACCTAATCTCTCCCATATTGTTTTCCAAATTTCCCAGCAGTTTTTGTCAAATAGTGGATTCATGTCCCAAATGTTGGACTCTTTGGGTTTATCATACACTGTCTTGCTGACATCATTAATCCCAAGTCTATTCCACTGATCCTCCCTTCTATCTCTTAGCCAGTACCATATTGTTTGATTACTGCTGTTTTCTAGTATAGTTTAATATCTGGTACTGCCAGCCGCCCATCCTTCACATTTTTTCATTATTTCCCTTGATATTCTTGATCTTTTCTTATTCCAAATGAAGTTTGTTATGTTTTTTCTAATTCAGTAAAGAAGATTTTTGGTAGCTTGATAGGTATGGCCCTAAATAGGTAAATTAATTTGGGTAGAATTGTCATTTTTATTATGTTAGCTCATCCTACCCATGAGCTGCCAATGGCTTTCCAGTTGTTTAGATCCAGTTTTATTTGTTTGGAAAGTGTTTTGTAGTTTTTTTCGTATAATTTCTGTTTTTGTTTTGGTAGATAGATTCCTAAGTATTTTATATTGTCTAGGGTAATTTTAAATGTTGTTTCTCTTTCTACCTCTTGCTGCTCTAATATGTTGGAAAGGTGTAGAAATGCTGATGATTTATGTGCATTTATTTTGTATCCTGCAACTTTGCTAAAGTTGTTGATTATTTCTACAAGCTTCTTAGTTGATTCTCTAGGATTTTTTAAGTAGACCATCATATCATCTGCAAAGAGTGATAGCTTAGTCTCCTCATTGCCTATTTTGATACATTCAATTTCTTTTTCTTCTCTAATTGCTACTGCTAGTGTTTCTACTGCTATGTTGAATAATAGAGGTGATAATGGGCATCCTTGTTTCACACCTGATCTTATTGGGAAAGCTTCTAATTTATCCCTATTGCATATAATGCTTGTTGATGGTTTTAAGTATATACCGTTTATTTTTTTTAGGAAAGGTCCTTCTATTCCTATACTTTTCAGTGTTTTCAATAGGAATGGATGCTGTATTTTGTCAAAGGCGTTTTCAGCATCTATTGAGATAATCATGTGATTTTTTGTTTGATATACTATTGATATGGTCAATTATGTGGATGGTTTTCCTAATGTTGAACCATCCTTGCATTCCCTGTATAAATCCCACGTGATCATGTTGGATGATCTTCTTAATTACATGCTGGAGTCTCTTTGCTAGTATTCTATTTAAGATTCTTGCATGTATGATAATTAGGGAGATTGGTTTTAAAGAAGAAACCAACAGATCTCACGGAAGAAATAGATAATAAAATTATACTAGAAAAAATAGAAAATAAAACTCTGGAGATCTAAATATTCCTCTTTCAGATCTAGATAAATCAAACCAAAAATAAATAGGAAAGAGAGAAGAGAGGTAAATAAAATCCTAGAAAAATTAGAGTTAATATATATGTGGAGAAAAATTAATAGAGACAAAAAGGAATACACATTCTTTTCAGTTGCACATGATACATTCACAAGATTGACCATAACCTATGGCATAAAAACATGGCAAACAAATGCAAAAGAGCAGAAATAATAAATGTAACCTTCTCATATCATAATGCAATAAAAATAATAATGAGAAAGGGCTCATGGACAGGCAAATCAAAAACTAATTGGAAATTAAATAATATGATTCTCCAAAATCTGTCAGTTAAAGAAGAAATCATACAAACTATCAATAATTTCATTTGAGAGAATGACAATGATGATACATCCTGCCAAATTCTGTGGGATGCAGCTAAGGCAGTATTCAGGGGTAAAATTATATCCTTCAGTGCATATATTAAACAATTAGAGAGGACAAAGATCAAAGAACTGGGCGTGCAAATCAAAAAACTAGCAAGGGAGCAAATTAAAAATCCCCAATTAACGACTAAATTATAGATTATAAAAATTAAAGAAGAAATCAATAAATTTGAAAGTAAAAGAACTATTGAATTAATAAATAAGACTAGAAGCTGGTACTTTGAAAAAACAAATAAAATTAACAAAGTACTGCTCAATCTAATTAAAAAAAGGAAAGAAGAAAACCAAATCATCAGTATAAAAGATCAAAAGGTAGACCTCATCTCTAATGAAGAGGAAATTAAAGCAATCATTAAAATTTTTTGCCCAATTATATGGCAATTAAAATAGCAATCTGGGTGATATGGATAAATATTTACATAAATATAAATTGCCTAGATTAGGAGCAGAAGAAATAGAATACTTAAATAATCCCATATCAGAAAAAAATTGAACAAGCCATCAAAGAACTCCCTAAGAAAAATCCCCAGGACCAGATGGATTCACAAGTGAATTCTATCAAACCTCCAAAGAACAACTAACTCCAATACTATACAAACTATATGACATAATAAGCAAAGAAGGAGTTCTACCAAACTCCTTTTATGACACCCATATGGTACTGAACACAAAGGCAGGTAGATCAAAAAACAGAGAAAGAAAAGTACAGACCAATCTTCCTTATGAACATAGATGCAAAAATCTTAAACAGAATACTAGCAAAAAGACTCCAGCAAGTGATCATGAGGGTTGTTCATTATGATCAGGTGGTGTTTATACCAGAAAAGCAAGGATGGTTCAACATCAGGAAAACCATTCACATAATTAACCATATCAACATGCAAACCAACAAAAATCACATAATTATCTCAATAGATGCTGAAAAAGCTTTAGACAATATACAACACCCATTCCTACTGAAAACCCTTGGAAGTGTAGGAATAGAAGGACCTTTCCTAAAAATAATAAATGCCATATATCTAAAACCATCAAGAAACATCATCTGCAATGGGGATAAATTAGAAGCTTTCCCAATAAGATCAGGGGTGAAACAAGAATGCCCATTGTTACCTCTATTATTTAACATTGTACTAGAAACACTAGCAGTAGCAATTAGAATAGAAAAAGAAATAGAAGTTATTAAAATAAGCAATAAGGAGCCCAAGCTATCACTTTTTGCAGATGATATGATGGTCTACTTAAAAAAAATCCTACAGAATCAAGTAAAACGTTAGTGGAAATAATCAACAACTTTAACAAAGTTGCAGGATACAAAATAAATGCACATAAGTCATCAGCATTTCTATACATTACCATCCCATCACAGCAGAAAGAGTTAGAAAGATAAATTCCATTTAAAATCACCCTAGACAATATAAAATACTTAGGAATCTATCTGCCAAGACAAACACAGGAATTATATGAACACAACTACAAAAGCCTTTCCAAACAATTAAAACTAGATCTAAACAATTGGAAAAACATTGAGTGTTCATGGGCAGGACAAGCAAACATAATAAAAATGACTATCATTCCCAAATTAATTTACCTACTTGGTGCCATACCTATCAAACTACCAAAAAACTTTTTTACTGAATTAGAAAAAACTACAATAAAGTTCATTTGGGAGAAGAAAGACTAAGAATATCAAGATAAATAATGGAAAAAAAATATGAAGGAAGGTGGCCTAGTGGTACCAGATCTTAAACTTTACTATAAAGCAATAGTTATCCAAACAATATGATACTGGATAAGAGACAGAAGCAAGGATCAGTGGAATAAACTAGGGGCAAGCAACCTCAGCAAGACAGTCTTCGATAAACCCAAAGAACCCAGCTTATGGGACAAAAAAACAGTATTTGACAAAAACTGCTGGGAAAATTGGAAAACAATATGGGAGAGATTGGGCCTAGATCAACATCTCACACCCTATACCAAGGTAAACTCAGAATGGGTGAATGCCCTGAATATAAAGAAGGAAACTATAAGTAAATTAGGTAAGCACAGAATAGTATACCTGTCGGATCTATGAGAAAGGAAATATTTTAAAACTAAACAAGAGTTAGAAAAAAATCACAAAATGTAAAATAAATAATTTTGACTACATTAAACTAAAAACTTTTTGTACAGACAAAACTAATGTTATCAAAATTAGAAGAGAAGCAGCAAATTGGGAAAAAAATTTTATAACCAATCAGTGACATCATCAGAATCCAATTTCTTAGCATTTTAGTATCCTTTCAGATCAGCATAGTAAGTGTGACAGTGTCAAGGTACAGACTTTCTATAATACCTCACCCTTAACCTAGTTAGAATTCTCATATTCTACTATCATTCCTCCCCACACACAATATATGGCAGCTTGAAATAAAAGCAGATTTTTATTAGTGTTATTATATTTCCATTCAATTGGACTTTGTGTCAGGAGAACAATAGAATATGATTTTGTTTCTTGATTAAAAGATTGATACAAAAATCTTACATAACACTCAACAATTTAAATTATTATTTTTTATAAAATATGGTGTCATCCATGTCTAAGAAGATTGCATTAAATTATAACTCAATAGTAGAACTTCAACTTATTATTTATCTTAGATCTAAGACATTGAAATTGTCCATTTCTTTTTTTTCCCCTGACTATTCAAAACTGCTACTAGGTCACATTGACAAGGATTGTAACTATTCTCCCTTTTGATATGCCTGATCCTCTTTATTACTAATGAACTAAAGCTAGAAGACATTGAGAAAGATACATGAATAAGAATCCAGGACCACATACAATAAGGAAAAATTCCCACCCCTCAAATCTGCACATTTGCAAAGTACATGGGATATGTATTGAAGGCAAACTAGCCTAAATATTCTTTCCTACATATTTCTTTCATGAGGAAAGCATGAGTAGCATCATGCCTAAAAGAAATCATCTTTGCTCAGGCAATTTGCCTTTGACATGGAATATATCCAAAAACTGATATATTTCTCTTTTGAGTGAAGCTGTAGGATAAATAATTACTTGAATTTCCTGGTCAAGAAACTTGAGTAATAGCATTATTCCTTATGACTTTAAACAGAATGAATGTTCTAAGAAGTGAACTATTAAAGACAATAAGCAAAGTAAATAGCACAAAGATTATAACCACAGAAGACAGATTTTATGAGTAATGGATTAGGCTTATCATAAATCTAAGAGTACCATACTTTAGGAACCTGGCTATTTCAAAGTGATCAGAAGTTGATTTAGAATTCCCAGTATGATTAAAATTAAAGGGACCATAGTGATCATATAGTTCAACCTTTTCATTTTAAATTTCTAAAAAAAGACTTACTAAAGTTTATAATAAGGGTCTTTAATAAACAAAGAAAGATTAATTTGGAGACACACAAAACATTAATCCTAGGACTTTTCTGAACTGTAGAATGCAGTGAGCTTATATAGATTTTGGAGGAGGAGGAGGGCCTATGTCCTATCATTCACTTGGGCCCTATACTAGCCATAGTCTAAAAAGGTTGGAAGAGGTCCACCTGCAATAATAAAAAAAAACTAAGGTACCTGGAAGTACTTTAGATTTCAAAAGGAGAAACTAAGAGAACTAAGAGGATACTTAAGACTTGATTATATCTGCTAATCCTATTTAGAGTGGTCAAGGGGTATTTGAAGGTTTTTGGTTTAGTATGGGACCAGAGTCAGTAAAGAGGTTTCTTGAATACTGGTTATAAGGGACATGTATCAATTTAGAGTTTCATAAAATCAAGTTGTGATTTTCCCCTTCTGGTCATAGTCATTCCACCATTGACTGAAGGAAGGGACAAAGGGAAATGTGTACAGGATACCTGAGAGTTGCCTTCTATTCCAACAATCAAAAACAGACAAGAACAATTTGGTTTTAGGGGCACTCCTCAGCAGCAGAGACCCTCAGACAACCAGAAAACAGAACCTGCACTTTAGCAAAATCTTAACACAAAAGAAAAAGCTACCCCATTTCCCACACTCTATCATGTCTTTCAGGTATTAGGGGTTGGAGTAAAAACTTCAGAAACCTTCTTTTGTAGTTGTAAATACAGGCTCTCAAAAAGTTTCATTGATAGAAAAGAAAACATGGGAAATCTATAACCAGATTTGCAAATTGATACTAATTGGCTGTATAGGCACATATAGGACTAATTTATGCTGTCTACCACAGTAGACATTCAGTAATTTGGACTGATTGAAATGTTTTTATAGCCATAAAATATTTGATAATTGTGCTTAGAATAATAGTTAAGAAAAGCCTTGTTATTATTCTGTTTTTAACATCTTATAATATTTATATTAAAATCTACTCATGGTAACAAAACATATTAAGTCACACTTACTAAGAATGTACAATTGGTCTTCCAAAATGGCGTATCAGAATTTGTAAACTTGAAAATTCATCAATCATTACTTGTGGAAAGAAATAAACATGCCAGATAATACTAAAGAAAAGTTATAATTGAGTATCCTATTACAAAACCAAAATATTATTTTAAAATATTTCTAGGGCACAGATTAGATCATCATTGATAAATTGAGATTCTAAAAGTTCTATGAAAATTTCATTTTTTAAACAATTTTAAAATTAAATTGAAAAATTAAAATTTAAGTATAAATTTTTCACTTCTCTTGTTTTAGAATGAAATGCTAATTCAACACACTCTTTTACCCCCTTTCTGGAGATTGAAATGCTGAGAATCTAAGAACAAAATCTTTTAATCCACTTTAACCACTCATTTAACAAATGGATTGGATATTTTACTCACATTCACTATTTTTTAAATTTGTTTCAGATCTCTTTTAATTTATTCCAAATAAATATCACATTCAACTGACTGGATGTCTGTTTAAGACACTGAGGTCATAGGTCATTCTTTTATATTGATGATGAAATTAAACACACTAAATCTCCATTAAATTTATTTATATGTTGGCTTCACAAACTACTGTAATATTTTCCAACTATTTTTATAATCTTATATTTTTTTAACCCATACCTTTCATCTTAGAATCAATACTAGGTATTGGCTCCAAGGCAGAAGAGTGGTAAGGGCTAGGCAATGGGGGTCAAATAACTTGCCTAGGGTCACACAGCTAGGAAGTGTCTGAGGCCAGATTTGAAACCAGGACCTCCCATCTCTGAGCCTGGCTCTTAATCCACTGGGCCACTGTGGAAAAATTGCACAGAAAGGGTTTGGAACATTGGAGAAAGAGAGGATTGACAAAGAGGCTGTTGGAAGGGGGAGGGGAGGGACTGGAGAGAGGGACAGTTGCTCTCAGAAGGGGATAGTTGGTCTCTCTGGAGCAGGGGTCTGCAACCTTTTTGGCCGTGAGAGCCATAAATGCCACATTTTTTAAAATGTAATTTCGTGAGAGCCATACAATATGTTTAACACTGAATATAGGTAAATATGTGCATTTTAAGTAAGAACAACACTTTTAAAGTACAATAAGTCTCCTAACTAATTTTAATAACGTTATTATGTGCTAAACAATGATGAATAAAGTACATTAATGTGACTTCTGGTGCTGCATGGTTTTGCTGATTATTAATCAAAATTATTTTGATTATTAATGAAAAAAAGACTTAATGGGGCACTATAGTACTGATATAACTGTGCATACATATAAAACTCCTTTACACTAAGAAAATTGCTGAAATAAAGAGAGAAAAATTCAGGGAAGAATACTTTTTCTTCTCCCTCTCTCAAGTCAGGCAACAGGAGAAGAAAAACCTGCTGGCCTGCTGGCCACATTTGGCCACATAAATTAAGTAGGAGATCAGGAGATTACAGAAAATAACATGACTTGTGTGCAGGCATTAGTAAGTAGTGGGGGAGTAGGGTACCTTTTCATGGAAAATTGGTCAGGACACATCACACACATTTCCTGGTTCAGGTGTTTATCAGTGCTGCCTTCTCAATCATTTCGTATCAAATGAAACAACTACTGGGGAGAAATGCTTCTCACTAATAAAGCATATGTAAAGATGTAATCTGACTATAGTTCCCCTTTAAGAGCAGGTAGAAAAGTTAAAAACAATAACAATCCCACAAATAGGGAGTGCAGACCCCATGAATGCACTGAGATAAAGCCATGTAAATCAGAGCAGAGGGACAGAGAATGTAGACAAAAGTGATCAATCACTATATAGAACCCCAAGATGTCAGTAACAGGTGTGGAAAGAGTAAAAGGAGGGCATAAGGAGGAACACACAGCACACCTACCAAGCCGAACTAAAGACCAGGATTAGTCTCCTGTGGCAATATCAATGAAGGAGCCTTCTATCTTAGAAGATAGTCTGGGTACTGAAAGGATCACGTGATGTATCACGTGACGCAAGATGTCATGCATAAACTGTTAGTTACTGTGCCATGGTTGACTTTATGGCTCCTGCAGAAAGAGCCATATATGGCCCTCAAAAGAGCCAGATATGGCTCGAGAGCCATACGTTGCAGACACCTGCTCTGGAGGAACTCTTGCCTGGACTTCAGGACAAGAGGGAGCTCTCTGCCTCTCAGGATAGAAACTACCTCTCTTCCTGGATTTTCCCAACTGTTTCTCTTCCTGGATTCCTGTGGATCATACCACTGACCAAAAGGATTTGAAGGCGGCTGTTTGAATGGCAACACTGGTCTTTGGGGCATTAGCCTGAAGAGACAGACTAAACCAGCTATGAAAGTCAGAATCTCTTTTCCCCTTATGGTCTACTGATTAAGACTTTGAATTTATAAAAGCTAGCATAGTTATAGTACAGATTAGGAAGAAAGAAAACCTCCATAAGCCTGTGAGCCCTGGGCTCAGCTCAAATCTGAGAGAGACTTGAAAACCAATCTGTGCTTAAGGTTGAGGGCAATCCCTACTTCCCCCTATCCTGACCCCTTCCCTTTAAGACTTGTTATTAAACCAACTTTAGTTAAATAAATGCAGTCATATAATCATTTGTAAGGGTGAAGGGAGAAACCATTGGCTCCCATGAAAAATCAGTTAGGGTCTCTCTGAGGGTTAGCTAGTCAACACTCTTGGCTAACCTCAGTAACATTATCCCAGGTTTCCATCTCTGATTTACCTTTGTCAGAGAGTTTTCTTACACAACCCAACTGCCCCCTAACCTCATATTTTTAAAGGCACTATAATAAGTACCAGAAAAAAGGCAAAATCAGTCTTCATATACTTGATTGTTTAAAATACTACACTTCTATATCCTGCATCTTCAATTCTAATGCTTCAGCACAAGCCAATCTGTAACTATCACTCTTCTTGATTCTAGAAAACTTGCTTTATCAGGAGAAAAGAAGGACATAATTAAAATAAAGGAGACATGTTCTTCTAATTTGGAGTATTAATGCCAGGAGGAAATGGAGAATGATGCATAGCCATGAATCCTGTCTGGTGTAAAACTGAAGATCCAATCTTGGGAATCAAGTTGAACACCCTCTCAGTTTTCTTCAGAGACAGAACTACATTTGCATCTTCCAGAAGACACCCTATCAGGGCTACTGACATCATAGATCAATTTGTTCCATAGCAATTTCAATTATATTCACATAAATTTCAACTTCAAGTGGTAATTTTCTTCAATCATGTTTAGGGTCAAATATAACTTGTCTCCTGTTGTTACAACCATATTCAATGAAAAAATATTATCAGACTCCACTATTCTTCACTAAATTCTCCTGACATAAGATTTAAAAGTGAATTACATTTTTCAATTCTTCATAGATAAAGGATATATGAGAAACTTAAACTTGGAAAACCACTCTGGTCAGTATTGTAAATCTCCAAAATAACATATATTGTTATATTGAGCCTCACAACAAAATAAATATAACCAATTTGAAACTTTCCTACTTTAGTTAGCTGAGGACAAGCTTATTTCCTTTATGACTTTTTGAGTTCTCAGAATAAATGCCTATCTTATTAAAAAATTTTTTCCAAAATTTTACGAAACTAAATATAAAGTAAGCATTTCCATATACAAAGAAAAAGATTGTATATAAATGAAATCACATATCTTATATGTTTAACTTAACTTTTCTTCATATCTATGTAATACATTTCATCCACAAGTGTCTCAGCTTCTTAATGTTCAATACTTTGCCACTACAAAGATGACTGCTATAAATATTTTAGAATACATGGGATCTCTTCCTTTTTCACTCACCTTGGGAAACAGAACTAAGACAGGTATTGCTGTGTCTAAGGGAATACAGAATTTTATAACCCTCTGGGTATAATTCCAAATTGCTTTCCAAACTGGATGGATCACTTCACAGCTCTACAATTCATTACTGTTCCCATTTTTCTACATTTTCTCCAGCATTTGTTATTTTATCTACTCTGATGAGTGTAAAATCATAGCTTGGAATTGCTTTCATTTGTATTTCTCTAATAAGTAGTGAATTAGAGCAATTTTAATATATCTACATATGTCTTTGATTTCTTATCCTCAAAATCTGGATCTCTGCTTGTCAGATACAAGGTTATTATAATCTTTTACTATTCATTTTTTGTTGGTTCTTTTCCACTGGTCTATATTTCTATTTCTTAGCCTGTGCCAAATAGTTTTGATAATTACTGCTTTATAAATAAATTTAAAATCTGTTACAGCTAGACCTCCTTCCTTTATATAGTTGAATTTTTTTATATTCTTGATCTTTTGTTGTTCCAGATGAATTTTATTATTTTAACTCAATAATTTTTTGATAATTTTATTGGGATGAAATTGAATAAATAGATTAGTTAAGGTAGGATTGGCATTTTAGATTATATTGGCTCTACCATCTAAGAAAAATTAATATTTCCTCAGTTATTTATATCTGACTTTGTTTCTGTTTTATAATTATGTTCATATACTTAGTTCATATAGCATAAGCTACCTGGTAGAATAGCTTATGCTATTTGTGATTATTTTAAGTGGAATATCTCTTTCTATCTTTTCTTGAAGGACTTCATTAGAATGTATGTGAAAATGCTGCTTATTTATGTGGGTTTATTTTATATAATGATACTTTGCTAAAATTATTGATAGTTTCAACTAACATTTTAGTTAAATCTTTAGAGATTTCCACATATACCATCACTTCATCGTCAATGAAATAGTTTTATTACCTCTTTGCCTATTCACATTCCTTAGATAACTTTTGCTTCTCTCATTCTACTCCTAGAATTTCTAATACTATGTTAAATAATATTGGTGATATTAGGCAATCCTATTTCACTTCTGATCTTATTAAAGTTTCTAGCTTCTCCTCATTATAGATAATACTTGCTGATGGTTTGAGATAGAAATTTCTTATCACTTTAAGAAAAACTCCATTTCAACTTATGTTTTCCAGTGTTTTTTTTAATAGGAATGAGAATTGTATTTTGTCAGGCATTTTCTACATCTTGATATGTTATTTTTTTTTGCTTTTGATTTATTTTTGCTATTGATATTATCAATTATTATCTTTGCCATTTTTTGCTATTGATAGCAATTATTATTTTTGCTATTGATATTATCAATCATTATTTTTGCTATTGATGTTATCAATTATGTTTATATTTTTTCTTCTATTGTCATCCCTGCATTTCTAGTATAAATTTTATTTGGTCACAACATATAATCTTTGTGACATATTGTTATAGTTTTCTAGCTAGTATTTTATTAGAATTTTTGCATCTGATTGCCAGTCTTAAAAAGGGACCTCACTCATCAGTGTTAAGTACAACTAGAATTCTCAGAGAAAAAAAGGAAGAACAAATTCTATTCATAGCTCAGAAATATGTGTTGAAGGCAAACTAAAAGACAAATGAAGAAACGTGTATATAAGGAGTCTTCTGACCTGGTGAAGTCCTTTCCAGTTAGCTATAAAATGTCCTTTAATAGATGACTTCTATGGACTCCTTCAGGTTCCAGCTGTAGGGTGATCTTATATGAGTGTCAGACTTCCTAAGTAATGGCTGGGCCATTGTATGGTTAGGGACTCAGGAATTTTAAATGAGTCTTCTGTCACTGGATAAAAAGGAGAGAAAATATCAAGTTTAATTTTAATCATTTTTCATACCTTCTACCAGACATGAAGATTGGAGGTGATTGGTACATAAGCTCTGTCACTAGGGAATTCCCAGGTGAAAAAATCCCATCTAACGATAGCCTGTGCAACCACTCTTTCAAACAACAAAAAAAATGAAAGCTAAGTAAAATCAATCTTCCAGATGAAGATATAAAACCAGTCCACCACAAAAGGCAGCCAGAGTTTAATAACCCTTAAAAACAAAAATATATTTCTATATAATGGTTACACTCTGGAAAATTACATTAGAAATTCCCCAATCCTCAGGGATTCACACAAAATAAAAAGAGTTAATACAATGACTAAGGAGAAGTGTAAGATCACTTTTAATCAGAATCAAGAACTTGAAATTATAATAGCCCAGGTAATGACAATGGCAAACAAACCCATTATCATATAGGCTTTACATGAGTTGCTATGTGACATTTCTTTAATATCTTAGAAGCAGGGGGCAGCTGGGTAGCTGCGTGGATTGAGAGTCAGGCCTAAAGATGGGAGGTCCTAGGTTCAAATCTGGCCTCAGACACTTCCCAGCTATGTGACCCTGGGCAAGTCACTTGACCCCCATTAACTACCCTTACCATCTTCTACCTAGGAGCCAATACACAGAAGTTAAGGGTTTAAAAATGTAAAAAAAAAACTTAGAAGCAAATGGATACTTGTCATAAGTTATACAGACCTAGACAATCTCTGTACTTTTGATGAAAACCTTTTGAGTCTAAAATGTCACCAGAAATTTAGATCATTCTAGTGGAAGGGTAGAACAAGCTGAAGAAATACAAATATAAAAAACTCATTTCAAAGCTACTAGATTTCGCAGGAAAAATCTTTCACACCTCCTGGATGAGATTGTAATCCATTACTGGGTAACTAATCTGCTTGAGCACCTCGATCTCTCTGGTATGAAACTCTAACAGTTTAACAGACCTGTCTCCAATACGTCCTACCCATTTCACATGGAGCCCATGACTAAATAGTGGAAATAACTTAGAATATCTCATCAATTATATTTTTGATAAATGTGGAAATGGGGAAATAAAATAGTGCTATTGAATTTCTCTTCAACTACAAATGGACTCTTATCTCTTGTTACAAACAGCTCAGAGGCATGGATGCTACTATATATCTAAACGTCACTCCTGAAGACCCCTTAAAATAAATTGAGATATTTAGCTCATTAAATTCTCCAAAGGTTGTTAATACAGGTTGTAACTAGTTTGATGGAGTCTATCAATCATCATATATGTGACAATTAACTAAGAGAAAAAGGGACAAAAGGCTGTTTAGGCAACATGTGTTCTCAATGGATCTGGTGACAAACCTAGCATAGATATGGAACTATGACTTTGTCAATTAAAAGTGTTTGTGCATGTTGACTATGAACTTTTGCAGTGATATTTTCTCTAGGACAGTCATAGGGGAGATGCAAATAAAGACAATATAACAACACATATACCTAATGACTAGGACACAGTAGCTGAAGATGATTTAGTGTAACAGAAAATATTAGGTTGGATTAATATGTAAACTTAAAAACAATATTAAATCTTAAAGCAAACAATCAGCAAATGCAATAACTATGACAGGATACAGGCACTAAATTCAAAAGTCGTTTCCTCCAATTCCAATAAAGACTTCTTCACTATTATGGTGGGGAACAAAACTAAAACAGTTAGCAATCAATAAAGCAATGATGTCAGAAAAGGCTAAAAAAGTCACCTCCAGGGGCAGCTGGGTAGCTCAGTGGATTGAGAACCAGGTCTAGAGACGGGAGGTCCTAGGTTCAAATCTGGCCTCAGACACTTCCCAGCTGTGTGACCTTGGGCAAGTCACTTGACCCCCATTGCCTACCCTTACCACTCTTCCACCAAGAAACTAATACACAGAAGTTAAGGGTTTAAAAATATAAAACATAACAAAACAAAACAAAAAAAAGTCACCTCCAGACTCTTTAAGGTTCTTTCCCCTCCCTAGTATCATCACCAGACAGGACAGAGACTGAATCAGCTCTGATGATGAGAAAGTACGGAGAGATAAATCTCTTTTACTCTGGGGTTTTTTTAAGTTCTTTTTGATGCTTTTCATAAAAGCCTTGATCTCCCCTAAACTCTCCTCCATATTTTCCAGTCAACTATAAATGTCACTTGAAATATATATATATACCCATCCTCTTAGGGTAAAAAAGAAAAAGGAAAAAACAGTTTTTTTTTGTTACGTTAATGCTGCTCTTCCTGACTAATCTCCCCAGGATTTCCTTCTCACTTAAGTTAGTTTTGGAGACATATGGGGCTTAGAAAAAGAAAAAGTAACTTTCAAGAGCAAAATAAGGCTAAAAATTTTGTTAATTTCAGTTTAACAATCATTCTCTCTAATAATAAATGTCTGGACAGAGCTCATTAACTTTCTACAGTGCTCCAGAGATTTTTTGCTGTGTGATGGAATTTTGTTGGGCACAACAGGGCTGCTTTCCCCCTGAGGGGAGCGGAAGCATTTCCCCAGGTGTGGCCCTCCCTGCTAGTTTTTTTCTAAGGAATAAAGCAGTCTGCTTGCTTCTGGTAAGGAAAAACAGCCAGCTTTCTGCTGGCAAAGTAATTTTAAGCTGTTTTTAAATTTTATTTTAAGGAGAAAGAAAGAAAAAAAATATGAGCTTACCTTGTCAAGTATCTGTGAATTGTAGACTCAAAATAAGCTACTAAAAAGCTGACTTGGGGATAGTAACAAAAGTGATGGAAAAGCCAAGAAAATTGAGGAAGATTGAGAGTACTTGTCACAACATTTATGGTCATCCAGAAACATAAAAGTGAAATATTAAAGGTTTGGACTAAATTTATAAGAGCATGTTCACCAGGAATTATTACTCAAGTCAGAATAACTTATTTTGGTAGTTTATTTACAAAAGGAAAAAGAGTGAAAGTAAGGAAATCAGAGAGAGAGTAAATAATTATTCTGGCCTGGTCAGAGGCCCCAGAAAAGGGCCCAGAGGTAAATTAAATAAGGGTTTTAACAGTGAGACCTCCTCTAAGACAAAGAAGCCTCTCTGGAGGCTAGTACCTCTAGGAAAACCAGGAAAAGGAAGTTAATCTTTTTCACTCACCCAAGTGGTAGGTAGTTCAAAGGGAAAATTCAAGAGCAATCTCAGGTCCTCAGATGGAACTCCTTCAAGATCAAGTTGAAGGTTAAAGACCACCTCACATGAAGTTATTGCAACTTTTAAAGACCATTCCTTTTGTTACTTTCTGTGCCTTCCTTCCACTTTACATGGACCAATTACAACTAAAGCTTTATTTAGGACTGCCCAGGAAGCAGTCAGTTGATTCTGATTCATCACCCACTATAATACATGTGGGTCACAGACCTCCCCCCACTTAAGGATAAGTGGGGTGTATATGCTTATGTGATTAAATCTAAAAATGGGCAGGGGAGAGTTAATCACATCCTTACAGAACACAGACAGCTCCTAAAGGCCAAGCATCAGAGGGTCACCTCAGCAGGCAGTTTGGTGGGAGACTTTGAAATTACAAGTAAACTCCCAAATCTGTTGACCTGAAACAAACAAACAAACAAACAAACAAACAAAAACCAGAACTACCAAAATAGTGATAATGAGGATATTTATTCAAAAGACTAATAGAAATTTAGAAAAAATATTAGAAAGATTAATCTGAGAAGACACACAAAACATCAGTCTTGGGACTTTCACTCAACTAAAGAATGCAATGTGCTTCTACAGATTTTGGAGAAAAGGGCAGGTTTATGCCCTGTCATTTACTTGGGACCTGCACTAGTCACAATCTAAAATGACCAGGAGAGGCCTAACTACACTAGCCAAAAGCTAAGATATCTTGGAGTATCTTAGATACAAAAGGAAAAACTAAGAAAACAAAAAGAGTACTTAAGGCTCAATTATATCTGCTCATCCTACCTAGAGTGATCAAAGGATGTTTGAGTGTTCATAGTTCAGTCAGGTACCAGGATCAGTAAAGGAGTGTCTTGAAAACAGGATATCTGTGGTGAATGGTCAATTTGTAGTTTCATAAAACCAGGTTGTCATATTTTATAGATGAAGAAACAGGTAATTGAAGTGATATTCTCAAGAACAGAACTAAAAACAGGAGATTTCAACCTAATACTCTATGCCTTAGAGATGGGGATGATGAAGGAAGTGTAGAACTTGTATGATTTAAAATAAAACCAAGATACTTGGAATTTAATACAGATTTCAGTGTCAAACAAAATGTGCTTTTTTAAAAAAAAGCCATTTAAAAATCAATACTGAGTTAGAATGACTCAGTATAGGCAGAATAGCAGTAAAGGGATTGACATTGGGGATTAAGTAACTTCCCAGAGTCACATAGCTTGGAAGAATCTGAGGCCATATTTGAATCTAGATCCTTTCATCTATAAGATACCAACTTGACCCTAAATATACATTCACTAAGTTAGATGCCTGGATTCCAGGCTTGCTAGAGACTTGACCTAAAAACTGTAGGAAGCCTTGTGAACTTTAGATAATATCAAACACAGTAAAATTCAGAAATAAGGCATTTAACTTGTAATATAACATGATATTTAACATCTTGCCAGACCCCATCTGAATCCAAAAGATTAGTTGTCTTTATATTCTTACTTTAGGAATGTTTGTGGTTGTCAAGAGAGAATTCAGAAGCTACAAACTGAAGAATACATAGAGAATATTCTTGTCACAATCTTGTTTTAAGTCTGATTGTATCAATTTTAATTTTACTTAAAACTCTGGAGTTTTCCTCTCTGCCTTCATTGTTAAACTCAGATAAAATGGACAGATAAAATAAATCATTTTGAATGGCACACCCATGCCCACAAAAACGGGACTTCATTCAGGGCATTACTTTAAAGTGAAACATTTTGAGCACAGGCTTAAGTTTATACGCTTAAAATATACTCAAACTACTTCACAGGAAAAGTATTCAAAACAATTTTGAAATTAAGAAATAGCCAATCCTCTTCTCCTTTATCTAGGACAGGGGTCAGCAATGTATGTCTCTTGAGCCATATCTGGCTCTTTTGAGGGCCAGATATAGCTCTTTCTGCAGGAGCCATAAGTCAATTTTTTTCAGGTGCTGTTACAGGAGCACACACTGTGAGCACTGTACAGCTCTCACAAAATTACATTTTAAAAAATGTGGCGTTTATGTCTCTCACAGCCAAAAAGGTTGCAGACCCCTGATCTAGGAAATTCGTAAGTCAAAAATAATATGACCAAGACTGGCACATGGATTCAACATTTTCAACCTTATATATTTTCACGCCCAATTAATAACTACACAATGTTGTCCTTCTGGTGAAGGTTTCATTTCTTTGTGTCATATTGTTGTATCCTCTTAGCGAGTATTTTACTTGGGATTTTTGTATACATATTAGTTAATGAGACCACCCTATAACTTTGTTTTTGCTCTTTTTGGTTTAGCTATCATCATCATATTTGTTTCACAAAAGTTAGATTAAATTCCTTCTTTGCCTCTCATTTCAAATTATGTATTTAAAATTGGGATTAGTTGATCTTTAAATGGCAAAAATCATTTTTTAATACATTTGATCCTGATACTTTTTTCTAAGAAATTTCATCCATGGCTTGTTCAATTTCTTTTCCTAAAATGTTTCTTTTGATATTGTTTCTTGTGCTGATTCTAGGCAGTTTATTTTTTGTAACTTTTCTTCCTTTTCTCTTATAGTGTAAAATTTATCTCCTTATAATTGATGAAAATAATTCCTAATAACTGTTTTAATTTCATCTTTATTCGTGGTATAGTCACCATTTTTTTCTTTTTAATTCTAATGATTTGGTTTTCCTGTAACTATGCCTTTCTATTTCTTGATATGAGTTCAATACCAAAAATCACTCCCTTATCTTATGGTAAGAATCCCTCTCTTACCTCCCCCCTTATGCAAATAATTTCTTTTTTTTTTAAACCCTTGTACTTCAGTGTATTGTCTCATAGGTGGAAGATTGGTAAGGGTGGGCAATGGGGGTCAAGGGACTTGCCCAGGGTCACACAGCTGGGAAGTGGCTGAGGCCGGGTTTGAACGTAGGACCTCCTGTCTCTAGGCCTGACTCTCACTAAATAATTTCTTGATAAGTACTCCCTTCTAGGTATCCCTTCCTTTTATTATCCCCTTACCTTCTTTTATTTTAATCTACCCTTCCTGTTATTAGTCCTTCAGTCCCTTAAGGGGACCCTCATTCCCTCCCTCCTCCTAACCCCTTTTCCTCCTGTTTCTCTGTATGTTAGAAGACTTTGAGTCTTTTAGTTGTACAGGTTGCTCTCTCTTTAACATAGATCTGATTAGAGTAGGGTTCTAGTACTACCAGACCTCCAAACCTCCTCCTCTTTTAAGTGGCAATTCTTCCACTCATTTCTCCTTCGTGTGAGATAATTGTTCCATGTTACCTCTTCCTTGTGAATTTTTTTATTATTTTAGTTCCTTCCATTATATTCAACTGAAAAATCAAGTCTTCAAAATCAAGCTTTTTCAAAGTATCAAGGTAATTATGTTATTCTTAAGGGTCATAGATGATATTTTCACATATAAAAATTAAATAATTTGACTTTTTGTGTTGCTTATACTTAGTCTTTCATAATTACCTGTATATATTTCTTATAGATGAAATTTTCTATTGAATTCTGGATTCCACACCAAGCATACTTCAAAATCCTTTAGTTCAGTAAATATCCAGTTTTTATTTTGTATGATTATACTCAACTTCACAGGGTATGTTATTCTTGGTTACAAACCAATTGTCTTGCCTTTTTAAATATTGTGTCCTATGCCCAAGTTTCTTTCTATGCTGTAGCTAGTAAATCTTGTATTATTCTGACTATAATACCACAGTATTAATTTTTTTTCTTGTTGCTTGTAGTATTTTCTCCTTAACCTGGGAGCTACAGAACTTGGGTATGCTGTTCCTGTGCATTTTTATCTTTCTGTCTCTTTATGGTGGTGATCTGTCAATCCTCATTTTCTCTTTTATCATATGCTCCTGGATTTTAGGTAGTTTTCCTTGATTATTTCTTAGAGTATGGTGTCTAAATTCTTTTTTGTTCAATCATAACTTTTCAGGAACCCAATTATTCTTATATTGTCAGTCTTTGATCTATTTTTCAGGTCATTTTTTTAACAAAATGTTTCATATGCTCTTTATTATTTCATTCTTTTGATTTTGTTTTATTCATTATTTTTAAAAAGAAGTCATTATCTTTCTGTTGAATCAATTCTAGTTATTAACAAATTATTTTCTCCCATAAATTTCTGGATCTCTTTTTCCTTTTGAGTGACCATTCATAATTTTCTTTTCTTTTTAAACCCTTACCTTCCGTCTTGGAGTCAATACTGTGTATTGGCTCCAAAGCAGAAGAGTGGTAAAGGCTAGGCAATGGGGGTTAAGTGACTTACCCAGGGTCACACAGCTGAGAAGTGTCTGAAGCCAGATTTGAACATAGGACCTCCCGCCTCTAGGACTGGCTCCCAATCCACTGAGTTATCCAGCTGACACCACATAATTTTCTGATTATCACATATTGCTTTTTTCTTCTGTTTCTTTTTTCTTCTCAAACTTTCTCTATTTCAAAAAGCTCTTCCAAAAGTTATTTTTGACCTTTTTTTGTTTTGAGCATTTACTGTTTTTCTTTAATCTTTTAGAAGTATATTTATTTCACTTTGCTCTGAGTTTGGACCAGGTTTTTTCTATCCCCATGATAGTTGCATTCTTTCTCCTTTGCTTACTAATTTCTGAAAATTTTAGTGGCCATCCCAGTAACTTATTTATTCCTCATTCTGCTGTCCTGATGCCACAACTTGGGATACAGCAGGTATCTAATCTATGTGCCTTGACTGTCAATGTCCTTACCAAGCATCAGTGAGACTGTAGGTCATGGTCTCAGGGTCTGGCATATTTAAACTGCGGTGTCTGCTCCATCACTTTCCATATGTGGGTAAACAGGGGAATCTGGGGATGAGTGCACAGCTGTCACATCTTCTCCCAGAGCCTGTGGACTCTGAACTTAGGTGTTATCCTTTGGAATGCAAGTTCCTGGATTCAGGAAAGAAGATGAGGCTACTGGTCCTGGACCCAGGGTCTGCCTTGTTTATTCTGGATTTTTTTGTGAGGGCAGGCAACTCAGAGACCTTTCTCCCTATTTCTTTGGCCACTCAGCTTCACTCCTAAAACTTCTGTTTTTTCTTCAACTAGCATTGATTCTGTATTATTTTTTAATATTTGTGGGAGGTATTTATGAAGTGATGAAGCTTCATTCCTTAACCCACCATCTTCCTATCCTGATTAACATTTCAGAATACTTTTCACAAAAGTCCAACTATATTTATCAATCAGGTAGGCCTTTAAAATTGTTTATGAAGTTAATAAGGGAATCTATATTTTACTAAGAAAAAGTTATATTAGGTGAATTTTCCCCTTACAATGAATTGAAATTTTATTTAAGCAAAATTATTTCCATCATTTTTGATTGTGCAGAATGAATATGAGCACATCATATACATCAAACTTGATATAAATGTTAACTCTTCTTGTTTTTATTGTTGTTTTCTTTGGTGTTCCAGAACTCATTTTATTTTATGTTTCTTGTGTTCTGTAATTCATGTACCATTTAAGGTATTTAAAATATAAACTCAATTATTTAGGATTTTACAGTGACCAAATAATGTTAAAATTTCAAATATTATTACCAATGCTTGAATATATCCCTTTAACCAAAACTTATCCATGATATAATATACTCTATTTTTATTAGATATTGAATATATTTGAACAGAAGGCACAGAAAGAGAAGTAAGTGGAAGATATTTAGTATTTGAAGTCAATGGTAATAATTTTAATCATGAACCACATGGTCTAGGTCTGAATGTGACACTAAAAAATGGATTTTTAGAAATGAATAAGTACTAAGAACTTATAACTAAGATTACAAGACCCAGCATGCCATTAATTGATGAAATTTTAAAGAGTATGATAATGATCTTTTTCATGAGAAATTGTCTTCAATTTGTAATTGAAACCACCAGGAAGATAACATTTACTCTACAGGAAATGATATATATGTGGTGAGGCAGAGATTAGTGGAGAACAGAGATAGAAATAGAATGGGACAAACATGGCTTAATTCTTGAGGGTGATATGGAAAAATTAACTTTTATTTCCCAATTTGGGACACTTTCCCAATGATTACTGAGAGCTTACATTTTGTTTTCTTTTGAGAATTGTCTGTTCATTTTCTTTGATCACTTTTGTTTTTTTTTCAAATTTTAATTTGAATAATGATTACTGTGCATATCATTTTTATTGCAGCTATTGCTGCAAATAATTTTTTCAAATAACCTTACTTCATTTTGATTTAAAAAATATTCCAAAATTATGTAACCAATACTTTATTTTTATCTGTAAGATATCATTGTTGCCAGATTGCTTTTTAATACCTATATATTTGGGGTCATTCATTTGATAGAATATTATGCTATTTTGTGGTTTTGATTCTGCATCATGTATACCTAATCATTTCACTGATTAATTTCTACTTTTAAACTATCACCAAACAATTTTCAAAAAACAATGCTATGTGGGGGCAGCTGGGTAGCTCAGTGGATTGAGAGCTGGGCCTAGAGACAGGAGGTCCTACGTTCAAATCCGGCCTCAGACACTTCCTAGCTGTGTGACCCTGGGCAAGTCACTTGACCCCCATTGCCCACCCTTACCACTCTTCCACCAATGAGCCAATACACAGACGTTTAAGGGTTAAAAAAAAAAAGAAAAAAACAACCAAAAAAAAAACCACAATGCTATGTAAAGCAATTTAAGATCTGGGAAAAATAAGCCTCCTTCATTGTCACATTTTCTCTATTTTTCTATATAATTTTGTACTTTTGTTCCAGATGACTTTGGAAATATTTTCCCAACTCTATGAAGTTGTCTGAACCAAAATTGATTTGTATGTTAACTAAGGAAATAATTGTAATTTTGTTGTTTTGTCATTGTCTAGTCATGAAAAATTGCTCTCATCATTTAAATATATAATATTTTATAATTTTATATATAATTATATGTACATATAATTACACAT
>NC_058130.1:327641507-327652643 GCF_016433145.1 Gracilinanus agilis
GCCTAGAGACAGGAGGTCCTACGTTCAAATCCGGCCTCAGACACTTCCTAGCTGTGTGACCCTGGGCAAGTCACTTGACCCCCATTGCCCACCCTTACCACTCTTCCACCAATGAGCCAATACACAGACGTTTAAGGGTTAAAAAAAAAAAGAAAAAAACAACCAAAAAAAAAACCACAATGCTATGTAAAGCAATTTAAGATCTGGGAAAAATAAGCCTCCTTCATTGTCACATTTTCTCTATTTTTCTATATAATTTTGTACTTTTGTTCCAGATGACTTTGGAAATATTTTCCCAACTCTATGAAGTTGTCTGAACCAAAATTGATTTGTATGTTAACTAAGGAAATAATTGTAATTTTGTTGTTTTGTCATTGTCTAGTCATGAAAAATTGCTCTCATCATTTAAATATATAATATTTTATAATTTTATATATAATTATATGTACATATAATTACACATATGTAATTTTTAATTTATAGTGATATAATATATGTTACATATAATTTATATTATATAAACACATATTATAAAAATAATATAACATATATATACTTTTATAAGGTATATTTTATATCAATATTCATTTAAGTTTTGTGTCTTAAAAGTATATTCCAACATATAACATATATTCAGAAATTATTCAGATTTTTTTTCCTATCCTTCAAGGTTTTATTAGTAACAAAACAGAAAGACTAACGTTTTGTGTAATTTTATTTAGTATCCTGCTATTCTGTTGAAATGATTCATTTTTTCAGTGAATTTCAGTTACGATCTGTAATGCAAGGTGGCTAAAAGAAACTTTTTGCTTCTGTAATTTCTAACGGTCACAAAAAGTCAGTTAAACATCTTAGAATGTTCAGAAAGTCAGTTAGAACTTTAGGCTATAAATAGAGGTGAAGTTCCAACTGATGGGGCTTTTACCTTCTGGCTTTCGCTATGGCTGGAGGCTTTTGCTTTGACTTTTCGGCTTTGGCCTAATTGCTTCGGCCTTGGCCTGTGCTTATTTTGTTTTGGGGAAATTTGGACTTATCTCATTTCTCTGGACCTCTCCCTGATCTCCTGTCTCCATCCCTCCCCTTCCCTGATTTTCCTTTTGGGTTCTGGTTGGAAGGGAGGGCTCAATGATTGAACATTGTGGGTTTTAGTTTCTTTAGATGATTGGAGTATCCTCAAGTAAGTATCCCTAGGTTTGATAAAGACTTTATTTAAAAGGCAGTCAAATCTTCCTGACTGGGAGAGCTGGTCTCTCTCTGTCTAAACCTCTCTGTGACCCGTCCCCCACCCTCACCCATTTTCCTAGCAGCAATTAGAAAATCTTGAACCCCTCTCCCCTTCTGACTGACCCTGGTATTAATAAATCCCCTTGTTACCTATTCAAACCTGGTGGTGAGTCATTGTGTTGAAAATTAAGACAAGTGCCAAGAGGAAAGAATCATTTTCCTTTATTTCTTGAGACAACTGGGGCATCCATCTTGACAGGAAGTACCCACCTTCAAGACTTCCTCCAGCCATCAGTTTGACTGGCAGGGAGGAGCCCTCACGACCCCTCCCTCAAGAGACTTTGAAACTAACAAGAGAAACCCTCTAGTCAAGCCTAAATGTTTCTTACTGGCCCTAGTTTCCTCCCTGTATCCTCTGTCTCAAGCCTCTGGGAATAAACTTATTTGAGCTGCCTCTCCTACATACCCTATTTCCTTTATCTCCTATATATCTAACCATACCTTCATTCCTCCTCCAATCACCTTATAATCCCTTATTCCCTTTTATCCTTCCTCATACCCACCTACTCTACTCAGCTTATTTACTTTCTTTTTTCATAACACTACTTAGCAATAATATCACCTGAAAAAAGCCACATACACACAAAAACCCAAACAAGCAACATTTCATCTATTGCCACATTTTTTAAATTGCTCATCTTCATTCAGTCAGTCATGTCTCACTTTTTGTGACCCCATGGATTATGGAACACCAGGCCTTTCTTTCTTATATCTTTTAATGTTTACTCAAATTTGTTCATTGCTTCCATGACACTACCTATCCATCACATCTTCTATCTTTTTCTTCTTTACCATCCAACTTTCTTAACAATTGAATTTGTTTTTTATCCCAGTGAGTTCTACCTTTTCATAATATAGCTAATGTATTTTAGCTACAGAATCAGTATTTGAACTTCCAGGGATAGTCTGAATTACTTTTTTATGTGTTGATTCTTTAATCTTCTTGCTATTTCAAGGACACTCAAAAGTCTTCACCAGCTCCACAATTCAAAAACACCAATTCTACAGCATCCAGATTTCCTTATAATCCAACTCTCATAGCTCTATGTTACTACTAGAAAAAAAAAGATTTAATTGATCTTTGTCATCAAGGTGATGTTTATGACTTTTAGTATGCTCTCCAGATTTGGCATGTCTTTCCTTCAAAGAAACAGTAACCATCTGGCTACAGTCACTATGTGGAGCAATTTTTGTTTTCAAAAATAGAAAATATAACACTACTTCCATTTCTTCTTCCTCTGTTTGTGATTACATGATGGGACCAATTGTCAAGATCTTAAATTTTTTACAGTAAGTTTCTTTATTTTTTTAATTGAAAAATTTTATTTAGAATATTTTTCCATGCACATGATTCATTTTCTTCCTGTCCCCTCCCCACCCCCACAGCCGATGCGTATTTCCACTGGGTTTTACATGTGTCATTGATCAAAACCTATTTCCATATTATTAATAGTTGCACTGGGTTGGTTGTTTAGAGTCTACATCCCAAATCATATCCATGCCAACCCATGTGTTCAAGCAGTTGTTTTCCTTCTGTCTTTCTACTTCCATAGTTCTTCCTCTGAATGTGAATAGAGTTCTTTCTCACAAGTCCCTCAGAATTGTCCTGGATTATTACATTGCTTCTAGTAGAGAAGTCCATTACATTTGATTTTTAACACAGTGTTCCAGTCTCTCTGTATAATGTTTTTCTGGTTTCTCTCCTTTCACTTTGCATCAATTCCTACAGGTCATTCCAGTTCACATGGAATTCCTCCAGTTCATTATTCCTTTGAACATAATAGTATTCCATCACCAGGATATACCACAATTTGTTCAGTAATTTCCAAATTGAAGGGCATACCCTAGTTTTCCAGTTTTTTTCCACTACAAAGAGTGAGGCTGTAAATATTTTTTACATGTCTTTTTCCTTATGCTCTCTTTGGGATATACACCCAGTATGGTATGGCTGGATCAAAGGGAAGATTATCTTTTAGTGCCCTTTGGGCATAGTTCCAAATTGTCATCCAGTTGAATCTCTAGGATTTTTAAAGTAGACCATCATATCATTTGCAAAAAGTGATAGCTTAGTCTCCTCATTGCCCATTTTAATACATTCAATTTCTTTTTCTTCTCTAATTGCTACTGCTAGTGTTTCTAGTACAATGTTAAATAATAGAGGTGATAATAAGCACCCTTTTTTCATGCCTGATCTTATTGGGAAGGCTTCTAATTTAACCTCATTGCATATGATGCCTGTTGATGGTTTTAGATATATACTGTTTATTATTTTTAGGAAAGATCCTTCTGTTCCTATACTTTCTAGTGTTTTTAGTAGGAATGGGTGTTGTATTTTATCAAAGGCTTTTTCAGCATCTATTGAGATAATCATGTGATTTTTGTTTCTTAGTTTGTTGATATAGTTTTCCTAATTAGGTTTTCCTAATGTTGAACCATCCTTGCATTCCTGGTATAAATCCCACTTGATCATGATGGATAACCTTCTTGAACACTTGCTGGAATCTTTTTGCTAGTATTCTATTTAAGATTTTTGCATCTATGTTCTTTAGGGAGATTGGTGTGTAGTTTTCTTTCTCTGTTTTTGGTTTGCATGGCTTTGGAATCAGTACCATATTTGTGTCATAAAAGGAATTTGGTAGGACTCCTTCTTTGCTTATCATAGCAAATAATTTGTATAGTATTGGGATTAGTTGCTCTTTGAATGTCTGATAGAATTCATTTGTGAATCCATCAGGCCCTGGTGATTTTTTCTTAGGGAGTTCTTTGATGGCTTATTCAATTTCTTTTTCTGATATTGGATTATTTAAGTATTCTATTTCTTCTGCTGTTAATCAAGGCAATGTATATTTTTATAATTATTCATCCATATCATCTATATTTATTGCCATATAATTGGGCAAAAAAGTTTTTAATGATTGCCTTAATTTCCTATTCATTAGAGGTAAGGTCTCCCTTTTCATCTTTGATACTCTTAATTTGGTTTTCTTCTTTCCTTTTTTATTAGATTGACCAGTACTTGGTCTATTTTATCTTTTTTTCAAAATATCAGCTTCTTATCTTATTTATTAATTCAATAGTTCTTTTACTTTTGACTTTATTAATTTCTCCTTTGATTTTTAGTATTTCTAATTTAGTTTTCATCTAAGGATTTTTAATTTGTTCATTTTCTTGTTTTTCAAGAAGCCTGCCCAATTCATTAAACTCTGCCCTCCCTAATTTGTTAATATATGCACTCAATGATATAAATTTTCGTCTTAGAACTGCTTTGGCTGCATCCCATAGGTTTTGGTAAGAAGTCCCATCATTGTCATTGTCTTCAATGAAATTATTAATTGTTTCTGTGATTTGTTCTTTCACTAATTTATTTTGGAAAATAATTTTATTTAATTTCCAATTAGTTTTTGGTTTGCCTCTCCATGTATTCTTACTAATAACTATTTTATTACCATCCATAATGGTTGGATCAATTCATAATTCTACCCACAATGCTTTAATGCCCCAATTTGCCACATCCCCTTCAACATTTATTACTTTCCTTTGCTGTCATATTAGCCAATCTGCTAGGTGTGGGGTGGTACCTCAAAGTTTCTTTGATTTGCATTTCTCTAATTATAAAAGATTTAGAACACTTTTTCATGTGCTTATTGATAGCTTTGATTTCCTTATCTGAAAATTGTCTAGTCATGTACCTTGCCCATTTATCAATTGGGGAATTGCTTGATTTTTTTGTACGATAGATTTAACTCCTTATATATTTGAGTAATTAGACCTTTGTCAGAGTTTTTCATTATAAATATTTTTTCTCAATTTGTTGATTCCCTTCTAATTTTTCGCTTTAACACTCCCCTCTTTTACTCTCATCTAGAGGCTTCTAAATTCTTCTTCACTTTCTGCTATCAAGATTAAATTTTTTATGTATCAGAAATGTTGATATTTCTCCTGGTAAGTCATACTTCCAACTTTGTTTATATATTTTTTAAGTCCTTCCCTTCTGCATTATAGTTAATGCTGTACATTGGTTCCAAGTAAGAAGAGTGGTAAGTGTTAGGCATTGGGAGATAATGTCTTGCCCAGGGTCTGAAAGCTAGGAATTGTGTGAGGCCATATTTGGACTCAGGACCTCTTGTCATTGGGCCTCACAATCGAGAGAACCACCTAATTGTCTTCATAATACCTTTACTTATACTCTTTTTAAGTATGTTTTCCATAGCTTTCATTTTCTTTATTCAGTTTTAAGGAGGAACAGAAAAATAATGCATAACTGAGCATAACAGATGCTCTCTATATATTTGATATATGATAAATGAATGATCAAATTATTTTCAGGTTGACAGATATTTCTTGAGATATTTATAGAAAACCTATTTTTATTCCCATCCCCTTATTATCAGAAGAGTGGTTGAGAGAGAAAGGATTACTATTAATGATACATTGGGATAAAGTTTAAAAAGGCTCTCTACTATGGCTATTTTAAAAATAATCAAAATCAATACCACTAAGTCAGTTGTATTATGGATTCAAATTATATAATGTATGGAAAATATTGTGAAAATATTAAAGCTCTAAGTAAACGTCAGTCATTATTATTATTATTATTATTATTATTACTATTATTACTATTATTAGCCTATATTCATTAGAATTCTAATCTAAAAATGATATAATTATCAAAGAATTATACTTCACTCAAACACTCAAACAATGTTTTATAGAGTAATAGAAGTGTGCATTGCTAAATGTTTCAAAATTGGATTTTCTGTAAAATGGTATGCACATACTTTAATTTTTTTCTGCATTATCATCACTTTCCTAAGTCTAGACAATCAATACATTAATAAATTAAGCCTTGATGTATGGTATTGTTGCTTTCTGTCATGTAAACATTAAATCTGAAAATTTAACCATCAAGGCACTCAAACCAGGGAGACCTAACTGCACTATCCTGCTGTTCTAAGGATTCTGAGGTACATTCTCTTTCTGATTCAGAGTTGATAAGATCTGCCTTAATTCTTACTACATTTTTTGTTTTTAAAAAATTTTTCAGCCATCTTACTCTTTCATTTCTCCTTGAAGAACACTGATATAAGAATAAAAATCACAATGAAAGGAACCAAGATGGTGGTAAACATCTTTAAAAGGCACCTTAAAATGACAGGAGTCAGAACAGGAGGAGTTATGGGGTTCTCCCACCAAACACAATTTTAAAGGTAAGCAGGGAGAATAGCTTTCCATGATAGAGGGGGAAACTGGAAGCAAAATGGCACACAGAAAAACACAGGGCTACCAACCACTCAACCTCCCAAAGCAGACTCAGGAATAGCATGTAGATAACATCTGGATTCCAGGTAAAGGACTATACATACAAAGGAGCACCTCAGAGGAAAGAAACTTTTAAAGACTTACCCCAGAGTAGAATAATGCAACCTACCTAATCCAGTAAACCAGCAGAGAAGAGAACTCAATAAGCTTATAGTCCACAGGCAAAAAACAAGAATAACAATAAAAAACCCCAGTACAAAACAAAAGACTGAAAATATGAGTAAACAAAAGAAAAAGAAGGTAACTATTGAAAATTTCTATGGGGATAAAGAGCAAACAAAGAGCCAGTAAAGAATGATGGGAGGTCAGTAAATCCAAGCAAAACTTTAAAAAAATCCCTGGAAATTGAGCTCATGCTCTATAAGAATTCAAAAAGGAATTTAAAAAATAGACAGGACAGATTGAGAAAAAATGGCAGCTTAAAAAGCTAAACTGAGTAACTAGAAAAAGAGAAACAAAAAAATAAGGAAGAAAAATGTGCCTTTATAACCAGAATTGACCTATTGGAAAGTGAAACAAAAAATCAAATGAAAAAAAAGTGACTTGAAAAGAAGAAATGAAGAATCAAAAAGTCATGGAAGAAAATCAGTCATTAGAAAATAGAATTGGGAAATTGAAACTAATGACTTCATGAAACATCAGGAAACAAACCAAACAAAAAACAAAATAATGAAAAAATAGAAGAAAATATGAAATAGCTCAATGAAAATAATTGACTTAGAAAATAGATCAAATTCAAGAAATATAACATCAAAATTCAAGAGCCACCAGTCTAATGAGAAAATTCTTCAAGCAGCCAGAAAGAAACCATTCAAATACCATTGATCTACAATAAAGATAACACAGGATAGGATCTAGTGTCTTCTACATTAAAGGATGAAAAGACAAGGAATACAATATTCAGGAAGGCAAAAGATTTGAGTTTACAACTCAGTGGCACCTATCAAGGAAAACTGAGAATATGCTTTCAGGGAAAAAATGGGCATTCAATAAGATTTCCAAGCATTCCTGAGGAATAAGTCAGACCTAAACAAGAAATCTGAAATCCAAACACAAGACACAAGTGGAGGTCTAAAAGATAAATAAGAAAGAGAAAATTTAAGGCACTCATTAAGGTCAAAATGTTTATATGTCTTCATTGTTAGATTTAAATAAAAAATTCCTGGTACTTATTACCATAGATTTTATTAATAATCACTTGAAAAAAGAAAGCAGATAGGAATAGATTTAAAGTCTCTTTTTTATTCTAAGTCTGACCATGTGTAGATCTTCCCACACAATTCTCTGTCCATTTCACCTGCTGCATTCAGAGAAGTAGGTCTGTCTTGCCCCACAATTTTATCCTTTCTCTTGAACCCCAGACTCAAACATTTACTTCCAGGTCATGTTTTTAGGGGTCTTTTCTTATGACCTGTTTGGAGTGTTCATGTGATATCCAGCCACACAGGTGGGGATGAGCTGGGCGGGGGGGGAGCAGATTCTATCTACACAACATGGAAAGAGGATTTCTGTAATTCTCAAAAATTACTCTTACTAGTAGAGGAGATAGAAGGAATTTACTCAGAAAGAGAGTGGAGAAGTAAGTTCATTATTATGATATGATGTATATGACATATATGATGATATCATTTATATGTAAATGTGAAGATATAGAACAATATATATACATATATATGATATGTGTGCATATGAATGATACATAAAAATCAATCAAGGGTTGAAAAAGAAGGTTGCACTGAAGGAAAAGTGAAGGGAGAGATAGAATAGAGTAAATTATATAATATAACAAGGAGTGAAAGATCATTATAGAGAGAGGAGGATAAGGGTGGTGTCAGGCAATGCTGTAAAAGGGAAAACTTATGGTTGGCCTGGATACTTAAGAGTTTGGTCACCAAGAAATCTATCAAATGATCTCCAAAATAAAGACTCAAGTCAGGATGATTTTTATGGTAGTTTATTTCCAAAAAAGAAGAGTGAAGGTAGGGAAAATGAGAGACAGAGACAGACAGAGAGAGAGAGAGAAGGAGAGAGAGAAAGAGAGAGAAAGAGAGAAGAGACAGACAGACAGACAGACAGACAGACAGACAGAGGGAGAGAGAAAGTTACCCCAGCCTGGTCTGAAGGCCCAAGCTAGGCAGGGCTTCAGAGGTCCCAGCAAAGGGGTACAGAAGTTAATTAAACAAGGCTTCTAGGAATGACTCCTCTAAGATGAGGGGCCTTTTTTGAGGCCAAGGCCTCCAGAAATGCCAAGGAAAATGGAGTCAGCCTTAACTTACTCAAGTGACAATTCACAGGGAAACAGTCTGAGGTCTCCACCCGAACTACTCCAAGGCCAAATTCAAAGGGCCAAATCCCCTTCACAGGAAGTTACCATCATATTTAAAAGATAGTTCTTTTCATCACTTCCTGCATCCACCCCTAATACTACAGGGACAAATGGCAGCCACACTTACTAGCATATGTGGTCCATAGACCTCCCCCTTCCCCACTTAATTTTAAGTTGGGTGGGATGACATATTCCTGGTGTCTAAAGTCTAAAGAATAAATAAAGGCAAGCTAATTCCATTTTCATAATCCCTCCGCAATTTTGAGTCTCATATTACGTTCAATTCCTTTAGTATTGGTGTGGAAGTTTCATCAATCCTATCTGGATTGGTATGGTATTTTTTTTTCCGACCTTGTGCTCCTTGGCACTGTGTATTTTCTCATCAATCCCATTAGGATTGGTTTGTCTCCTTGGTCTTGTGCTTCTTTGCACTGTATATTGGCTCTTTTGTTTCCTTCTCCTGGAATCAGACACAAACATTAATAATAGTTCCATAATATTTATCAATAAATGGCAGGTTCCCAAAGTCTAAAGCTTTCTGGGTATGCATTAATATTGCAGCATATATATATACATATATATTAAACTTATATTACTGCAAAATCAAAAAAGATTAATATAGGGGGCAGCTGGGTAGCTCAGTGGAGTGAGAGTCAGGCCTAGAGACAGGAGGTCCTAGGTTCAAACCCGGCCTCAGCCACTTCCCAGCTGTGTGACCCTGGGCAAGTCACTTGACCCCCATTGCCCACCCTTACCACTCTTTCACCTATGAGACAGTACAAGGGTTTAAAAAAAAGATTAATATAGATTATATGGACTTTAAGTAGAAGAAATGAGAAAAAGGGAAAAGATTATATGGATCATTGGTTTTGTCCTCTTTTCTTTTTATCCCCAATTTACTATAATTATAAATTAGTTATATTTTCATGATCCTCTTGGGGAGACTGGTCTCCCAACCAGGATATAAGGCGGGAATGTGTTATTGGAAATGTTGGGGTCCTGGAACTACATATCCCATGAACCCACTGGCTTCCTATCTTGTGTAATAATGTTACATAATGAAGATGTGTTAAAATATGATAAAGAATGCTATCACACCTATCAAATCTAGAGAAAGAACTGTGGGAATAGAAATCCAAAAGAAAACATATGATTAATCATTGGTTTATATGGGCATGTGATTTGGGGTTTTGGTTTTAAAGGATTGCTCTTTAAAAAAATGAATATTATGGAAATCTGTTTGAATAATAATAATAATAATAATAATAATAATAATGATAATGATAATAATAATATATGTATGTATGTATGTATAATCCAGTGTAATTACTTGTTAGATCTGGGAGTGGAGAGATAAGAGGAAGAAGAAAACATGAATCAGGTAATAACAGAAAAAAAATTAATAGAAAAAAATAAAAATAAAATATATATGAAAAACTATAACTGAAAATACATTTACATCAATGAATAATAGAAAAGATGATTAAGTTATTTACTGTGATATTTATTCAAAGTTTGTAGAATATGAGATTAAATTGATTATGATAATCTAGGCTTTCCTTGACTCTTCCAAATATTTAATATTTGAGAGTTAATATGGCCACAAATTTTCATCCCCTGTACCCAATTTGATTAGGGGTTTCCATGACAACCATTGTACACTGATTATTGACTATATATACATATATATTTATATATACATATGTGTATATATAAATATATATATGTAATAATACATGTAACTCAATAATATGTGTATTTATACACACACAAGCACACACACAGAGAAATTCATATATCTAAATTGATATTTTATGCAATAACTAGTATGACATGAGTTTCAGGGAAACTTATAATAATGTTGGCCATAAGAAAATTAAAATTTTTGGCCACATTAACTTTTTTTTAATATAATTTTTTTTATTTTTAGAAAAATTTTCCATGGTTATACGATTCATGTTTTAATTTCCCCTTCACCTTCTGACATCCTTCACCCCCCCCCACCATAGCCAACACACATTTCCACTGGTTTTAACATATGTCATCAATCAAGACTCATTTACACATTATTGATAGTTGCATTGGTGTGGTATTTTCCAGTCTATATCCCCAATAATGTCCACATCAACCCTAGTGTTCAAGCAGTTGTTTTGCTTCTGTTTTTCCACTCATGGAGTTCTTCTTCTGAATATGGGTAGCATTTTTTT
>NC_058130.1:327652688-327702187 GCF_016433145.1 Gracilinanus agilis
ACTTTTGCATCTATGTTCATTATGGAGATTGGTCTGTAATTTTCTTTCTCTGTTTTTGATCTATCTGCCTTTGGGATCAGTACCATATTTGTGTCATAAAAGGAATTTGGAGGACTCCTTCTTTGCTTCTTATATCAAATAATTTGTATAGTATTTGGATTAATTGTTCTTTGAATGTTTGATAGAATTCACTTGTGAATCCATCTGGTCCTGGAGATTTTTTCTTAGGGAGTTCTTTGATGGCTTGTTCAATTTCTTTTCCTGATATGGGATTATTTAAGTATTTTATTTCTTCTGCTGTTAATCTAGGCAATTTATATTTTTGTAAACATTCATCCATATCACCTAGATTGCTATACTTATTGCCATATAATTGGACAAAATAGTTTTTAATGATTACCTTAATTTCCTCTTCATTAGAGGTAAGGTCTCCCTTTTCATCTTTGATGCTGTTAATTTGAATTTCTTCTTTCCTTTTTTATTGGATTGACCAGTGCTTTTCTATTTTATTTGTTTTTTCAAAATACCAGCTTCTACTCTTATTTATTAATTCAACAGTTGTTTTACTTTATATTTTATTAATTTCTCCTTTGATTTTTAGTATTTCTAATTTAGTTTTCATCTGAAGATTGTTAATTTGTTCATTTTCTAGTTTTTCAAGTTGCATGCCCAATTTGTCAATCTCTGCCCTCCCTAATTTGTTAATATATGCATTCAGTGATATAATTTTTCCCCTTAGAATTGCTTTGGCTGCATCCCATGGGTTTGGGTAAGATGTCTCATAATTGTCATTGTATTCAATGAAATTATTAATTGCTTCTATGATTTGGTCTTTCAATAAATTATTTTGGAGAATCATATTATTTAATTTCCAATTACTTTTTGGTTTGCCTCTCCATGTATTCTTACTAATAACTTTTTTATTGCATTATGACCTGAGAAGGTTACATTTATTATTTCTGCTTTTTTGCATTGGTTTTCCATGATTCTATGCCCTATTACATGGTCTTTGTGAATGTTCCATTTGCTCCTGAAAAGAAGATGTATTCCTTTTTGTCCCTATTCATTTTTTTTCCATATATCTATTAACTCTAAATG
Source organism: Gracilinanus agilis (assembly GCF_016433145.1). NCBI lineage: Eukaryota > Metazoa > Chordata > Mammalia > Didelphimorphia > Didelphidae > Gracilinanus > Gracilinanus agilis. The sequence continues at coordinate 327,653,787 of NC_058130.1, forward strand.
TTCTAGGGATTCATTCACCTCTCTTATCTCTTTCTCATTTATTTTTTGGTTTGATTTATATAGATCTGATAGTGGAAGGTTGTGGTCCCCCACAAGTATGGTTTTGCTATCTATTTCATCCTTGAGATCCACTAGCTTCTCCTTTAGAAATTTGGAAGCTATAATCTTTTGGTGTATACATCCTGAGTACTAATATTTCTTCATTGTCTATACTGCCTATTATTAGGATGTAGTTACCTTCCCTATCTCTTTTAAGCAGATCTATTTTTACTTTGGCTTTGTCAGAAATCATGATGGCAACCCCTGCTTCTTTTTCTCATTTGAAGCCCAATAGATTTTACTCCATCCTCTCATTTTCACTCTACGTATGTCTGTCTGTCACACGTGTATCTTGTAGACAACATATGGTAGGATTTTGGTTTCTAATCTACTCTGCTCTTTGCTTCAGTTTTATGGGCAAGTTCATCCCATTCACATTCAGAGTTATAATTATCAACTGTGTATTCCCAGACATTTTTATTCCCTCTCCTTGTCCTGCCCTTTCTTATTTCCCTATTTCCTTCTATACCAATGTTTTGTTTTTAATACATTCCCCTAATCCCTCCCTTATTGTATTTCTATTTCTCCCCCCTCCCTTCTTATTCTCCTTTTATTGTTCTTTAGGGTCTTTTTAAGCTATAACACCCCACTCCACCCTCTTCCTCCCTAGTATTGCTTCCCTCCCCACCAGTCCCTTTGTTACCCTTCTACTTTTCTATAGGGTGAGAATCAATTCTCTGCCCCAATGGATTTGATTGTTCTTCCCTCTTTAAGTTGATTTCAATGCACTTAAGTATTAAGTATTTCCTCTCTCTAACCTCTTTACCCTTACAGTGTATTGTTATTTTTCACTGTTGGTCCCATGTGCTTCTTTATGGAATATAAATTTATTCTTTTTTGTTTGTTTTCCTATTTTTCTTATTATTACATTCTTCCCCCCTCTAGTTTTGTATATATTTATACATATATACATACATACATATATAAATATATTGCTTGACATTTCATCCTATACAGTTTGTCACTGTTCCTTTATGTAAACTTCTTCTAGGTACCCTGTTGGTAATAGTAATTTTTAATATTTGCCAATATCTTCTTTTCTCTTTGGGATACAAATTGATTGAACTTATTGAGTCCCTTAACGAAAAGAATTTTCCCCCTCCCCCCATTTTTAAAATTACCTCATGGTGATTTTCTTGAGTTCTGTGTTTGGGCAGCAAACACTCTATTTAAATCCGGTTTTTTTCTTGATGAATACTTGGAAGTCCTCGATTTTATTGAATGACCATACTTTCCCTTGCAATAATATAGTCAGTTTTGCTGGATAGTTGATTCTTGGTTGTAGACCCAGTTCTCTTGCTTCCTGGAATATTTTGTTCCATGCCTTCCATTCCTCAAATGTAGATGTAGCCAGATCCTTTGTTATCCTAACTGTAATTCCCTGATATCTGAGTGACTTCTTTTTAGCAGCTTGTAATATTTTTCCTTGGTCTGGTAGTTTTTGAATTTGGCTATAATATTCCTGGAAGCTGTCAGTTGTGGATTAAATATAGGAGGTGATCTGTGGATTCTCTTAATTTCCACTTTTCCCTCTTGTTCAAGAATTTCAGGGCAATTGTCTCTGATAATTTCTTGTAGGATGCTATCTAAACTTTTTCTTTTATCATGATGTTCTGGTAAACCAATAATTCTTAAGTTGTCTCTTCTCACTCTGTTCTCCAGATCTCTGGTTGAGTCAATGAGGTGTTTCATATTCTCCTCAAATTTTTCATTTTTTAAATTTTGTTTAATTTATTCTTGCTGCCTTGTGAAGTCATTTGCTTCTAGTTGTTGAGTTTTATTTTTTAAAGATTGAATTCCATACCTGGATTTTTGGTCATCCTTCTCCTTCTGGTCTGATTTTCATTGTAGATCATCTTTCTTCTTCTTTGCCTCATTTTCAAGCTGGTGAATTCTAGCTTTTAAGACTTTATTTTCTTGTTTTAGTTCATGTATTTCATTTTTCAAATTGTCTTCACCCTCTATTGCCTCTCTTGATTGCTTTTTGGGTTCCTGAATTTCTTGAGTTAATTGAATTTTGAGATCTTCCAAAGCCTGTGTCCTGTTCTCTGGAACTACTTCATCTTCTTCTATTTCTATTTCATTTGATCTCTTTTCATTTCCTTGAAAGAAGCTGTCAATTGTCATTTCTTTTCTCTTTTTCTGTTCCTTACTCACATTTTTTCCTTTTTTTTCTGCTAGTTTGAGCAGATGTATTAATGATCTTTGATGAAAGATCTTCCCCCAGCTGGCAATAGTTTTCGCTGAGCTGAGCTGTCCAGCAGTGGGGTCCCCCTGCACGGTCCTTGTGTTTGATCTGGTTTTCTTTCCTCTTGAAGCCCTTCATTCTCTATCTCAGTAAAAGCAAGCCAAGCTATCTGCAATCTGAGGTTTGGCTCTCTCTAAGCCACCATCTTCTGAGCATTTTTTGCTGTATTTTTCTGGGTTTCTCCTCCAGTCACCTCTCCAGTGCCTGTGTTCAAGTCCCTGATTCTGGTGCCAGCAAGTCCCTCTCTCCAGGCCAGTGAGCCCACCCACCCTGAGATTTCTGGGGCCTCTGGAGACTCCACACAGCATGTGGGGGAGGCATCCTTGGATTCTCCTTCTATGCCCTTAGACCCAACAGTTCAAGAATTGAAGCTTTTTTCTTGCCGTACTTCTTTAGTTATGCTGCAGTATGGTCCACCCCCCTACTCTGTCCCCTTATTAGATTTGGTCCTCTTTCTTCTCAAAGCCCATTGTTTTATATTTCAGTGTGTAAGGATGCAGAAGTTTTAAGATTCGCTCCTTCTAAGCTGCCATCTTCCCAGAATTAACTAGTAAACTATTATTAAATATTCAACACTAAGAATACACACATGTACACACACACAAATCCACATACTCACTGATCTACTAATGCCAAGTCTGACATGCTAATTGTCATGTGCAAGAGTCTTTAGGTTATAGATATCTTTGCTAACGGTGTGAAAGTTCTTCCCATTCTACCAATCTGTCATTATATCAAGTCTAAGGCAGGTAATTATTAAAAGGAATATATGATTTCAAATTTAAAACTTGCGGAAGTCTGTAAGACTTCTATAATTTATTTAATCCACCATTCTCTCTTAGAATATGGCTTAACTTAAACTCCCATTCAAAAAGGCAGTTTGTTTAGCTTTTAATCCTTCAGGTAAAGAAACTTGATACTGCCCATTAGCAACTAATCCCATTGCTGTAAAGTACTATTATTGTGAGGAAGATTATTTTGTTGTTATGTAGGAGACTTAGCAGGAAGAATTCTTAGTAGGAGAATTCCACATGGAATTGGGAAGCAGGAAGTGGCTTGCTCTCTCTCTGAGGACTCCATGGTTGTTGGGACAAGCTGTAACTGATCCTGGGAGACCTCAGAGCTAGTGGAGCTGTACCCTGATTCCATAGGACCTTGGAGAGTGGAGAAGATTGAAAGCAGAGGACATCAATCCTGCAAGATAGTATTGAGTAGCGAAGTGGCCTGTGATCTGTTGGACAGCTTGCAAGCTTCAATCCCTACCTGGCTACATCAATTCTGGAGGAGTTGGTTCCTGGCATCCTGTAACATCCCTGGAAGAGTTGTCAGATCCCAAGTTCAAGCCCTCTTCCCCAGGTCCTTAGCCAAGCTGTCAAAGCCTGGCAGAAGCCAGGTCGACTAGGGATCTTACCCATTTTGACTCTAGTCCTGGGTTGTTAGCCATAGTTTACCTAACCCCCTTTCCAATCCCCTCATATTATTATTAAACTGATTCCTTGTGTTGTTTTAGTAAATTTAGGTCCTCATTGTGTGTAAGTATTAATCTATATTTATTCCAGGCTGGGTGGGGCTGAGTGACAGTTGGTCAGGCTTAACTGTCATTACAGTCAATCGTCTTTCCCTTGTAGTTAAACCTGGTTCCTGGCTTGTAAAGTCTCACCCATTCTCCCTTCCTGTCTCCTATCCACCTCAGTGACCTCCTATTTAATATTTAAGGCACCTTCCCTGGTTTTTCCCCATTAGACTATGGCAATTCAAGGAAGTATAAATGATATCATTGTTGGCATGGTATAAGGTAAAGTGATATATAAAGTCTATGATTATGTTAGCAAAGGGAGTAATAGAGCTGAAGTAAAATAAAAGTATAGAAGTAAGGAATGAACTGAACTAAGAAGTTTGCTGAGGGACAAGACCACTCATTTTACTATACAGAGCCTTTCTGTGCATTCTTTGTCACTCTTACTTTCCCCCAGAATATTTGTAACTTGATTTAGGTCTATTCCATCTCAACTTCTGTGCATCTTCAAAAAAACCTTTACTCAGTTCCTCAACCTCCTCAGCTTTTATTGCATTTGTACTAGTCAAACTCATCCATGCATAAGAATGGGAAACCCTTAGATCTTCCTGATAAATTTCTTATTATGATATTGCCAGCAAAATCAGGCAGCAAGCCTCTAGGCTTTCAGATGGAAAACAAGTGGCTTTTAATCACTACAGATCACATAACCAAACTTCTCTGATTCTAATGAGGCCACTGATACCTGGCACTCATTAGACTCTCCAGTGGAGTCCACTGAAAGTTTATAATGTTTTAACTTCTGATATGAAAAATGCATTTACTGTTTAAGAATATATTGTCCAAAATGGCCCTTTCCAAGAGCCCAAAGACCCATCCCTGGGGTACCTCATGTTAATATGAAGAAACTAATAGTGAGTCAGGTTATCACCATAAAGCCAGGCTTCTGCTTCTGAGATGAAGAAATATCTACTATCACAGTAAGAATTCTGGAAAATGACTCAAATCTCAGCATCACTGTGGATAGCTTGGATGTATTTCCTCCTTAGCTTTAAAGTAAAGACATGATGACAAATATAATAAATGCAAAGCCTCTTACCATATGGTGTAAAATACTACTTGATGAAGACAAACTGAAAAAGTGCCTTATGATTAAAGTTACAGTTTTGATTAGAGCAGATGACCAGGTATGATTAAGACTGCTCAGAAGAAACATATAAGGATCTAGTTGATGACCCAGAAGATAACCAAGAAACTCTAGAAATGGGGTGACAGGACTTGCATTTTGAAAGCTGTTTCTTTTTTCTTACATTTATCATTAATTTTTATCATTCTTTTCTTTTTAGAGTCTGAACTCCAAATTCTCTTTCTCCTCCCCACCTGCTTTCATACCCAATGAGAAGGCAAGCAATTTGATATCAATTATAAATACAAAATCATGTTTCCAAATTAGTCATTAAAAAGAAAATAAGAAAAACAAAGTGAGAAAATTATACTTAATTTACCCTCAGATTTCATCAGTTTTCTTTTTGAAGGGAAATAGCATTTTTTTCAGTAGGAGTAATTTGGAATTATCTTGAATCATTGTATTGATCAGAGTAGCCAAGTCTTTTGCTGTTAATCATTGCTATAACATTCCTATTACCATTCAAAACCATTTTCTGTTTTTTTCTCTTCATTTTATGTCAGTTCATAAAGTTCCACATCTTGTTTTGCTTTGTTTTGTTCTTTTTCTTTCTGAAATTATCCCCTTCATTACTTCTATAGCATCCAAGAGCTCTCTAACAATTGTATGTTGTAATTTGCTGAGCCATTCCCCAATTAACAAGCATCGACTTGATTTCTAAGCATCCCCTTTGCCATCACAAAAAAAGACTTGCTTTAAATATTTTTGCATGAATAAATCTTTTCCCCTTTCTTTAATTTCTTTGGGATATACAGTTAGTAGTGGTGTTGCTGGGTCAAAAAGTATATAGTAGATTAAGTATAGTTCAGAATTGTTCTCCAGAATTGTTGGACTAGTCCACAACTACTACAACACAGCCTTAGTGAGGAAAGATCCAGTGTGAGATGGCAGCTGAGTGGGTGACAAAGTACAGAGAAGTCAGAAGCAGAGCCAAGAGAAGAAGGAAGGTTGATAAACCTGGGATCCTTCCCAAAATGTAAGCCTCAGAAGGAATTCAATAGGAAAAGGGGCCAACATATTTGAGAGATATTTCAGAGTGAGAAAAGGCCACCAGGAAGGATCAATTGTTAATGGTGTTTCTCTTTCTAACTCTTGCTACTGTGATGAGTTGGAAATGTATAGAAATGCTCATGATTCATGTGAATTTACTTTGTATCCTGCAACTTTGATAAAGTTGTTGATCACTTCTACTAACATTTTAGTTGATTCTCTAGAATTTTTTCAGTAGACTATAATATCATCTGCAAAGAGTGATAGCTTATTCTCCTTATTGACCAATTTAATACCTTTTTTAATACCGCTAGTGTTTCTAGTACAATGTTAACTAATAGAGGTGATAATGGGCATACTTGTTTCACTCCTGATCTTATTGGGAAAGGTTATAATTTATCCCCATTGAATATGATGCTTGTTTACGGTTTTAGGTATATACTGTTTATTATTTTTCAGAAAGGTCCTTCTATTCCTATACTTTCTAGTGTTTTTAATAGGAATGGGTGTTGTATTTTGTAAAAGGCTTTTTCAGCATCTGTTGAGATAATCATGTGATTTTTATTTGTTAGTTTGTTGATATGGTCAATTATGTGGATGGTTTTCCTAATGTTGAACCATCCTTGCATTCCTGGTATAAATCCCACCTGATCATGATGGGTGATCCTCTTGATCACTTGTTGGAGTCTTTTTGCTAGTATTCTATTTAAGGTTTTTGCATCTATGTTCATAAGGGAGATTGGTCTGTAATTTTCATTCTCTGTTTTGCTTTGCCTGGCTTTGGAATCAGTACTATATTGGTGTCATAAAAGGAATTTGGTAGAACTCCTTCTTTCCTTATTATGTCAAATAATTTGTATAGTATTGAGATTAGTTGTTCTTTGAATATTTGATAGAATTCATTTGTGAATCCATCAGGCCCTGGCAATTTTTTCTTAGGGAGTTTTTTGATGGATTGTTCAATTTATTTTTCTAATATTGGATTATTTAAGTATTTTATTTCTTTTGCTGTTAATCTAGGGCTAGGCAATTTATATTTTTGTAAATATTCATCCATATCACCTAGATTGATATATTATTGCTATATAATTGGGCAAAATAATTTTTAATGGTTGCCTTATTTTCCTCTTCATTAGAGGTGAGGTTTCACTTTTCATCTTTGATACTGTTAATTTGGTTTTCTTCTTTCCTTTTTTTATTAGATTTACCAGTGTTTTGTCTATTTTGTCTGTTTTTTTTCAAAGTACCAGCTTCTAGTTTTATTAATTCAATACTTCTTTTACTTTCAATTTTATTAATTTTTCCCTTGATTTTTAGTATTTTTAATTTAGTTTTCTTCTTGGGATTTTTAACTTATTCTCTTTCCAGTTTTTTAAGTTGCATGCCCAATTCATTAACCTCTGCCTTCCCTAATTTATTAATATATGCACTCAATCATATAAATTTTCCCTTTAGAACTGCTTTGGCTGCATCCCATAGGTTTTGGTAAGAATTATCATCATTAATTGTTAATGGGGGAGACCCCAGGTGCTGAGAGAAGTACTAGAGTGAAGTTAGAGGTAAGGTATTGTAGTAAAGTCCAGAAAGTCGAAGCAGAGGCATGAAGAGAAGGAAGTCAGGCAGATTTAGATCCCTCCCTAAAATGGCGGTCCCGGGAAGAACTCACCAATAAGATAAAAAACTAACATGTAAAGGGATGTTTCAGTGTGATTAGGCCATAGGTTTAAAAGTCTAGAGTATTTTGTAAATGTGGAGCTCTGTTCAATTTACTAGTGCCCTACATAGAATCAATATATACAATAGACACGCAAGATTTTTAGCCACAAATCTGAAACCAAAGAGAAAAAAATAAATAAGTTAAAATATCTTTTGCTTCAGCTGCAACAATTCTCCAACTTCAGACCATAGATAATTTCTCTATTGAAGGAAAATTGACCATTTTTCAGTTCCTTTGCTTTCCAAAACTGCTTGGGAAAGAACTGATATACCTCCTTCCTGTTCATAAAGAAGAGAAAATATAGAGAAAAGGAAAGATTCAAAAATTCCTTTGCTCATATGGCAGAAAAAAATGCAAAAGAAATATCAAACTAGTTTCCCAAATGTTAGTAAAGCTTATCAGTTAATAAATTCCAAAGAAAAAAATTATAATATCCAACCCAGAGCTGCAGAATTATCACCATTTGAATTAAAATTATAATGTTAATATTCAACAAGGAAGGGGGAAATCGCTTGTCTCTTGTAAACTGCCTTCATGACAGTAGCTGATATTATTTTAAAAAGCACAAGTACCTGGTGAGTCAGTCTTAAATCTTTAAAAAATGGAAACACTAGTCTCTCCCATGGGGAAAAAAAAAACAAAAACAACAACCTCAGTCAAGGATCATAAGGTAAACAACTACTCTCAGAATAACTCTGTGAATCATCCAAAATAATTATATTTTATTCCTATTCACTGAGCTTAAAAAACCCAGTTCTTCACACATTGGGCTCATTACAACCATGTACTGTAGCTTAAATAATAGGTGGGAATTACAGCATGAGATTTACTTTTCACAGATAATAATAATTACATGCTTCTTGTTGATAACCTGATCCACTAATTACCATCAAAATTGCAGATCAATCTGCCCTGACTAAATTATTTTGATACCTGCTCCTAGTGTGTTACCATCAGACAAAAAAGTGAAAATATCAACAAAACTCAAAGGAAACAACTTTTAAATCATTTTATCTGCCACTCAATTCTCCCCTGTAGCTTCAGGAGACAAATAGTGCGCCAGAGGAAAACAGGTTAAAGGAAAGCTGGTAAAAATAAAGGATAAAGGCAGGCATGTCACAAAAAAGTCTTATCAGAAATATTCTGTAGTGTTAGTTTCATACATTTTCACCCTCAATAGAAAAAACAAATGTTGCAAAAGTTGTCCTTTTTCCTCATTTTACATATTTACTTCACTTAATATATCACTACCAAGAACACAAACTGTACTTGCAGTAGGAATTTGTCTCCAGAGATCCAAGAATATAGTTGACTTGTCATTGACTATAGGGATCAAAGAAGCATAGACTTAGAATTGGGAGATGATTGATTGCAATATCCTCATTTCACAAAAAATAAATTGAAGGCCAGAAAGGTAAATATACTTTCCTGATGTCATACAGGTAGTAAATAGAGGAACTGGGATTTGAACCCAAATTTTTTGACATCCAATTCAGATGTCTTTCCACTTAATCATATTACGTCAGGAAGGTAAGAGAAGGAAGAAACCAAAAATTTTTTAAGTATCAACTATTGAGCTAGGCACTGTGCTAAATATATCACTGAATTCTTACATTGATCTGGGGAAATAGATAATATTATCCCCATTTTACATTTAAGGAAACTGAAGCCTGAAGAATTTAAGTGACTTGTCCACATCCACTCAGCCTGAGTTTGAACTCAGTGTCATTCTAGGCCCATTGTACCACCCAGCTGTCTCTAAAAAAGAATCATGAGGGTACGATGATGAGGAAAATATGAATGGAAAGAAATTGCTATAGCAAGGTTAATACTAGCCAACACTGTCAAAAGTTAGAGAAGTCAAGAATGACACAGACAAAAAGTAGTTCACTTTTCTTTTTGTATTTTAAAGTTGACAAATTATTTTTTTACAACAGGCAAATGAGGTAGGCAGTAGTATTATTTTATAAGTGGGAAAAAATAAGACTCAAGGGCTCATGATATCAATATAAATAAATGTTGGATCCAGGAATCAAACACTTGTCTCCTGATTGTAGCTGCTTAATGTACTTTCCATACTGTATACCCTTCTCTATATTTATCTATCACTCTTTCTCTTATCTATATCTATATCTATATCTATATCTATAATCTATATACATATATACATTTGAATAGAGGTGATTCAGTTCAGTTCAAGAAAACGCCTCTTTTTATTTTATTTGGATAATGACTGAATGGCTTTTGGCATAAGTTTAAGGCAGGTCTATTCATCCTTCCTATTTTATATATTCTATTGCCATTAAGCCATTCTCATAGAGCATGTCCTGTATAGAAAACGGAAGAATATAAATGTTATGATTTAATTTTAAGTATTAAAAAGAAAAGATTGCCAAAGAAACATGAGTTGATATTTCACATCAGAGTGGTCTTAATATCACAAAGGCAAAAATTGAGTTCAAGAGCTGAGATTCAAGGAAGAAGGCAGGGTATAGAGCTATGAAAATGAAGATAAAATCTGAAACAACAGTTATATAGAATGATATTTAGTCAGACATGAGTGGAAGAATTTTCATCTAGCAGTGAAGGCCCAGTGAGGGGTGAGAACATTCATTTATGCTAGACCCAGAGAGCTAATTCCACAAATCCTTTGGTAATGTTTATTAGTTGTTATAGAAATTCATGGATTTTTTGAGGTTTTGCTGTCTTTATTCATGTATTTTGGAGTGGAAAAACAGGCTCATCATCTTAGTATAGTGACCATCCACTTGAATTAGCATATGCATAAAACTTATGTGATCTTAAGTGGAAATGACAAACTTTATTCCTTATTATCTGCCTTATGTTCATTATTATTTTTTATAATTTTATTGTTACGTGTAATACACATATTTTATGTAGAATATAATAATGATTCCAATCTCAGCTCTACTACTTAATAGGAGTATGTAAGTAACTCTCTGTCTTAGATTTCTACAATATTTTTATTTTTTTCAGAGTTTATTAAATTTATTTTAAGCCTATTGCCTGATTTACTTGATGGGTAGCTAGGTGTAATAATCAGCAATACAATTTTATCTAATGGGTGTGAGGTACTACTTCAGAGTTGTTTTTTTTTTAATTTCCATTTCTCCAATCAGTAATGATTTGGAATATTTTTTCCCCTATGATCAAAAACAGTTTTAATTTCTTCACATAAGAATTGCTTGTTTGTATCCATTGGCCATTTATCAATTGGAAAATGCTCTGCATTCTTATAAATTTAAAACAGTTCTCTATTTGAGAAATGAAGCTTTAGTCAGAGAGATTTGCCATAAGAAATTTTCCTAGGTTATTATTTTCCTTTTAATCTTGATTTAATTGCATTTGTTTGTGCAGACACTTTCTCATTTAATGTAGTCAAAGGTACATATTTTACATCTCATAATATTCTCTCCTCTTGGTTTTTACTTAAATTCTTCCCTTATCCATGTCTGACATTTTGTGTTTCCCTAATTTGTTTATAGTATCAACCTTATCACCTTCAGTAATACCAAATCATGTTTCTATTTTGACTATACCTTGGCATATGGCATGAGGTGTTTAACTATTACTAACTTCTGTCATACTCTTTTCCAGATTTCCCAGAAGTTTTTGTCAAATAGAGAATTCTTCCAAAAATTTGAATTGTTGAGTTTGTCAAACACTAAAGTACTGTGATACCATTGCTTATTGAGTGCCTAATCTATTCCATTGCTCTTCCACTCTATTTCTTAGCCAGTACCACATTATTTTGATAGTTGCCACTTCATAATATAGTTTGTTTTACTAGTTGCCACTTCATAATATATTTTGAGATATGGTACAGCTAAGGCACCTTCCTTCATAATCTATTTTTAGTAATTCCATTGGTATTATAGCTCTTTTGTTCTTCAAGATAATTTTTTGTTTGTTTGATTGGTCTAGCACTAAATGAGTAAGTTAACTTAGAATAATTGTCATTTTTATTATATTCTCTCAGCTTACCCTTGAGAAATGTTTTTCATTTAGATCTGACCATTTTTGTGAAAAGAGTTTTATAGTTGTGATCCTATAGTTCCTAGGTTTATATTGACACATAGATTGACAGGTTCTATATATTGTCTACAATTGTAAATTTAGAGATGTAAATAGTTCCTAGGTTTATATTGACACATAGATTGACAGGTTCTATATATTGTCTACAATTGTAAATTTAGAGATGTAAATAGTTCCTTAAGTACTGCTTTGCCTGTATTCCAAAAAATGTTGGCATGCTGCCTCCTTGTTGTCATTCTTTTTAATAAATTTCCAATTATTTCTATAATTTGTTCTTTGTCTGACTCAATCTTTAATATAATATTTTTAAATTTCCATTTAATTTCTAGGTTTTTTTCCCTCTAGCCTTTTGTTTAGTGTGATTTTGATATCACTGTGGTATGGAAAGGATGCAGTTAACATTTTTTTCTTTTTTGCATTTCTTTTTGAGTCTTTTAGGTCCTGTTAGATGATAAGGTTTTGTGAAGATGTAATATAGTGCTGAGAAAAAGGAATATTCTTTTCTTTACCCATTCAGTTTTCTCCAGAAGTCTACCAAGCCTAACATTTCTAAAATTCTATTCATTTCCTTAATTTATTTTTGGTTAATTTTTGGTTTGATTTATCTTATTCTGAGAGGGGAAAGTTAATAGTCCTGGCTAATATGGTTTTATTTCTATTTCCTCTTATACTTAGTAAGTTTCTCCTTTAGGAATTTGGATGCAATGCTATTTGGTGCATATATATTTGATAATGATATCGCTTTATTATCTGTGGTTCCTTTAATCAAAAGTCATTTCCTTTCCTTTAAATTAGGTCAATCTTTACATTTGATGGTTTTTTTTTTTGCACTACAATATTCTTTTATTTAGTTTACAGAAGGATTTTATCAGTACAGGTTGCAGAAAGAAAATGTTTAGTACTATTTACAATTTGTTTTAAAACTCTGCTCTATACAAATTTAATTCTGATCAGTATGAACAATATTTTTGTAGATCTACTGCATATAAAGCCATTTCATCAAAGCGATAACAAGGAATAAAATAACCTGATTACATTTAAATGATGTTGACCATCTGGCAACGTTTACATGTAAGGTTTAAGGGCTGTGGACACTTATTAAATACAGAACGCAATGTCAGCCTCTGACTTTAATTTCTGTGAAGGCTAAAGCTATTTATAAGGAATATTGTTCTATTATACTACACGCCAATCTATATTTAAATTCTATAGTTTAAGTATTTTATAAGATTTTTATTAAATATATTCTACACATATTTGTCATTTCACCCAGGAAGAAACTTCTTCCCAGTGAAAAAATATAAAATCTTTCATTTGATGTTTTTTGAGATCATAATTGTCATCCTTGATTTTTTTTTTTTACTTTTGGAGAATTATAGTAGATTTTGTCCCAACCCTTTACCTTTATTCTGTATGTGTCTTCCTGCTTAAATGAGTTTCTTGTGGACAGCATAATGAGAGATTGTGGCTTTTAATATACCCTGTTATCCTCTTTTGTTTTACAGATGAGTTAATCCCATTCACACTGAGAGTTACGATTATGAAGTATGTTTTACCCTCCATATTATTTTCCCTTCTTTATCCTACTCTTCCTTATCTTTCAAAGCCTTTCCCTGTTCAAATGGTTCTGTATCTGTTTACTAACTCCCTCAGTTCCCATTCCCCTTTGTCTTTCTTTCCCTTTTTTTTGTTCCCCTTGGCCTTCTTACTTCCTCCTTGGGTAACAGAGATTTGGATACCTAATTGAGTATGGATGTCATTCCCACTTTTATTCAGTTCTTATAAAGAGTAAGATTCAAGGGTGGACCTTATTGAGTTGAGTTGTGATTGCTGCTTACACTGTGTCACAAACAGTCTCTGTTCTGTCTTGAACTATGTAGGTATGTTCACCTCTCACTACTGCTTATTCCATATTGCATTGGTTTCTGCTCTTATTAGGCCAGTGTGAATCAGCTGTGCTCTTTTCCCTGTTGAATGTGGTAAATCACATCCAAATTCTGATGAGGTCAATGCTCTTTCCTTGTATCACAGTGAGTTGAGTCCTTCTTGCTGTCTTTTCTACATCATTTGGGAAACTAACATGGCTTCAATCATCTTCTGTTGGTTCTGCCACTCCATTAAAAATTTTGAGGTATTTTTGTTCTCCAATAGTTGTTTGGAGAATGGTTTATGGGCTTTAGTGTTTCTTACTCCACCATCCTGGCCTATCTACGTAGTATTCCCAAACTTACTTGTTAGAGTATATGGATTTGCAGCTTCTGCTACCCTCACTCCCACTGGATCTATCTTCTTCCTAACTGCCTCATATGTTTTCACATATGATGGGGTGATGTGGGATAAAAATATTTTTTTTGTTTCAGTTAGATACTCTCTTTATTTAGAATATTTTCCAAGGTTACATGGTTTGTGATTTTTCCCACTCCTCTTCCCTCACCCCTCCCAGAGGTGACAAGAAATCCCACTGGCTTATGCATGTATTGTTGTTCAAAACCTATTTCTATGTTATTCATATTTAAAATAAAACAATCTTTTAACATGAAAATCCTAATCATTCTCCATTGAACTATGTGATCAATCATATGTTTTTGTTCTGTGTTTGTGCTCCCAGAGTTCTTTCTCTGGATGTGGATAATGTTCTTTCTCATAAGTTCCTTTGGATTGTCCTGGATCATTGCATTGCTGCTAGTAGAAAAGTCTATTATATTTAATTTTGCCACAATGTATTAGTCTCTGTGTGCAATGTTCTCCTGGTTCTGTTCCTTTCACTCTGCATCAATTCCTAGAGGTTTTTCTAGTTCACATAGAAATAATCCAATTCATCATCCCTTTTAGCACAATAGTATTTCATCACCATTAGATAACATAATTTGTGTTGTCATTCCCCATCAAGGGACACCCCCCCTCATTTTCCAATTTTTTGCTACCACAAAGAGTGAGGCTATATTTTTGTACAAATGTTTCCTTATCTCTTTAGGATATAAACCCAGCAGTGGTATGGCTGGATCAAAGGGCAAGAATCATTTTAAAGCCCTTTGTACTGTAATAATAAAGAGAGACAAGTAACCAATGTTATGATTGACGGGAGAGAGAGAGTCCATGTGGTGACTCTCTCCTCCAGCTCTCCCCTGGGGCCAAATATACTCTGGGAGACTTTGAGGGAATGTCACTCCAAAACTGGGTGACCTGGATGGTTGTGCTGCCCCACAGGAGTTGGGGGCAAGGCTTCCCTATAAGATGAGGTGTGTGGTACCCCAATCCAATTCTGAATATGGATGTGGTTCACACAAGCCTCCCCTGAGGTCAGTCAACTTCACAGTGGGCAGTCTGGCTTCAAGATGGAGGCAGCCAGACCAAGCTGTGGTTCCCCTCTTCCTTGTTGTCTCTCAGGCATTCTGGAACACTATCTGACTAATGAATGGCTTTTATTATTCATGATTCAGGGATTGGGTAAAGAGGTGAAGGGCAGAGGGATTTTTGGGGTGCTCTCTTTTCTACTTTTAAAGGGTCTCTCATTCAAGAGGGAACCTTTGGGGTTCCCACTCCCAAGATTCTTCCCCTGCTCCTTCTCCTTCTGTTTCTATTTCTATCCTTTTCTATAATTGTAAGCTTTGACTGAAAGGGGGTCTCTCAGCCAGGTTGGGAAATGGGAGAAGGAGCCTAAGAGATCATTCCCAAAATGGAGTCCAACCACTTAGCTGACTCAATGATTGAAGTCTCTCTGAGTGAGTAGCAATGGGATGCCTTTGACCAGGGAATCAGGGTTTCAATGTCCAAAGAAAGATCCTCAGGAAGCCCTCAGTACTGGATCTGAGCTGGGATGATCTCCTCTCTCCTCAGTCCTTTGCTGGATGCCCCCTCCTCTCCCTTCCTCCTCCAGAGAACTTCCCAGAATTCTCTCTGGTCTCAACTGCCAGTAACTATCACCAACTTTCAGCCACTCTTTCTCTGGCTCCTTTTGTCCCATCCCCCTTGCACAAATCCCATCCTTACAGTATCCTGGTTTTGTGTGGTGGGACTTTTTCCAAAATCCCACTTAATTCACACATCACTATTTCCTATTCCTATCTTATGTTCCCCCTCCCTCTAAAATAATTAATCCTCATCTTGTCTTATCACCATACTAATTATATATCTATTCCTATTCTAAGACGGGTTTTGGAGAGGTTGATGGGGGGCAAGGGTTGCAATTTATATAACAATTTTTACAGGATACAAAACAATTTTGTAACACAAAAAATTTTCCATTGAACACAATGTACTAAGTTTACAGTGAAACAATTTTCTTTTTGTTAAATTTTGTAAGTTATTATTTAACCCATCTATGATTTTAACAGAATTTTAACTTGTTTCTACTTCTAATATGTCTATCAAGTAATGCAATACAATTATCTTATTATTCCTAGCTGTTATCAAATTATGTTTAAACTACCTATGTTTTAATGCAATGTTAATTTTTATATTGAGAATCTATTTTAGTAATGTTAGTATTCTTAGTTATGTATCCAACAATACTTATATATTTTATTCTTATGCTTTCCCTGCACTAGCTCATTAAAAAATTTTAAACTTCCCTAGTCCTTTCTGCACTTTCCCTATGTCTGATGTCCAAATTATCTGTTAAATTGTTAGTATGCTATGGTATCTACATGGTTAGGGACTATTATTTACAATTCTACTCTACTTTTCCAACTTAGGTTAGAAGTATATACAAAATTTATATTATTTACACTATTATACATTTGTACAAGCATTAGTCCTGTATATCAATGTTTATGAGACAAGAAAATCATTTCATCTTCTTATGTGGTTAAAATCTTATGGGACTTGCAACTCTTTACATTATAGACATATATATACATTTTGTATTTTCACAATCTTCAAACACTCACTTATTTACATGAGGTCTTGACTAGATATCAGTTTTGCATTTTGTTTTGTGTTTTCTTTGTGTACTGTGCATGCAAAATACTCGCTTTTATTTTTAAAGTTGTCAATTTTCTTCAAGTTGTCTGTAGATTTCTCTTGTATTGATGCTATGTACTGTGGTTGCATTATCCCTAAAGTGTGAGTTTAATTTGTGTTTTTGTGTTATTGCCACAGCAGTCTTACATAAACCATTTCCTTCTGTCCTCTTCTTTGTGCAATTATCCATTTTTGCAAAATTATAAGTTCAAAAGATTTTTCACAATGTCTTTTCAAGTACTCTTTTCTTGCATCTTTCTTCTCGGTGATTTTCCCAATTTCCTTTTCTTCTCTTGATACTTTTCCTTTTCTCTGTTACTCCATCACATGTTGTCTAATGCCATACGTGTTGTTGGATGGAATTTCTGGTCCAGATACAGGAATAGGTGGATTGTGATGCTTTGTCAGTAATGTCAATCAATTGTTTGTGTGTGTGTTATATGCACTTTCAGATGTTTTGCAACGATTTTTTTGCAATGATTTTGAATTTCAATTCTTAGTCCTCAGCACTTTCTGTAATGTGTCTATCTTGAACTGTTTCTGGGTGTTCTGCATTTGTATGTTTCTTTTCAGGTTTCACATGGGTCACGTGGAACCAAAAATCTTTTCCTTTTACTTTCATACTTTTAGGGGTAGTGAGCAAAATTTGATAGGGTCTTAACCATTTGGGGTCTGTTACTGATTTTCTTGTGAAGTTTCTTGTGTACACTTTGTCTCCTGGTTTTAAATTATGCAAGTCGTAATCAAGTGGAACTCTCTGTTGAATCAAACCAAGTTCATGGAGTTCTGTGAGTCTTTGTTGCAGGTCCTGGACATATTTTTGCAGTTCAAAATCTACTCCCAGCATTGAGACACATGGGTTTTTGTGAGCTCTCCTTTGCCAAGCAGGTCAGCCATGTAGCATTTCAAATGGGGAAAGATGTAAGGTTTGCTTCTCAGATACCATAACACTAGTGGCAAAGCATTTGTCCATTTTAGATGAGTTTCTGTATAGACTTTGCCAAGAAATGTCTTTATTTCTCTGTTGATTCTTTCCACCTGCCCAGTGCTTTCCAGATGATAAATGGCATGAAAATTCCCTTTTATTCCTAGATTCTTGTAGACTTCTTGGAGTATTGCATGAAAATGATTCCCTCTGTCTGACCCAATACTATTGGCTATGCCAAATCTAGGAATGATTTCTTTCAGTATGGATTTTATCACGAATGCTGCGTTGTTCTTTTTGGCAGGGAAAACCTCTGGTCACCTTGTCAACTAGTCAATTATGACAAGTGTATATTTGAATCCTTTATCTTTCGGCATGCACATGTAGTCTATTTACAAGCATTCAAATGGAGTGTACACCGAAATTCAGCCTCTGAGACCTTTTTTTCTACAAACTCCCTGATTGAACTGCAAACAGATCTTGCATTTTTGGCAAACTCATATGGCATAGGGGGAGATTCCAAGTGCTAACCAGAAAAGTCATACCAAATCGATTAATGCCTGGGTGCCATAATGTCCTTTTTCATGAATGGCATTACAAACTAGATAGTACAGAGCTTTTGACAAGATGGGTTTGCCTAACTCAGAGAACCATATGCCATTCACTAGTTGGCTCCTAGATTTTTCTTCCAGTCCTGAACTTCCCTTGGGCTATAAGCTTGTTTTAAATTGTCCTCTTCCACAAGGGTGAAATTCAGAATATGGATAGGTCCAAATCTAGCTCCATACTTTACTGTTATGTCCACCCTATATTTCCTTAATGATGTGCTATCTTCCCCAAGAGTGTGGCCCTGGCAGTGCATGACTGCTACTTCTTTGGGTAGTTGTTCTGCTTCTAGAAATTGCAGAATGATTTCCCTGTATGCAATTTGTTTTCCTCCAGATGTTATGAATCCTCTATGTTTCCAGATTTGTCTGGTGGCATGTAGGACTATAAAAGCATATCTGAAATCCGTGAAAATGTTTATTTATTTGCCTTTCCCAATTTGAAGAGCTCTTGTTAGACTTAAGATTTCTGGCCCTTGTGCACTCACAGTTTTTGGCAAGGATGCATACCATAGTGTATCTGTTTGAGTTACAACAGCTATTCCCGTGTATCATTCCCCTTCAAACATGTATGAAAAAACATCTGTGTATATGTTTAAGTCTGCATTTTCTAAGGGAGTGGCTGTCAAATCCTCCCTAGTCTTTTACACTAGTTCTAAAATGTCTTTGCAGCTGTGCACTGATGCTCCTTTCATTGGCAGATACGGGATCAGGATGGCTGAGTTAAGCTCTTTGCAGTGTTTCAAGGTTATGTTCTCATTGCCTAATAACACAATTTCATATTGGGATAGCTGTTGAGATGTAAAGGCTTGTAAATTGCTGTTTTTTTAACATATTTCTATTTGATGTGGGGAATACGCTATTAGCTTGCATCCAAGAACCAATTCAGATGACTTTTTTTTTATCATGAGGGCAACTGTGGCTATTGCTCAGAGACACTGAGCCATTCCTCTGGCCACCACATCTAACTGAAAGCTATAATAAGCCACAGGTCTGAATTATTGTCCTAGTGTTTGTATCAATACTCCAAAAGCTACTCCTTTGTCATTGTGGACAAAAAAATGAAATTCTTTGGAGTAATCTGGAATTCCGAGAGCGGGTGATGTAAGTATTACAGTTTTTAGCTTTTCTATTGCACGGACATCTTCTCTTGTGAGTTTTAGTGGCTCTGAGACTATTTTCCTGGTTAAATCTGTTAGATGTTTAGATATTAGACTGTACCCAGGAACCCATTGCCTACAGAAACCTGTCACTCCTAAGATTGTGTATAGTTGCTTTTTGGTTGTTGGATTACACAGCTTTTGAATGTCTGCAACCCATCACATCTCACCCAGCAAGACTTCAATCATCGAGTTAGCTAAGTGTTTGGATTCCATTTTGGGAGTGATTTCTTAGTCTACTCCTCCCATTATCCAACTTTGTAGTACCTAATTCCAAACAGCCCTCCAGAATTTTGGATTTATTCACAATTCCACCAAGAGTGCCTGAGTATTCCAATTTTGCCACATTCTCTCCCACATTTATCACTTTCCTTTGCTGTCATATTGGCCATTCTGCTAGGTAACAGTGGTATCTCAGAGTTGTTTTTATTTGTATTTCTTTAATCAAAAGGGATTTAGAATACTTTTCCATGTGTTTATTGATATTTTTTTATTTCTTCATGTGAAAACTGCCTATACATGTCCCCTTTACACTTTTGTTAATCTAGTCAATTTAAATTTTTGTAAATGTTCACCCATTTCACCTAGATTGTTGTATTTATTGCCATATAATTGGGCAAAATAGTCCTTAGTAATTATTTTAATTTCCTCTTCATTAGAGGTGAGATCACCCTTTTCATTTTTTGATACTGTTAATTTGATTCATTTCTTTTTTTCATTAAATTTTAAACAGTACTTTATCTATTTTGTTTTTGAAAAGTACCAGCTCCTAGTTTTGTTTACTAGTTTGTTTGTTTTTTTACTTTATTTATTAGGATTTCCAATTTACTTTTTATCTGGGGATTATCAATTTGTTTTTTTTCCTAATTTTTTATGTTGCAAACCCAATTCATTGATCTCCACCCTCTCACTTTTGTTGCTATAGGAACTCACAGATATAAAACTTCCCCATAATACTGCTTTTGCTATATCCCATAGGTCATTCTCTTTAATAAAATTCGTAATTGAGCTCTTTTAATTTTTCCTGTTGAAATCTAGGTGCTATATCATTTTGTGCATGAAGAAACAAATATTTCTACTTTTGATTCCAGCTCCAAATTAATGGTCTATATCAGTAATGTGCAAACTTTTTAAAGAGGGGGCCAAAGGAAAGGAAATGCTCATCTGTCATTCTGTTTCTAAGGCAACTTTTTCAAAGTTTCATTGTATTGTATCTTACTCATTCTATTCATCAGATTAGGAATAATGTCACCTGGCCAGATAGAACATTTCAGGGGGCCACATCTGGCCCACAGGCTGTAGTTTGTTCATCACTGCTCCATATCATCCCTTTGGTCACAGAACAGTAATATAGTACTTTATTTCCTCCATCTTGTATAAAATACTCGAATAATCAATTATTTCTTAGAGTACTATATGCTATTCTTACTCAGTTTGTCAAATATTTGCATTAATATTATTTTCCCACTAAATCCATGAAAGTAGGGGAATTTAATTTATTTCTGCATCAATTGAGCCAAGAATGATAAAGTGGTCAGTATTTAAATAATAATAGAGTTAAATTAGTCATAATCATCATTATCAAACTATACTTTTGACAGAATAGTATAATATGGGATCTAAAAGGAAACTTACAAATCATAGAGAACTTCAGTTTATTTTACATTTTTAAAATGAAAATGAAGGAGGTATTTACCAGGTGCAAGAGAACTATGAGGTGAACTTTTGGGAAACATGGACAAGAATTGCATAGCAAGAAGAAGAATTGATGGGCTGTATTTTGTGGTAATGGAAGACACAGAGAACCCAGGTTTGTTTAAGCATTAGATATATCAAATTTCTCCCATTTTATTTTGACAAAACAATTATTTTGCAAACTATTCTACAGTCTCTTAAAATAACTTGCCAACACGGTATATGTATTTAAGCACAGTTCTACAGGGCAAAGATTATATATGACATATGTAACTTACCATATTAATAATTTGGTAATTACAATATATAATAATATTTATTAATAATATATTAAAATGAACAAAGAGATAGTATATTCTGACATCTAGTAACATCATCTAGTAACAGCCCAGTCTATTTTATTTCATCTGAATTCTCAATATTTTAGCTCAGTCCTCATTTTATAAAATAAGAAAATCAAGTCCTAAAATGTTATATGACTTGCCCAAAGTCATACTGCTTCATTGTTTCTATAAATACACTAGGATGATACCAGAAACACCAAGTTAAAAACAGAAATGTTTTTCCTATGTGAAAATAATAACCAGTTTGGCAAGTTAGAAGTTAGAACAGTAAGATAACTGCTAAGGAATAGCCTGTGATGATATATTTCCAGTTTAGTATTCAGAGTCTTTAAATTAGGAGGTATGTAAAGTGTTGATGAAAAATATGTCACTTACCTTTTAGAAAACAGTATTGGCCTAGGAAATGTGTTGCTGCTGATAATAAGGAAATGCCCTTGGACATACATGCAAAGGAAGAAGTAAACAATTTGGGAGAAGCCAATGACTTCCTTGAAATCACAAGATAGCATAGGTGACTCTTCTGCTTACAGACTGAATGTGAGAGAACAAGTATGCAGCAAAAGAGAGTAATAATGGAGATCGCCTACCAATTTACTTTTATTATAAAAAATAGTTTATTTTTTCAATTATATATAATACCAATTATCAACATACATTTTCTAAAAACTGTAAGATTCAAATTGTCTCCCTCCCTTCCATCTCACATCCCAAAGATCATAAGCAATTTGATCTTGTTTATACATGTAAAACTTATGTCCATATTGGTCATGGTTTTAAGGGAATATTAATATAAAATTAAAATCCCCAAATTAAAACAAATAAACTAAAGTGAAAATTGTATGTTTTGATCTATAGTACAATTTTAGTAGATCTCTTTCTGAAGCTGAATAGCATTCTTTGTCAGAAGATCTTCAGATTTATCCTGTATGGGGGATTGGGGGACAAACACAAGATAGCAAGATAGCAGCAGGAAAATCATGAAGCAACTCTGAATTTCCTTCCAAACACATCATTACAAATAGTCTCAAAAGTACAGGAGCCAAAATAGAATGGGAAAAGGGATTCTCCCATTGGACACAGTGGGGAAGGTAAGCAGTGAGAGGGGATACCCATTCTATAAAGGAATATATTAAACTAAATGATGAAAAGTGCATACTGAACACCCTTCCCCCATCTAACACCCAGAGTCAGAGCCAGGTCCAGGGAAATCTCCAAATTATTGGAGACTGACTGAAAACACCACAGCCTCACCCCTGAGGACTGTGCCAGGCCTTGGCAGTGAGACTCAAGACTTAATAGTACAGGCTAGATTCTAGCAGCAAGGACACAAGCATGGCCATGGTGATGGCAGGAGGGGTGGAAAATGAAGCTTCAGGGCAAAACATGGTACAGCATACTACCCCACAGACCCAGACTCCTTGAAAATCCTAGCCTCTGAATGTGGGTCACAGAGCTCCAACACCAGCAGCAACAGACAGTAGTAACAGGCAGAAGCATCTGCAGCAGAAGGAGAAGCAATAGCAGCAGCAGAAACTGAGGAAGATATCCTCAGGGGAAAAAAAAACTTTGAAGCATGTTACACAATAAAAACTACACAAAAGATTTACCTTCCCTCCATCAGGCCTCTGACAGGGAAAGGATGATATTCCAAAGGCAAAGCCTTGCAGGATAAGAGTTAAAATAGCAAAAGCACCAACATGAAGGAATCCCAATCTTCCAGTGGTAAAAGGAATACACAACAGCAAAAAATCTCTTAATCCTGCAAAATGTCTATGCAGAACAAAAGCAAGATAAAGAAGCAACAGAAGAGAGTGAGAAACAAACACATGCAAACTCCACTCCACAAAATGGAAATTGGTCACAAGATTTAGAAGAACTCAAAGAGGAGTGGAAGAACCAAGTAAGAAAGATAGAAGAAAAATGGGAAGGAAAGTAGGGAAAATAAATTAAAGTAATACAGAAAGAAAATAACAGCTTACAAGTCAATATTGCCCAAATGGAAAAAGAGGCACTGAAATAAAATGAAGTAATGAGCAAATTGGAGAACAGAATTGACCCAATGGAAGCCATGAAAATCAGGATAGACCAAACTGAAAAGGAAAATCAAAAGATCATAGTCGAAAATCAGTCTTTAAAAGACTAGAATTGGACAAGTAGAACTTAATGTTTTCATGAGTCAGCAAGAAATAGTAAATAAATAAATGAAAAGAATAAAAAATAAAAGGAAATATCAAATATCTCACTGAACAGATAACTGAACTAGAAAATAGATCCAGGAGAGACAATTTGAGTTATTAGACTACCTGAAAGCCATGACCAAAAAAAAAAAAAAAAAAACAAAACAAAACAAAAACAAAAAAAAAAACAAAAAACTAGACATCATATTATAAGACATTACCCAAGAAAACTGCCCTGATATTCTTGGACAAGAGGGCAAAATAGACATTGAGAGATCCCACGGATCATCTCCTAAATTAAATACCTAAGAGCAGTGACTTCCGGTTAAGATGGCGGCCGAGTAAGGGGCAGCTGCTTGATCTCTCCTAACCGAAGCATACAGGACTCCTCAAGGGGACATAAAAACGAGTCCAGATGAACGAGGTAACCCCACAACAGGGTGCAGCATTGAAGGTATGTGGAATTGGGGCATTTCCACTCTATAAAGGGGTGAAACAGCTCTCACTAAAACGTGAGAGGAAGAAGCCCATCCAACCCCCCGCCACACCACGCACAGCACCAAGGCCAGTGCAGGGAGTGAAAACAGGATTGGGGCAACCAGTAAATCACTAGCAGCCCCAGGGCTTGTACCTGAGAGCTGCAAGATGTGAGACCCCAGGTGGCTGGGGGGCACGCACAGACATTCCCGAGCTTCTGCACGTGTGAAGACATAGCCCTAGGCTCAGACAAAGATCTCCAACGCAGGGAATTTCCTAAGCGTCTGCGCGGGTGAAGGCATTGCCCTAGGCGTGGACAAAGATCTCTAATGCAGGGACATTCCCAAGCATATGCTCGGGTGAAGGCAGTGCCCTAGGAGCAGACAAAGATCTCGAGCTCAGGCTTGGACCTCGAGAGGGGACCCGGTGCAGAAGGGAGCGAGGCTATGGAAGCAACGCCTGAGACTGCTGAAGGAGCCTCGGGTAGAGGGGCAGACCAGGGACTACCAGGAGGCTTGATCCCAGGGACAAGGAGACCAGAACCTTCAGGAGCTTAGAAAGCTCAGGCAGACCCTGAGTGTGAAGACAAAGCTGAAAAGGGGCGGGGCTAACAATGGCAAGCTGAGAACCCCAGAAGAAAAAGATTATCAAGAAAAACTCAGGAACACTCGACAACTTTTACCCAGAGAAAATTCAGACGACAGAGGAGGACAAACAAGAATCCAAACCTTCCCAAAAAAATGAAAACTGGTTACAAGCTCTGGAAGAGTTGAAATATGAGATGACAAAAAAGTTAGAAAAGATTTGGCGAGAGAAATGGGAAATAGCTCAAAAAGAAATCAGGGAAGAAAATAACATTTTAAAAGGCAGAATTTTGCAACTGGAAAGTGAGGCTCAGAAATCAAATGAACTGATGAGCAAATTGAACACCAGAAATAACCAGATTGAAAAGGAAAACCAAAAGATTATAGCCAAAAATCAGTCCTTAAAGGCTAGAATTGAAAAATTAGAACATAATGATCTCTCAAGACAACAAGAACAAATAAAACAAAGTCAAAAGACTGATAAAATAGAAGAAAACATGAAATATCTTAATAGGAAAGTGACAGACCAAGAAAACCGGTCGTGAAGAGACAATTTGAGAATCATTGGTCTTCCAGAAAAGGCAGAAATTAATGGAAACTTGGACTCCATACTTAAATTATTCAGCAAAATTACCCTGACGTCCTACAACAAGAGGGCAATACAGACATTGAAAGGATCTATACATCACCCTCTACACGGGACCGAGAAGAGTCAACAACTAGGAACATAATAGCAAAATTCAAGAGCTTTCAAGTAAAAGAAAAAATTTTACAAGAAGCCAGAAAGAGACAATTCAAATATCAAGGAGCACCAATCAGGATCACACAAGATCTGGCAGCCTCCACGCTAAAAGACCACAAGGCTTGGAATACGACATTCAGAAAGGCAAGAGAGGTGGACCTTCAGCCATGGATCAACTACCCATCGAAACTGACTATATACTTCCAGGGGAAAGTATGGGCTTTCAACAAAATTGAAGATTTCCAAGTTTTTGCACAAAAGAGACCATTACTAAATGGAAAATTTGATACCCAACCACAAAAATCAAGAGAAACATGCAAAGGTAAATAAGAAACAGAGGAAAAAGAAAGAAAACATAATTTTTTTTTTAAATTTGACTCTTTAACAGCTTAAATAAGATATAATTATCTGTATTACTATGTGGAGAGATGCTATGTATAATTCTCTGTAGTGAACTCTATTCACTATTATAATATTCACTATTATAGCAACTAGAAGAAAAATTCATAGGGAGAGGACAGGATACTAAATGGTCTAAGGTGACTTGGGGGTGGGAAAGAGGGGGAAATATTAGGGGACACCAAGAAAAATCTGAGTAAATAAGAAAAATAGGATATTCTATTACACACAAAGAAGGCATGGGAAGGGGAGGGAACAAATACTATTATAAGAAGGAGAGGAAGACAGCATTAAGAGGTAATAATCAAATCTTACTCTCAGTGTAATCAACCCGGAGAGGAAAGAGTAGCTTTATTATCCATTCTGATAAAAAACTCTATGTAACCCTACTGAGAAAGTCAGAAGGGATAAACCAAAGGGAGAAGGGAAGTGGGGAGGTTAAAAAATGGAGGGGAGAAGAAGGGGGAGGGAATTCATTAGGCCTTTAAAAAAACAAAAAGAAGGGAATAACAAGGGAGGGGGTAGAAAGGGAAGTCAATCAAGAAAGGGGATAAGGGATACTGGCTCAAAGCAAACCAGTGGTTTATAGTGTAAGAAGAAGGGGTGGGTCTAGGGGAGGATACAAAAATGTCAGTGTATGCACAACTGAAAATTATAACTCTGAATATGAATGGGATGAACTCACTCATAAAACAGAAGCAAATAGCAGAGTGGATCAGAAACCAAAATCCTACTATATGTTGTCTACAAGAAACACATATGAGGCAGGTAGACACACACAAGTTTAAGGTTAAGGGCTTCAGCAAAATCCTTTGGGCATCAAATGAGAAAAAGAAGGCAGGAGTGGCTATTATGATCTCTGATAAAGCCAAAGTAAAAATAGATATGATTAAAAAAGACAGGGAAGGTGAATACATCCAGATTAAAGGCAGTATAAACAATGAGGAAATAACACTGCTCGATATATATGCACCAAGTAGCATAGCATACAAATTCATAAAGGAGAAACTGGCAGAGCTCAACAAGGAAATAGATAGTAAAACCATAATAGTGGGAGATCTAAATATTCCTCTTTCAGATCTAGATAAATCAACCAAAAAATAAATAAGAAAGAGGTAAGAGAGGTGAATGAAGTCCTAGAAAAATTAGATTTAATTGATATGTGGAGAAAAATAAATAGAGACAAAAAGGAATATACCTTCTTTTCAGCTGTACATAGTACATTCACAAAGATTGACCATGTAATAGGACATAGAATCATTGCAAACAAATGCAAAAGAGTAGATATAATAAATGTAAGCTTCTCAGATCATAATGCAATAAAAATAATAATTAGTAAGGACACTTGGACAGGCAAATCAAAAACCAAATGGAAATTAAACAATATGATTCTCCAAAAATAATTTGTCAAAGAAGAAATCATAGAAACAATCAACAATTTCATTGAAGAATGACAATGATGAGACATCCTAACAAACTCTGTGGGATGAGGCCAAGGAAGTACTCAGGTGGAAAGTTATATCCTTGAGTACATATATATTAACAAATTAAGGAGGGCAGAGATTAATGAATTGGGTATGCAACTCAAAAAATTAGAAAGTGAACAAATTAAAAACCCTCAGATGAAAACTAAATTAGAAATACTAAAAATTAAGGGAGAAATTAATAAAATCGAAAGTAAAAGAACTATTGAATTAATAAATAGGACTGGAAGCTGATATTTAGAAAAAACAGACAAAATAGACAAAGTACTGGTCAATAAAATAAGAAAAAGGAAAGAAGAAAACCAAATTGACAGTATTAAAAATGAAAAGGGAGACCTCACCTCTAATAAAGGGGAAATTAAGGCAATCATTAAATACTATTTCACCCAATTATATGGCAAGAAATATAACAATTTAGGAGATATGGATGAATATCTACAAAAATATAAATTGCCTAGATTAACAGCAGAAGAAATAGAATACCTAAATAATCCCATATCAGATATAGAAATTGAGCAAGCCATCAAAGAACTCCCTAAGAAAAAATTGCCAGGGCCTGATGGATTCACAAGTGAATTCTATCAGACATTCAAAGAGCAACTAATCCCAATACTATACAAATTATTTGATATGATAAGCAAAGAAGGAGTCCTACCAAATTCCTTTTATGACACAAATATGGTACTGATTCCAAAGCCAGGGAGACCAAAAACAGAGAAAGAAAACTACAGACCAATCTCCCTAATGAACATAGATGCAAAAATCTTAAATAGAATACTAGCAAAGAGATTCCAGCAAGTAATTAAGAAGATCATCCACCATGATCAGGTGGGATTTATACCAGGAATGCAAGGATGGTTCAACATTAGGAAAACTATCCACATAATTGACCATATCAACAGTCTAACAAATAAAAATCACATGATTATCTTAATAGATGCTGAAAAATCCTCTGAGAAAATACAGCATCCATTCCTATTGAAAACACTGAAAAGTATAGGAATAGAAGGACCCTTCCTAAACATAATAAACAGTATATACTTAAACCATCAACAAGCATTATATGCAATGGGGATAAATTTGAAGCCTTCCCAATAAGATCAGGAGTGAAATAAGGATGCCCATTATCGACTCTATTATTCAACATAGTACTAGAAACGCTAGCAATAGCAATTAGAGAAGAAAAAGAAATTGAAGGTATCAAAATAGGCAAGGAGGAGACTAAGCTATCACTCTTTGCAGATGATATGATGGTCTACTTAAAAAATCCTAGAGAATCAACTAAGAACTGGTAGAAATAATCAACAACTTTAGCAAAGTTGCAGGATACAAAATAAATGCACATAAATCATCAGTATTCCTATACCTTTCCAACACATTAGAGCAGCAAGAGGTAGAAAGAGAAACAGCATTTAAAATCACCCTAGACAATATAAAATATCTGGGAATCTATGTACCAAAACAAACACAGCAATTTTACAATAACAACTACAAAACCCTTTCCAAACAAATAAAACTGGAGCTCAAGAATTGGAAAGACATTAATTTTTCATGGGTAGGACGAGCTAATATAATAAAAATGAAAATTCTACCCTAATTAATTTATGTATTTAGTTCTATACCTATCAAATTACCAGAAAACTTCTTTACTGAATTAGGAAAAACTATAACAAATTTCATTTGGAATAACAAAAGAAGAATATCAAGGGAAATAATGAAAAAAATGTGAAGGAAGGGGGCCTAGCAGTACCAGATATTAAACTATTCTATAAAGCAGCAGTCATCAAAACAATATGGTACTGGCTAAGAGATAGAGGGAGGATCAGTGGAATAGACTTGGGATTAATGACATCAGCAAGGCAGTGTATGATAAACCGAAAGAGAACAACTTTTGGGACATAAATCCACTATTTGACAAAAACTGCTGGGAAACTTGGAAAACAATATGGGAGAGATTAGGTTTAGATCAACATCTCACACCCTACACCAAGATAAATTCAGAATGGGTGAATGACTTGAATATAAAGAGGGAAATTATAAATAATTTAAGTGAACACAAAATAGTATACCTGTCAGATCTCTGGGAAAGGAAAGATTTTAAAACCAATTAAGAGTTAGAGAAAATTACAAAATGGAAATTAAATGGTTTTGATTTTATTAAGCTAAAAAGCTTTTGTACAAACAAAAACAATGTAGTCAAAAACAGAAGGGAAACAATAAATTGGGAAAAAATCTTTATATCAAAAAACTCTGACAGGGGTCTAATTACTCAAATATACAAGGAGCTAAATCAATTGTAGAAAAATCAAGCCATTCCCCAAATGAAAAATGGGCAAGAGACATGAATAGGCAATTTTCAGGTAAAGAAATCGAAAGTATCAATAAGCACATGAGAAAGTGTTCTAAATCTCTAATAATTAGAGAAATGCAAATCAAAACAACTCTGAGGTTTCACCTCACACCTAGTAGATTAGCTAAAATGTAGAAGGTGAGAGTAATGAATGCTGGAGGGGATGTGGCAAAATTGAGACATTAATGCATGGCTGGTGGAGGTGTGAAATGATACAACCATTCTGGCTGGCAATACGGAGCTATACTCAAAGGGCTACAAAAGACTGCCTGTCCTTTGATTCAGCCATACCATTGTTGGGTTTGTACCCCAAAGAGATCATAGATAAACAGACTTGCACGAAAATATTTATACCTGCGCTTTTTGTGGTAAAAAAAACTGGAAAAGGAGGGTATGTCCTTCAATTGGGGAATGGCTGAACAAACTGTGGTATATGCTGGTGATGGAATACTATTGTGCTAAAAGGAATAATAAACTAGAGGATTTCCAGGTGAACTGGAAAGACCTCCAGGAACTGATGCAGAGCAAAAGGAGCAGAACCAGAAGAACACTATAGACAGAGACTGATATACTGTGGTATAATCGAATGCAAAGGACTTCTATACCAGCAACAATGCAATGACACAAGACAGCTCTGAGCGATTTATGGTAAAGAATGCTAGCCACATTCAGAGGAAGATCTGCAGGAGAGGAAACATATAGGAAAAACAACTGCTTGAACGCATGGGTTGGGGTGGACATGATTGGGTATGTGGACTCGAAACTACCACACCAATGCAACTACCAACAATTTGGAAATAGGCCCTGAACAAGGACACATCTTACAACCAGTGGAAATGTGTGTCAGCCATGGGTGGGGGGAGAGTGGGGGTGGGGTGAAGGGGAAAGTAGGGGCATGAAGCATGTATACATGTTAAAAATGAATATTAATAAATGTTTAAAAAAATTAAATACCTAAATGACTTCTTCCAGGAATGGTATAGCCAAATTCAATGGCTTCCAGGCCAAGGTAAAATACTCTAATGGCCAGAAAGAAACAATTCAGATATCATGTAACCCCAGGATCTGAGGACTTCCACAGTAAACGACGAGAAGACTTGGAAAGTGAAAGTCTGGATATTTAATAAAATAGATTTCTAAGCATTCCTTAAGAAAAGACCAGAATTAAATAGAAATTTTGGTGTCTAAATAATAAAATTCAACAGAACCATAAAAAGGGAAACAAGAAAGGGAAAAAAGAAAAGTAAAGTTTTCAATGAGATCAAATTGATTATATTCCTATATGGAAAAATTATATCTATACCTTAATTTTTTTTCATTATCATAGTAGGTAGAAGAAATATACATAGGGAGAGGTTGTGATATTAAGCTGTTTAGGATGATATGCCAAGAAAAATTAGGGGAAAAAAGGATTATACTAAGAGAAATGAGAAGGAAGAAGTAAAATATGGTAAACTATACCACATAAAGAGGCTGATTGTGGCTGTAGTGGTGGCAGTCCTATTATAAGAAAGGGAGGAAGAAAGAAGTGACAGGTAATATTTTTACAGGTAATTATTTTTAGTGGAATTGGTTCTGAGAGAGAAGAACCACCAGATTTAATGGGGTATAGGGAATAAGGAAAGGAGGGGCTGTGAGAAAGGGAGGATTAAAGGGGAGGGAAAAGTTGGGGGGAGTAATTAACAGACCCTAAGGAGGAACAGGAGGGGAATGAGACAGGAGGGGGTGGAAAGGAGAGTAAAATTAGGGTGTGGAAAAGGAGGACTGATTAAAAGCAAAACTCTGGTGTGGAGGGAAATAGTGACAGAAGAAAGGCCAAGATTAAAAAAAGGAAATCAAAATGATGGGAACTACAAAGATGGTAAACATAACTCTGAATGGGAATGGGATGAACTCAGCAATAAAAAGGAACCAGATAGCAGAGTGGATTAAACACCAGAATCCTAGTATATGTTGTCTAAAAGAAACACACTTGAGGCAGATTGACACAAATAGGGTAAAGATAAAAGGCAGAACTAGAATTTATTGGGCTGCAACTAAGAAAAAGAAGGCAAGAGTAGTAATCATGATCTCAGATAAAGCTCAAGTGAAATTAGTTTTGATTAAGAGACACAAGAAAGGAAACTACATCTTGATAAAACGTGATATAAATAATGAAGAAATATCAATATTCAGCATATATGCACCAAATGGTATAGCTTTCAGATTTTTAGAGGAAAAATTATTAGAGCTTAAGAAGGAAATATATAGTAAAACTATACTAGTAGGAGACCTCAACCTTTCTCTATCAGATCTAAATAAATCAAACCAAAATAAATAAGAATGAAGTAAGAGGTGTGAATGAAATTTTAGAAAATTAAAGTTAATATATCTCCGGGGAAAAATAACTAAGAATAAAAAGGAATATACCTTCTTTTCAGCAGACATGGTACGTTTAAAAAGATTGTCCATATACTAGGGCATAAATACATTTCGAAGAAATGCTGAAAAGCAGAGATAACAAATGATAAAAAATAAAATTAGTAAGGTATCTTGGAGAGGAAAATTTATAATTAATTGGAAACTAAATAATCTAGTTCTTCAAAACCGGTGGGTCAAAACAAATCATAAAAACAATTACTGATTTCATTGAAAAGAATGACAATGAGGAAAAAACATTTCAAAATTTATTGGATACAGCTAAAGCAGTATTGAGGAAAAAAATATTATAGCCCTGAGTGCCTATATTAACCAAAAACAAAACAAAACAAAACAAATTGTGTTATAAGAAATGATTAGCAAAAGGATATCAGGAAAAGCTGGAAAGACCTAAATTAACTAATACAGAGTGAAATATGCAGAACCAATATTACACTATTTATATACCACAACTTATTCAGCCATTCTTCAATTGTTACATTCCCTTAATTTCCAGTTCTTTGCCACCACAAAAAGATTTACTATAAATATTTTGGGGACATGGTACTAGTAGTGATATCCCAGGATCAAAGATACGCATAGTCTTATAATCTGTGGACCATAGTTTCAAACTGCTGTCAAAAATAGTTGGATCAGTTCACAATTCCACCGAAGATTCATTACTGTCCCAATTTTGCCTTTGTAATGCAAGGTGGCTAACAGAAACTTTTTGCTTCTATAATTTCTAACAGTCACAAAAAGTCAGTTAAACATCTTAGAATCTTCAGAAAGTCAGTTAGAACTTAAAGCTATGAATAGAGGTGAAGTTCCAACTGACCGGGCTTTTGCCTTCTGGCTTTTGCTGTGGCTGGAGGCTTTTGCTTTGGCTTAACCTGTTGGCTTTGGCCTTGGCATGTGCTTATTTTGTCTTGTGGAAATTTGGACCTATCTCATTTCTCTGTACCTCTCCCTGATCTCCCATCTCCAACCCTCCCCTTCCCTGAATTTCCTTTGGGTCCTGGTGAATGGGAGGGCTTGGTGTTTAGACATTGTGGGTTTAGTTTCTATAGCCTAGTAGAGTATCCTCAAATGAGTTACCTTTAATTTTAATGATTTGATAGAGACTTTACTTAAAAGGCAGTCAAATCTTCCTGACTGGGAGAGACAGACTCTCTCGGTCTAAATCTCTCTGCAAACCATCCCCAACCCTCACCCCACTCGCTAGCAGTAATTAGAAAACCCTGAACCCCTCTCCCCTTCTGACTGACCCTGGCATTAATAAATCCCCTTGTTACCTATTCAAACCCTTTGGTGAATCATTGTGTTGAAAATTAAGACAAGGGCTCAAGGGGAAGGAAATATTTTTCTTTTATTTCTTGAGAGAACTGGGGGCATCCATCTTGGCAGGAAGTACCTGCCTCAAGATTTCCTCCAGCCATCAGTTTGACTGGCTGGGAGGGCCCCTCTTGACCCCTCCATCAAGAGACTTGAGAAACTAACAAGAGAAACTCTCCAACCAAACCTGAACATTCTTACTGGCCCTAGTTTCCTCCCTGTATTCTCTGTCTCAAGCTTCTGAGAATAAACCTGTTTGAGCTGCCCTCTCCTACAAATCCCATTTCCCTTATCTCCTATATACTTTCCCTTACCTTCATTTCTCCTCCTTTCACCTTATAATCCCCTATAATCCATTATCCTTCCTCACACCCAAATTGCATTTCATTTGACCCACTCAGATTATTTATTTACTTTTTTATAACACCTTGTGTAGAGGGAATTTCATCCCCTCTCCCTCCTAGATTGGCAACCTGGTTCATCTAATTTTTACATGCCAGAGCTGTGTCCATGAACATAGAAAAAAGGGGCATGGGTGGAGCCCACCAGGGTCTTTTTGCTCTCTCTACTTCCCAAGGCAGGCAGGGGACAGCCAGAATATCCTGCAGGTTAAGCACTGTGTATGTGTATGTG
This sequence comes from Gracilinanus agilis, assembly GCF_016433145.1. NCBI lineage: Eukaryota > Metazoa > Chordata > Mammalia > Didelphimorphia > Didelphidae > Gracilinanus > Gracilinanus agilis. The sequence goes on from NC_058130.1 coordinate 327,687,868, forward strand.
GTCAGACTTAGAATAAGAGACTTTAAATCTTTACTTCTCTATCTTTTCTATTTCAAACAATTATTAATAAATGTTATAGGAAATGAGAACTTGGAAGATATTAATTTTTAATCAAACAAAATGGCAACCACTATTGGAAAAGAAAGAATTCTTAATTTTCTTCTGAGAAAGAAAGTATAGAATAGGGTGTAGGTGACTTTTGCGAAAAAAAAAACAAAAACACATTTTTCTGGCACTGCTGCTCCTGTTTGCTTATGCTGAAACACCAGCTTACGCTATCACCTTTCATGTGCCTGACACACTATTGTGGAGACAAATAAGTTGCTGCCTCCATTTCTGTGCTTGTCACATGGATCTGATTGGTAAAGAACTCTCCCCCCACCCTGAGGATCCTCCTACCCCCATTTTTTAGTTTAGATAAGGGTGGGAAGTTGGAGAAAGGAGCCCAAGCCTTGACCTGAGCCATACCAAAAATGCATGTGAATTCTGGGTGGCTCTGGGACCCAGCAGGAACTCCTAATCCTTCCCAGCCCTCCTTGACTCTTTGCACCTCCCCAAGTGTCAAAACCCTGGGGAAGGCAATGTGAGCTCTTCACTTCCTCTGAGCTCAGCACAGCACAGCACAGGAAGCAGACTGTCCATCCTAACACTAAACTGAACCAGAGGGTGCTTCCTGCCTGTTTGGGGAGAGGGGAGAATCTAAGGTGTTGGCTCCCATGAGGGTCTCCTGTGCCTTCCAATGAACTCTGATCCCACCTAGGGTACTCAGTGGATTGAGAACCAGACCTAGAGACAGGAGGTCCTGGGTTCAAAATTTGACCTCTGACATTGGTTGGGAAAGCCAAAAGCAGTTAGGAGCTCCCTAGGAAATGTAAGGGGTAAAAAGGGGTTTTGCTTGGGTGAATATTAAAAGGTTTGGTTGCCAGAGAATTGAATAATTATCAATCCCCAATTAAGGAATAACTTCAAGTCAAATTGACTTGTATGGAAGTTTATTTACAAATGAGGAGAGGAAGAGTAAATAAGGAAATGAGAGAGAAGATAAGATAGGATAAGTAATCTAACACACTAGATAATTTGTTCCAGTCCCCTAGTTTAACCCAAGCAAATTTAATTAACCCTCTGTCAAGAGAGGTTGGGAGAGGGGAAAGGATGGAAATTTTATTGGGAAGTTTTTTCTCCCCCCCTCCCCAAACATTCTTTAAAGACTGATCAAGCCTCTAGGGCTTATCTACAATGGTACCTTTTTTTTTCTTCTTTTTGTCTCTCTCCCTAGTCTATAGGAAACCCCGCCCTTCGAGTGTCCTACCACTAGTGTCCTACCCTCTACACACAGGTGTAGTGCCACCCACAGGTGAGAAGTAAAAACTTCAGGCAATTTGAAATACTAATAATAATAATAACAGTCCAAAATAATAACATTAAATTAAATATATTTTAAATAAAATAATTAATAATTAAATATTAATTAAGAGTCAAATACCAAATTAAATTAAAACAAAATTTATAAAATTGAACAAAGCAAAAATTAAAACAAATTAATTCAATGCAATATTAAACATAATAATTTTGAAACAAAATAATAATACTTCCAATAATGATAATCATTAATTATTAATAACTATTATTAGTAACTAATAACCATTATTAATTAGTAATAATCATTAATAATCAATGCTTATTTACTATGGTTGAGTATTATTAATAATTAATAACAAGAATTATAATAAATATATATATTCATTTCTGTTACTATTGCCATGAAAAATTTGTTTAGTGCCTTACATGAGCTTCTTATTTAACCTCACTCTCATTGCCTTCCACAAGAATATTGAAGACATTTGTGTCTCCATTTTGTTTCCTTTAGGAACCTTTCATTGTATAAATTGACCATTCAGCAATACTCTGATTAGCTTAAATAGGCAAATTAAGACAGACAGACTATACACTATAGAAAATGCTGCAACAAATCTAGGGAAATCAGGAAAAAATTCCTCCAGATTCATCCCTACATAAACTTTTAAGTTCTTGGAGTGATCCTAATGTTCCCAAGGAGGATTGGATGACAAAAAAGGAAGTTAAAATACTTTGCAATGCCTGGATGGACAAGTCCTATACCTGGCCAAAATATAGTTCCTTTGACTTCAAGATTTTAAAATATTTAAAGTTAGCCATTAATAACAAAAATTACAAAGACTATAAGGACTCCACAGATTATAAATACTGGATCTTGTGGGCATACCATGTTGATAAATTAACCATGCCCTCCAGTGAAGAAACCATTCTTTCTTTGGAACCAGACGATTCTGGCTTAAGTCCTTCAGCTCTGCCTCCTGAATCCTTGATTAAATTTAGCAAGAAACAAACCCTACCATCCCACATGGACTGTGAGAAAGTTTCTCTTCCTACTGACCCAAACCAAGTCTTGAACCCTTTGGCACCTTCTCCTGTCAGACCTAGCTCATCCCCCACTCCTCCCATCTCCTTTCCTCCTAATCTACCTCTCTACCTTCTCTTGCCATCTGATGCTCAATCCCACTACCCTTACCCTGAAAAGTTTCCTCCTTCTTGCTATCCAGTCCCCACTCATCTTCCCTATCCCGACCTGTACCATCCCTATTCTTATTTTCTTGACCATCCTTTCCTTCCCCTCCTTCCGCTGACTTATCCAATCCACCTTACTATAACTCCTCCTCTCAACCCCACCCATCCTATTCTATCTCCTCCTCTGTTTCCTGGCCCTGCCTCCACTCGGTCCTTCCTCATTCCTTTTCTACTCCCAATCCCCAACCTTGATCTCCTACCCAACCCTAGCCCCACCCATTTTCCTCTCCACTCTGCCCCCAGTCCCACTCCCTCTCCTCTCCACCCTGACCCCACCCCCACCCCTCATCCTTTTGTCCTGTCTTCCTGTCCCCTCACCAACCCCTCCCTCTCTGCACATCCACTCCTCCCTCTTCCCATACCCACTCCACAATAGCCCAAGCAACCCACACAAGTCAAGCTGCAGTAACTGCAGACATTTCAAATAAAGGTCTATTCCCTCTCAGAGATTTTCCTATTTATAATAGACGTGTAGTCTTTTTGAACATTAGACATTATACACCTTTCTCTCCACAAGATATTGAGAGATTCAAAGAAAAAACTCCTTCTTTTAAAAATGATACCATTGTAGTCATAAAGTGAAAGATATAAGATTCTTTCTTTTGTTAATCAGGTCCAGGGAGAGGAATTGATTCATTAGCCAACTGAAGATCCCAAATGGGACCTAAATTCAGAGCAGGATTACTTACAACTATGGTAGGCTAGAAATGGCATTACTAAAAGCAATGAGAGTTTCTTCTGATAGGCCTGGTACATGGACTAAAATCAAACATCTAAAGCAGGAAGATAATGAAAACCCCTCTCAGTTTATGAATAGGCTTATTGATCTGGGAGGTAGATATATAGAATTTAGATCTTTCTAAAGAAAGAGATTATTAGACAAATTAGGATACAATTTGTGAAAAATAGTTGCAACATAATTAAGAATTATTTTATAACTAGCTGTCCAAACTGGACTAATATGGACCTCCAAGGATTAAAGAGCGTGGCAGTTTATGCTTTTTGAGGAATATAAGGAAAACGAGAAAGGAAACACTGATTTAATGGAAACATTAAAGAAGGAAATAAAAGAATTAACTGCTAAACAGGGAGAGAAGGATAAAGAGAACACTAATTAAGTGGGGCCATTAAGGAAGGAAATAAAAGAATTAACCAAAACAGTTGGAAAGGCAAAGCAGGAAGAAGTCATAGTTCCCTTACAAGAATTCACAAAACAACTACTAACATGCAATTTTTGTGGAAAGGTGGGTCATGTAATTATGAATTGTAAGAAAAGAAATCAGTAAAATAGAAATAGAAGCTTCAGGAATAATGCAAATTAGCCAAATCAAAACTTATACCCAAACATATGTACTCAGTGAGGGAACCCCCCTCAATATGGGGAATCCCAGAGGTGTGGACAAAGGAATCTAGATGAATGATGGTACTCAGGAGGGGAAGAGACATCGAAGAGTCTGGACATGAATTTTAAGCATTTTCAGACCCCATTGCCTAGTTTATGTTAACTGTTTCAGTTTGTTCCCCTCCCCATATTGAAGAAGTCTCTGTAACAAAATTCTAAATACAAGATGTATGTAATTTACCGTTAACCACTTTATAAGTTACTAAAATTGGAGAAAAGAACTTTTTGATTCATTGCTTCCATGTAAAACAGGTACCTTCTATTGACAATTAATGACTGTATCCTATCATATTTATTGTATTTGCTGACTGAATTAAGATTTAATTTTGTTTTTAAGTTAACATATTAATCTACTCTGTTACATTCTATTATACTATGTCACTTTCAGTTACTGTGTTTTGGTTATCAGCTATATATTCTGTTACATTTTCTTTATTTGTACCCTCCCCCTATGACTGGACTGGTGAAGAACATATCATTGTGAAAGCCCATAAACTCTTTGCACAAACCCTTCTTGTGGTAAAAACATAGGTCCTTAGGGGTGCTGAATTTCTCACCATATCCATCAAGGTCATATGTGTAATAACATTTTGCAATTCAATATGAAAAGCAAGATGATTGACAGTTAGCTGTTTAGAACTTGGAATGAGCTGAGCATAGCAGAGGCTAGCAGGTGGAAATTCAGTTGACGGGAGAGTATAAAAGGAGGATTTGAACTGAGAGAGATATCTCAATTTTGAGATAGAGTTTTGGTGTGGAAGGTCTTGGTTGGGCTTGGGTAGGCCAAAGATCAACTTGAAATGCCAACAACCAGCACTGATCATTTTCATAGTCTCAAATCCTGTGTTATCCTATATTGAACATCCTGATTCTAGTTCATTCATTGAGAAGAAGCATCATCATTTACCACCAAATAACCTGATTCAGGTTGAAGCAGCCTGGCTCTGCTAGACTGGTAACTGGCAAACTAACCATTGACAACTGACAAACTTAAATACTCATTACCTTCAATTCATATATCATCTTTGTCATCAATAGCTTAGGCCAAGGATCTCCTATACCCCTCTTCCCTATCATTTCCCTGCTTCCCTCATCAAGCCTGTTATTAAATCTTTAAATTCACCTAAAGTGAATGTCATCTTTACCCTAGAGATTAGTGAATATGTCCTTGAGTATTTGAGGGAAGAGGAGATTTATTTCAACTGAAGAAAGGTTTGAATTGCAGTCAACAAGCATTATCCATATTGAGCCAGGATAAACAGTTAGAGGTAGATGTGTATTCTTAACCACAGATTCTTCACATGATTATTTATCCTGGGACACTGTTATACTGAATCTGGATATAGCAGAATCATTACAAATATTTCTGTGGAGTCCTTTGTGTTTCACCACCACAACTTGTGTGCTACACTTAAGAATCTTCCACACTCATTCAACTTCAGTTCCTCATAACACCAGGATACATATAACAAATGTTGCCTATGTAGCCTTTTGTTCTTTTTTGCATTTGTTATTTGTCACATAGATCAATGGTTGGCAACTTTTTTGGCTGTGAGAGCCATAAACACCTGTGGAAAGAGGAGGATGGAGGCAGAAGGAGCTGGAATATGGGGCTGGGGCTGAAGGTCCTTCTGGGGAACATCCGGGGGCTCTGCATGGACTGGCTGGTTGGGAGGTGGAGCCAGATATGGCTCAAGAGCGATACGTTGCTGACCCCTGGCATTGATGATGGATGGACTTCATCAAACTGATTTCAACCTTTATACAAGTTTTGGAGAATTTAATGAGCTAAATATCTCAATTGATTTCAAGGGGTTTTCAGAAGTGATTTTTAAATATCTAGTAGCTTCCCTACCTCTGAGTTAGGTAAGGGTCTATTTGTAGTTGAAGTAAAAGTGCAATAGCACTGTTGTATTTTCCCATCTCTGCATTTATTAAAAATGTAATGGATGAGACATCTGAAGTGATTTTCACTGTTTTTATCCTTGGCTTCACATTAAAATGTGTGGCACATATTAGAGACAGTTCTGTTACACTGTTAGAGTCTCATACCAGAGGGAGGGAGGTGCCCAAGTGGCTTGGTTATCCTGTGATGTGTTATAATCTCATCTGGGAAGTGGGAATGATTTTTCCTGTGAAGTCTAGAAGCTTTGAAATGGATTTTTTTATATTTATAACTCTTCAGCTTATTCTACTTTTCCACCAGAATGATCTAAATACTTGATGACATTTTAGACTCAAAAGGTTTTCATTACCAGTACAGAGATTTGTGTTTTTGTTTTTTCTGGCTCCTCTGCCAAATTTTGGAATAATGGTAGTAATAATAGACTTCATTAAAAATATCTCAGCCAAGGTTAAAATATTGGCTAGATCTGGGGAATTTGTGACAAATATCCATGAGCTTCAAAGATTTTTTTTAAAAAAATATCACATAGCAACTCATCTGTATCCTGATAGTGGGTTTGTTTGCTATTGTCATTGATGGGCTCTTATAATTTTGGGGATTTGGGTACTTCTTAGAATCTGCAATAGTTGTTGTACCACTGTTTGTAAAAGGCTTTTACCTGGTAAAATATATCATGTACACTCACACTGTGGGTCATGGCCAAGTTAAAAGAAAAATAGATCTCATTTTTGATTGAGAAACTTTGTGCTCTGCCTCTGGTCATCTAACACATTGTCACATGGAATATAAACTATGAAATTATGATTTTTTAAATTTTTATTTATAGCATTTTTTCTGTATATTTGCAATAGTATATTTGATTTTTTTTCCTTTTTTCCTATCCTTTGTAGTACTTGAAGTACATGGAATCATTACTAATGTTTTTGGGCTTAAGGAAAAGTTTACAGTATGTATTAGTCCTAATAACTTTGCATACCCAGATGCTTTAGACTATGGAAACCTGTCATTTATTGATGAACATTATGAGACTGTGATGAATGATTGTGTGTGATTCCAGGAGAAGGGAACAAAAAAGAGCCACTGCAGGGGCAGCTGGGTAGCTCAGTGGATTGAGAGTCAGGCCTAGAGACAGGAGGTCCTAGTTTCAAATATGGCCTCAGACACTTCCCAGCTATGTGACCCTGGGAGAGTCATTTATCCTCATTGTCTAGCCCTTACCATTCTTCTGTCTTGGAGCCAATATTGGCTCCAAGACAGAAGGTAAGGGTTTAAAATCTTTTTTTAAAAAAGAGCCACTGCAAAGTGCCAAGAAAGCATGAAGTTAACCTGCACAGTGCCAAGGAGCACAAAAGATCAACCAATTCTTGTAGGATTGTTGAATTTCTACACCAAAACAAAAAGACTCGAACCTTGTGAAACTCAAGGTTGAGGCACTTGACATATTGACTGGAGACGCCTTGTACCACGCTCCTTTTGAAATACTCTCAGTCAAGTAGCAAAGTTTGGCTATCTTCCTGGCTCCCCCATCATTGAAAGTGAAAGACAAATCAGACCAGGGAATGATTTTTCCCATTTACTGCTCAAACTTAGTCCCTTCTTTCTTATAGTTTGGCTATTTCCTGTAGTCCTAGCTGCCAGTGGGTAAAGTCCTATATTGCTATAATTTTCCTACAGGCATGTAGGACATAAATCGCTTTAATTTGGCCTTGCTACTGATTCAAGGACCTGTTACAGGTTTATTTTTTTATACTCAATTTTATAGATATAAGACTTTTATTCTATTTAATTTTTTTAATTTTTATTATTTTTTTCTTTCTTTTATTATTTTTCTTATTATTTTTTATCCAGAATTTTATTTTTGTTCTTTTATTTGAGTTTTTTGGGATTTTATTGGTTTTCTTTTGACAATTGCTTCACATACCTCATAACTCAGCCATGTATCCTGGGGTGATTCTGGTATTGGTCAACACCCTCCTCAGAGGGGATTGTGTGATTATCTTAAAATCCAAGACTTAGAATCTTTTGGAGAAACTTTGGGAAAAGAAACTTGCCAACAACCTGAATCAAGAAGAAGAAGGTGCTGTAAATGTACATGTAGAAGCCACACAGTGCAATAAAAAATTCAGAATGAACTTTGGTATATAATGAAATGAATGGAAGGAGATTGAACATACTTATTGTGAAAATAAATTCTTATGCCAAAGGGGACTGCCCCCTAATTGGCATTTTGTCAGTGTGTCTATCAATCATTTTTTGTTTCCTCTCTTCTTTCTTCTTTTATTTTCTTCTTATCTCTAACTATTTTATCTTCCCCTTAGAAAGTATAATATTGTATGTACTTTTAGCTAGAAAATCTTTAGAGGTATAAGATAGTTATGTTTAAATGATCCATTGGGAGACTTGCCTCCCAAAGGATCACTGAGAGGATTGTGTAGAGGGAATTTCATCCCCTGGATTGCCAACCCAGTTCATCCCATTTTTTACATGCCAGTGGCTATGTCCATGAATGTAGATAAAAGGGGTGTGGATGGAGCCCACCAGAGTCTTTTTGCTCTCTACTTCCTGGAGCAGGCAGGTGATGGCCAGAGGATCCTGCAAGATGATCTACACTTGTTTAGATTTAGAGTAAGAGACTTTCAATCTATGCTCATCTATCTTTTCTATTTCAAGTGATTATTAATAAATTTTATAGAAAATAAGTACTGTAGCAATCCAGGTATACATTAATTGTGATATTATTTTAAGAGTGCTCAAAAACTTAACTCTTATACTGCTAATGATTGATCTCTAAAATCTTGAGTCAAATTGAACATAGACCTTGCCAAATCCCTAGCCCTTCCCTAAGGCTACAACCCAGAAGACAGGTCAGTTATCTCAGGTGCAGCTCCCTGAAATGTTCTCTCCAGCCATGCAACATTATTCCTAATCTGATGAATACAATGAATAGGATACAATACAATGAAACTTTGAAAGAGTTGCCTTAGAAATAGACTGAAAGATGAACTTTCCCTTTCCTTTGGCCCCCTCTTTAAAAAGTTTGCCCATCACTGATTTAGGGCATTTTTTTCAAATTATTATTATTAGCTTTTATTTTTTCATCTGAAAATTGCTTGTTCATATCCTTTGACCATTTTTCAACTGTGGAATTTTTATTATAACATTTTCCCACTTTTCTCAGTGCAATCCTTTTTTATACTCCTTCATTTTTGCATAACATATCATACTAATCAGCTTACTTCCCCACTTGCTATTTATAAATAGTCTTTCTAATTGCTATGCTACTAATAAAAATGATTTTTAAGAATTATAAATAACATCTTTACACATAGGAGTGCATACAGGTTGACATTATTGAATCTCTTAAAGTTCTTTTTTTCATCTTTTTTGGTTTCTTGGATCTTGTGTTTGGAAATCCCATGTTCTGTTCAGGTATGCTTTGTTCATGAGGAACATTTCTCCATCTGGTCAAGGGATGGTGACTGGCCGTACTTTTTGCAACATATAAAGTGCTTAATTTCCATAGGAGCTGGAAAGACCTCCCTGAACTGATATGGAAAGAAATGAGCAGAATCAGAACATTGTATACAGAAACTGAAACATTATGATACAATCATATGTAATAGACTTTGCTACTAATAGCAATGCATTGATATAGGACAATTCCAAGAGGCTTATTAGAAAGAATGCTATCCACATGGAGAAAAAGAATTGTTGGGATAGAAAAACAGAAGGAAAACCTTTGGAACATTTGATTTATCACTTGTTCACATGTGTATAGGATATGGGGTTTTGGTTTTTAAGAGAATACTTTATTACAAAAATGTATAATATACTAATAGTCATGAAGTGATAATTAATGTATAACTCAATGGAAGTGCTTGTTGTCTCTTGGATGGGGAGGGAAAAGGGGAGGTAAAGAACATGAATCATGTAACCATGGAAAAACACTTAAATTAAAAAAAAAGGAATGTGTTCTCTTTTGCTGAACACTTTTTCTTCTTTGAGATAATCATTTGATTTCTGCTAGTTTGGTTTTTGATATGATCAATTATACTAATAGTTTCCTAATATTAAAGCAGACCTACATTCTTGAGTAAATCCCATCTGCTCATAATGAAGGATCCTTGTGATATATTGTTGTAGTCTCCTCCCTAGTAATTTATTAAATATTTTTACACTATATTTATTAATAAAATCGGCCTGTAATTTTCTTTCTTTGTTTTTGTCCTTCCTGGTTTAAATAGCAGTACCATATTTGTTTCATAAAAAGATCTTGTTAGAATTCCTTGTCTGCCTATTTTCCCAAATAGTTTATATAGTAGTGAGAATAATTGTTCTTTAAATGTAATTGTTCCTTAAATGTTTAATAGAAACCACTTGTGAATCCATCTGGCCCTGGAGAATCTTTGTTAGGGAATTCACTGATAATTTCTTCAATTTCTTTTCCTGAGTTGTTATTGTTTAAATATTCTATTCTTTTTTGGTTAATCTGGGCAATTTTCATATTTGCAAATATTCATTGATTTCAGTTACATTGTCAGATTTATTGGCAAATAATTGGACAAAGTAGCTCTAAATTATTGCTTTCAGTCCTCTTCATTGGTAGGGAGTTCACTGTTTCCTTTTTTTGATACTGATTATTTAATTTTCTTCTTTTTAAAATCAAACTAATCAATCCTCCATTTTATTTGTTTATTTGTTCTTGAAATCAATTCATAATCTTATTTATTAGCTCAATATTTTTCTTACTTTAAATTTTATTAATTTCTCTTTTGTTTTTTAGGATTTTGAATTTAGGTTTTAATCAGGGATTTTTAATTTGATATTTTTTTTCTTTTGAATTGCCTGATTCAATGATCCGCTTTTTCTCTATTTTATTGATGTAAGCATTTAGAGATATAAATTTTCTTCTATGTACTGCTTTGACTATTTCCCATAAATTTTTACAAATTGTCTCCTCATTGTCATTCTCATTATTGAAATAATTATTTTATAATTTTTTCTTTGACTCATCCCTTATTTAGCATTAGTTTCCAATTAATTTATAATTTGTCTTTCCTTTTTTATTAGGATATCTATTGTATTATGATCTGAAACAAATACATTTATTATTTCTGCTTCTCTGAATTTGGTTTTGAAGTTTTTATGGTTATCTTTTGTTATGAATAGTAAAGGGGCTCAGAAAATGCTAGTGATAGTTGCTTAAATAGGAAGAGAGACCCTAGCCACAGCAAGATTGCATATAGGTTTTGTTCCCACACCAGCTGGGCTAAGTCTTCTTTAAAACTGAAGACTCTTTGCTAAACCACGAGCCTTAGAAACCAATCCAGTCAGGCATTTGTTAGGAGTTTCCAGGAAGTAGAATGTAGGTTCCTGAAACCTTAGGTTGAAATGAAGGATAACCACTGCCTTGGAAATGACTATAACCATTTAGAGATGTTACCCGGATTTGACTGCTTGAAACTACTTACTGTTACTAAGGTAAAAAGTTGGCTTTCAAAGACTAATAGGCTTTAAGATCAAACTGGGTTTATTTGTTATCAAACTGATGGTAGGTAAGAGGGGGAGGGTAAATGGGTGAAGGTACCCTAAATGATCTTGCCTAATTATTAAGAGTAAAATAAATATTGATGCACAAATTGTTCCCTAAGGTGCAGAGTATGGGAAGATGTTGGGGGCCTCTCCCGACTCTATTGCTGTTTGTTGTTGAGCCCAGAGGGTATCAAGCCCCTGGGTCAGATGCTATTGATTCCTTGAAATTAGCTGTTCACTCTTGTTTGATTTTAAAGTTGTTGGCTATGCCAATAAGGTTTCGATTTGGCTAGCAATGAAGTTGTCCCTACCTGCCTGCCTGATCCAATCTCCCAAAAATCCCAGGCCCCAGTTTGCCACTGCCTCCTCCATAACCCTAGGTGATGAGAGAAAAAAGTGAAATCTCAGGGGTTTGTGGACCCCAATATATGTTTTTTCAAGGAGATATTTCATGTTGTCATATTTTTTTTGCTAATTTTGTTTTGTTGTTTTTTTATGTCTCATGAAGTCAGTAGCTTCTACTTGCATAATTCTAAATTTTAAATAATGATTTCCTTCAGGGAGCTTTGTAATCTCCTTTTTCATCTGGTCAATTTTGCTGTTATTTTCTTCTTGAATTGCTTTCATTCTTCTCTTCCCCATTTTTCTTCTGCCTCTCTTATTTTGTTTTTTTTTAAATACCCTTTTTGAGCTCTTCCAGAGACTGAGACCAATTCATATTTTCATTTGATTCATTGTGAGTGTATGCTTTGCTTTCGCTGTCCCCTTTTACATCTGTACTTTGCTCTTTGTCTCTAGAAAATTTTTCAAAGATTGGGTGTTCTTTGTTTTTGATGTTTGCTGATTTTCCCAGACTTTTTCTTGACTTTCACTTTTTTTTAAACCCTTACCTTCTGTCTTGATTCTAAGGCAGAAGAGTCATAAGGTCTAGGCAATGGGGGTCAAGTGACTTGACCAGGGTCACACAGCTAGTAAGTGTCTCAAGCCAGATTTGAACCTAGGACCTCCCATCTCCAAGCCTGGCTTTCAATCCAATGAGTTACCCAGCTGCCCCCTTTCACTTTCACCTTAAAGGTTGGCTCTGTTTGTAGGGTAGAGAGTGCACTCTTTAAAACTTTAGTTTTTCCTTGTTACCCTTTGTTATATTTATGGGTTTCTACAAGTTTCATTTCTTCTAAGATTTTATGATGTCCTGTGGGCTGGGAACTTTGAAAGCCACCACCCACTTCTGATTTTATCACCCCTCTGGGACTGCTGATAGCTCTAAGACCTCAAAGCACTATGAGCTACCATGTACTAGAGCTCAAAGCCTAGCCTCAGGCTTGGGCAGGAGCTTTTGGTCTCCTCTGGTCTTGATCTGGTCAGGCACACTGTGAACTGCCTTGCCTTGAGACTTGTAACTTTGCCTTGAGCTTTGGTAGAACCTATCTCTGAGTCTTGGTCTGTGCTTACACATGCCAGCATGCTACAGACTATCTTATACTACAGCTTGGGGCCTCATTTTGGATTTACACAGACCAGGTGTACAATTCAGACTGCTTCCTACTGGGATTCAAGCCCATACCACAAGCTTAGTCCACTACTGGCCTCAATCTGGTCTTACACAATTGGGTATGCCTAGCAGACTACCTTGAACTGGGATTCTGAAGGTTACTGCAGGGTTGGACTGGAGCTTATAACTTTATAGGTTGTGTGTGGAGTTGCATTACCATTGGTTTAGGCAGGGTCTCAGGGTCCAGACAGACACTGAATTTGATCCAGAATCAGAAGCTGAAATAGTAGATGTGGGGTGAGGGGGGATTGCTTTTGGCTTGTACTTGTACTCCTTGGTGTACTGTGGGCTCCTGTTCCCTCTTACTCCAGTTAAATAGACTCTCTCTACCTCTCAACCTGTTCTCTACATGAAAGTTGCTTCACTCTGTATCCTTGGTGGTCCTTTTATCTCAGTATTCATTTTGAGGTGTTATTTTAAGATTGGTTGGTTAAAGAGGATTCTAATAGTGGTTTGAGCTTTCCCTGTTTCTATTCTGGTGTCTTTGCTGCACCTAACCTATCCCTAGAAGACAAAGGGAAAGAGAAACAGACAGACAGAGGCAGAGATGTGATGGAAATAGATGCAGATTTCACAGATACAGGTTGACTTTCTTGCTTAAGCAAACTATGATCTGTGAGTTTACTTTATATTCAAGTGTTTCCTTCACCTCTCTTTTTCTCTGCTAATTTCCAAAAACAGTGTCAATGAGATCATCTGTACCATCCCAAATTAGCCAAACAGATTCTGTGTGAAAGTATGTCTCTGAACTTCTCTGTCATATGGGACAGCAACCTGAGGAAGAAGAAGATACCCTCTAGACCAAAAATGAATAATTTATATGGATTCCTAATTTTTTAATTCATAATATAGTCCCTCTTAGGTCATCATTGGACATACAATTTTATAATGTAAAATTATACTAGAGCAAATTATTTTACTTGCATATTTCCTGACTTTCCTAAAATTCTCACAATTAGGCAACTGTTTTTGACTTCCTCAATGTAGTACTGTTCTATACAATCTGACATTTTTTCAATTTGTTTTGAAATAGAATTCAATTACCAACTAATGAAACTCAATTATTTTAGTCAATTAAATTTGACTTTTCATCTTGCTACAATTAGTGACCAGTTCGCATTATTTATATGAGTAATCCCTTGTGGAAACTTCAATGCATTCTTAACTTATTAACATCTTTCAGTTCTAATTCTTCTTCTATCTTTCCTCCTTTCCTTACTTTCCTTTCTCCCTCACTTTCCTTTCTTCTTCCCACCCACTTTTCTTTCCTCCCTCCCTCCTTTTCTATCTTCTTTCCTTCCTTCTTTCTTTCCTTCCTTCTTTC
>NC_058130.1:327702552-327739221 GCF_016433145.1 Gracilinanus agilis
CTTTCTTACTTTCTTTCTTTCTTTCTTTCTTCCTTTCTTCCTTCCTTTCTATCTTTCTTTCTTTCTTTCTTTCTTTCCTCTCTCTCTCTGTCTCTCTGTCTCTCTGTCTCTCTCTGTGTGTCTGTCTGTCTGTCTGTCTGTCTGTCTCTCTCTCTCTCTCTCATCTAGATTTTCAGATTCTAAATTTACCACATGAGAATTTTTATTTATTTGGATTTAAGTAAAGAATGTTCAAAAGCTTAGAGACAACTCTCAGACATTAAAATCATTCACCATGTCTTTTTGCCTGCCATAAAATATGATCTGTGTTATTCTTGATTCCTGAAATATTGAAACTCAGCTCTCTATATAAAACAATGCCACTGGGGTTGTAAATAATGGTCCAAAGCAGAACCAACGAAATGTGAGAGAATTCAATTTCATTTTTTTGTCTCTGAAGGTAGTAGCAAGACCATATTTAGTAGATTAAGGTAATTTCTTTTTCTGCTCTGCTACACACAACCTTTTAAAATACATGCAACACAGACATAGGGTTCCATATGAATTGCAAATGACCTTTTAAGACTTTAAACTATTGCTTATCTGTAGGTTACTCACTGGAAAGTTTATTACTTGCTACTTTGTTAAAAATGTTTTACTCTAATATGTTTTATGTCTTTCTTTCTCTATTTTTTCTCTCTCTGTCTTTGTCTCTTTCCCTGTTTCCCTATGTAAGTTTCTCCACACACACACACACACACACACACACACACACACACATATATATATATAAATATATATATATATATATATTTATATATGCAATATAAAAACACATGTCTTGCAAATGCTTTTTTGTTACATACATAATAAAGGTTTATTATGTGTGATGCATATATTACATATATTACAAATGGTGATTTTATGAAAAGTTTTATCAAAGTTTGTTGTTTTGTAGAGATATAGCTATATATGTGTGTTCTCTTTATAAAGCAAGTCATAACTACATGAAATTGTCAGCATTTATATAACTGCTTAAGGTTTGCAAAGCACTTTATAAATATTATCTCATTTCATCATGGCAATAGATCTTAAGGTTTTTGTTATTATTATGTCCATTTTATAGATGAGGAAAAAGAAAAAGATAGAAGGTAAATGACTTGTATAATGTCTCACAGCCATTATCTCTGAAGCTGAAAATTGTCTGGAAGCTAGAGATAAAAATACAAAAAAAATTATATCTACTCTAAAGAAATATTTTAGAAGACAAAATGTGCATATTTTATATATTCTTAATCAAACATGTACATTTAGTTTTAAGATAAAATATAAACACATAAAAGACAGTGAACAAAGAAGGACAATAGTAATGAAAGGATTTAGCAAAAGTTCTGTGTAGAAGGTTGAACTGGAGCTGTAGCTTAAAGGAGAGAGATTTAATGGGGAGAGACATGAGAAAAGAGCATATCTTGTGTTTAAGAGACAGAAGAAAAATATGAATAAGTGTGTTGTATTCAGGTGTGTCCTGGAGCCAGGTCTAACAGGCTCAAGACAGGGAGTTGTTCAATTTCCAGGATGAATATTTATACTGTGGAAATATTTGAAGTAAAATACCACCTTTTATATGTTAAAGAAATCAGCAACTATTAAAATAAGGATTTTCTTTTATTTTATTTTTTGTTCATTGATATTAAGACAAAAAAACATTAAGAGTACATTGTGGGTATGATTTTTGTGGGGAAGAGAGAAGAAAGAGAAAGATGATTGTTAAATTATTACCAGTGTACCATCAAAGGAGTTTCAAATATGAGGAAAATAGGAACCCAGTTTGATTCATTATAGGGAAGAGGAAATTAAGTCATTCATAATGTGGCTAAAAAGATATTTGGGGGCCAAATAATGGCAAATACAGTTTAATATGATTAGAGAGTAGATGAAATGTATAAACATTAGATTTGGAAGAGCAAGTTGAATCTAGAATGTGAAACCTAAGTGTGATCTTGAGGAAAGAAATTTGATAAGTAATATATGATAGTGCAAGGGAACTCATACATCATTTTGAATCAAAAGAACTGAGTTCAAATTTCAGCTGGGTAGTTATAGTATATATGGTTATGAGTAAATAATTTAATTTCGTTAAGTCTCAGTTACATCAATGACCTCAAATCCCATGTAAATCTTTGAAGCTTGTTAATATGCCATCAAAAGTTTTACAACTATAAAATTATATAATGAATGTTACTTTAAAGTTACTAAAGGTACTAAAGTTACTAAGGGCTTCATCATAAAACTGCTCTGTAAAGTAAAGCTCTAAAAAGAGTCATTATCCAGGAAAGATTTTGGCATTGCTTTTCAGGACTTCATTGTGTATAACTAGGAGTAAAGGGGTCAAAACTGAAAAGAAAGAAATTAAGATTAATATTAAATAAAATCTTAATGAGTAGAGCTTCACTTCCAGTTAAGACGGCAGCAGAGTAAGGAGCAACTGCTTGATCTCTCCTAACCAAAACATACAGGACTCCTCAAGGGGAAATAAAAACGAACACAGACGAACGCAGGAATCCCCCAACAGGGTGCAGCATCGAAGGTACACAGAATCGGGGCATCTCCACGCTATAAAGGGGTGAAACAGCTCTCACTAAAACGCGAGAGGAAGAAGCCCCTTCCCCACCCCCCACACCACACACCTCGCACAGCACCAAGGCCAACACACAAGAGTGAAAACAAGACTGGGACAACCAGTAAATCACTAGCAGCCCCAGGGCTTATACCTGTGTGCTGGAAGAAGAGGGACCCCAAGTGGCTGGGGGGCGGTCGCTGACTTTCCCAAACATCTGTGGGGGCGGGGACAAAGATGGCTAACACAGGGACTTTCCCTAGAGTCTGAGTGGGTGAAGGCATTGTCTCAGGTGTGAATAAAGATCTCAAGCCCAGGGACTTTCCCTAGCTTCTGCTTGGGTAAAGACAGTGCCCTAAGCATTAATAAAGATCTCTAATGCAGAGACTTTCCCTAGCATCTGCCTGGGTGAAGGCAGTGCCCTATGCTTGAATAAAGATCTCCAGCCCAAGCTTGGACCTCAAGTGAGGACCCAGAGCAGACAGGAGCGCAGCTGTGGAAGCAGCCCCTGAGACTGCTGAAGGAGCCTAGGGCAGAGGGGCAGACCGGGGTCTACCAGGAGGCCTGAAACTGAGGAAAAGGAGACAGGAGCCCACGGGAGCTTAGAAAGTGCAGGCAGACCCTGAGTGTGAAGACAAAGCTTAAAAGGGGCGGGGCTAATGATGGCAAGCTGAGAACTCCAGAAGAAGAAAAAGATTATAAAAAAAAAATTCTGGAACACTCAACAACTTTTACACAGAGAAAATCCAGACAACAGAGGAGGACAAACAAGTAATCATATCCAAACCTTACCAAAAAAATGAAAGCTGGTCATAAACTATTGAAGAGTTCAAAAATGAGATGTTGAAGAAGATGGAAGAGATGTGGCAAGAAAATAATAGCTTAAAAGGCAGAATTTTGCAATTGGAAAGTGAGGCTCAGAAATCAAATGAACTGATAAGCAAATTGAACACCAGAAATGACCAGATTGAAAAGGAAAAACAAAAGATTATAGCCAAAAACCAGTCCTTAAAGGCTAGAATTGAAAAATTAGAACATAATGATCTCTCAAGACAACAAGAACAAATAAAACAAAGTCAAAAGACTGATAAAATAGAAGGAAACATGAAATATCTTAATAGGAAAGTGACAGACCAAGAAAACCGGTCGAGAAGAGACAATTTGAGAATCATTGGTCTTCCAGAAAAGGCAGAAATTAATAGAAACTTGGACTCCATACTTAAAGAAATTATTCAGAAAAATTGCCCTGAAGTTCTACAACAAGAGGGCAATATAGACATTGAAAGGATCCATAGATCACCCTCTACACAGGACCCAGAAAAGTCAACACCAAGGAATATAATAGCAAAAGTCAAGAGCTTTCAAGTAAAAGAAAAAATCTTACAAGAAGCCAGAAAGAGGCAATTCAAATAGCAAGGAGCACCAATCAGGATCACATAGGATCCGGCAGCCTCCACTCTAAAAGACCACAATGCTTGGAACATGTTATTGAAAAAGGCAAGAGAGATGGGTCTTCAGCCATGGATCAACTACCCATTGAAACTGACTATATACTTCCAGGGGAAAGTATGGGCATTCAACAAAATTGAAGATTTCGAAGTTTTTGCACAACAGAGACCAAGACTAAATGGAAAGTTTGATACCCAACTAAAAAAATCAAGAGAAACATGAAAAGGTAAATAAGAAACAGAGGGAAAAGAAAGAAAACTTATATATTTTTTTTAAATTTGACGGTTTAAGGGCTTAAATAAGATATAATTATCTGTATTACTATGTGGAGAAATGCTATGTATAATTCTTTGTAGTGAACTCTATTCATTATTATAATATTCACTATTATAACAACCAGAAGAATAATTCATAGGGAGAGGATAGGATACTAAATGGTCTAAGATGACATGGGGGGTGAAAAGAGGGGGGGGAATAGTAGGGGACACCAAGAAAAATCTGAGTAAATAAGAAAAATAGGATATTTTATTACACACAAAGAGGGCATTGGAAGGGGAGGGGATAAATACTATTATAAGAAGAAGAGGAAGAGAGCATTAAGAGGGAAAAATCAAACCTTACTCTCAGTGTAATCAACCTGGAGAGGGAAGAGTAGCTTTATTATCCATTCGGATAAAAAATTTTATCTAACCCTATTGAGAAAGTCAGAAGGGATAAACGAAAGGGAGCAGAGGAGTGGGGAGGTCAAAAAATGGAGGGGAGAAGAAGGGGGAGGGAATTCATTAGGCCTTTAAAAAACGAAAAGAGGGGAATAACAAGGGAGGGGGCAGAAAGGGAAGTCAATCAAGGGAGGGGATAAGGGATACTGGCTCAAAGCAAACCAGTGGTTTAAAAGAAAATAGTGTAAGAAGAAGGGGTGGGTCTAGGGGAAAATACAAAAATATCCATGAATGCACAACTGATAATTGTAACTCTGAATGTGAATGGGATGAACTCGCTCATAAAACGGAAGCAAATAGCAGAGTGGATTAGAAACCAAAACCCTACCATATGCTGTCTACAAGAAACACATATGAGGCAGGTAGACACACACAAGTTTAAGCTTCAGGGCTTGAGCAAAATCCTTTGGGCGTCAAATGAAAAAAAGAAGGCAGAAGTGGCTATTATGATCTCTGACAAAGCCAAAGTAAAAATAGATATGATTAAAAAAGACAGGGAAGGTCATTACCTCCTGATTAAAGGCAGTATAAACAATGAGGAAATAACACTGCTCGATATATATGCACCAAGTAGCATAGCATATAAATTCATAAAGGAGAAACTGGCAGAGCTTAAGAAGGAAATAGATAGTAAAACCATACTAGTGGGAGATCTAAATATTCCTCTTTCAGATCTAGATAAATCAAACCAAAAAATGAATAAGAAAGAGGTAAGAGAGGTGAATGAAGTCCTAGAAAAATTAGATTTAATTGTTATGTGGAGAAAAATAAATAGAGACAAAAAGGAATATACCTTCTTTCCAGCTGTACATCGTATATTCACAAAAATTGACCATGTAATAGGACATAGAATCATTGCAAACAAATGCAAAAGAGTAGATATAATAAATGTAAGCTTCTCAGATCATAATGCAATAAAAATAATAATTAGTAAGGACACCTGGACAGGCAAATCAAAAACCAATTGGAAATTAAACAATATAATTCTCCAAAAACAATTTGTCAAAGAAGAAATCATAGAAACAATGAACAATTTCATTGAAGAGAATGACAATGATGAGACATCCTACCAAACTCTGTGGGATGCAGCCAAGGCAGTACTCAGGGGGAAATTTACATTCTTGAATGCATATATTAAGAAATTAAGGAGGGCAGAGATTAATGAATTGAGTATGCAAATCAAAAAATTAGAAAGGGAACAAATTAAAAACCCTCAGATGAAAACTAAATTAAAAATACTAAAAATTAAGGGAGAAATTAATAAAATCGAAAGTAAAAGAACTATTGAATTAATAAATAAGACTAGAAGCTGGTATTTTGAAAAAACATATAAAATAGACAAAGTACTGGTCAATCAAATAAGAAAAAGGAAAGAAGAAAACCAAATTGACAGTATTAAAGATGAAAAGGGAGACCTCACCTCTAATGAAGGGGAAATTAAGGCAATCATTAAAAACTATTTTGCCAATTATATGGCAAGAAATGTAACAATTTAGGAGAAATGGATGAATATTTACAAAAACATAAATTGCCTAGATTAACAGCAGAAGAAATAGAATACCTAAATAATCCCATATCAGAAATAGAAATTGAGCAAGACATCAAAAAACTCCCTTAAAAAAAAACAAAAAACACCAGGGCCTGATGGATTCACAAGTGAATTCTATCAGACATTCAAAGAGCAATTAATCCCAATACTATACAAATTATTTGATATGATAAGCAAAGAAGGAGTCCTTCCAAATTCCTTTTGTGACACAAATATGGTACTGATTCCAAAGCCAGGTAGACCAAAAACTGAAAAAGAAAACTATAGACCAATCTCCCTAATGAATATAGATGCAAAAATCTTAAATAGAATATTAGCAAAGAGACTCCAGCAAGTAATTAAGAAGATCATCTACCATGATCAGGTGCGATTTATACCAGGAATGCAAGGATGGTTCAACATTAGGAAAACTATCTACATAATTGACCATATCAATGGTCTAACAAACAAAAATCACATGATTATCTCAAAAGATGCTAAAAAAGCCTTTGAGAAAATACAGCATCCATTCCTATTGAAAACATTGAAAAGCATAGGAATAGAAGGACCTATCCTAAAAATAATAAACAGTATATACCTAAAACCATCAACAAGCATTATATGCAATGGGGATAAATTAGAAGCCTTCCCAGTAAGATCAGGAGTAAATCATCAGCATTTCTATACATTTCCAACACATTAGAGCAGCAAGAGGTAGAAAGAGAAACACCATTTAAAATCACCCTAGACAACATAAAATACTTGGGAATCTATCTACCAAAACAAGCACAGCAATTATATGAAAAAAACTACAAAACACTTTCCAAAAAAATAAAACTGGATCTCAACAATTGGAAAACCATTAATTGTTCATGGGTAGGACGAGCTAACATAATAAAAATGAACATTCTACCCAAATTAATTTACCTATTTAGAGCCATACCTATCAAATTACCAAAAAACGTCTTTACTGCTTTAGGAAAAATTATAAGAACGTTCATTTGTAATAACAAAAGATCAAGAATATCAAGGGAAATAATGAAAAAAAATGTGAAGGAAGGGGGCCTAGCAGTACCAGATATTAAACTATACTATAAAGCAGCAGTCATCAAAACAATATGGTACTGGCTAAGATACAGAAGGGAAGATCAGTGGAATAGACTTGGAGTTAATGACGTCAGCAAGACAGTTTATGATAAACACAAAGATCCCAACTTTTGCGACAAAAGTCCACTATTTGACAAAAACTGCTGGGAAACTTGGAAAACAATATGGGAGAGATTAGGTTTAGATCAACATCTCACACCCTACACCAAGATAAATTCAGAATGGGTGAATGACTTGAATATAAAGAGGGAAAGTATAAGTAAGTTAAGTGAACACAAAATAGTATACCTGTCAGATCTCTGGGAAAGGAAAGATTTTAAAACCAAGCAAGTTAGAGAAAATTACAAAATGTAAATTAAATGGTTTTGATTATATTAAGCTAAAAAGCTTTTGTACAAACAAAAACAATGTAGTTAAAATCAGAAGGGAAACAACAAATTGGGAAAAAATCTTTATAACAAAAAATTCTGACAGTGGTCTAATTACTCAAATATACAAGAATTTAAATCAATTGTATAAAAAATCAAGCCATTCCCCAATTGAAAAATGAGCAAGAGACATGAATAGGCAATTCTCAGGTAAAGAAATCAAGAGTAGCAATAAGCACATGAGAAAGTGTTCTAAATCTCTAATAATTAGAGAAATGCAAATGAAAACAACTCTGAGGTATCACCTCCCACCTAGCAGATTGGCTAAAATGAAAGAAGGGGAGAGTAATGAATGCTGGAGGGGATGTGGCAAAATTGGGATATTAATGCTTTGCTGTTGGAGCTGTGAACTGATCCCACCATTCTGGCTGGCAATTTGGAACTATGCTCAAAGGGCTATAAAAGAATGCCTGCCCTTTGATGTAGCCATACCATTGTTGGGTTTGTACCCCAAAGAGATCATAAATAAACAGACTTGTATGAAAATATTTATAGCTGTGCTTTTTGTAGTGACAAAGAACTGGAAAGGGAGGGTATGCCCTTCAATTTGGCAATGGCTGAACAAACTGTGGTATATGCTGGGGATGGAATACTATTTTGCTCAAAGGAATAATTAACTGGAGGAGTTCCATGTGAACTGGAAAGACCTCCAGGAACTGATGCAGAGTGAAAGTAGCAGAGCCAGAAGGACATTGTACACAGAGACTGATATACTATGGTAAAATCGAATGTAATGGACTTCTGTACCAGCAACAATGCAATGACAAAAGATAGCTCTGAGGGATTTATGGTAAAGAATGCTACCCACATTCAGAGGAAGATCTGCAGGAGAGGAAACATAGAAGATAAACAATTGTTTGAAATGCATGGGCTGAGGTGGACATGATTGGGGATGTGGACTCCAAACTACCACACCAATGCAACTAACAACAATATGGAAATAGGCCCTGAACAAGGACACATGTTACAACCAGTGGAAATGTGCATTGGCCATGGGTAGGGGGAATGTAAGGGGTGAAGGGGAAAGTAGGGGCATAAAGTATGTAAACTGGTTAAAAATGAATATTAATAAATGTTTAAAAAATCTTAACAAAGAAAATTTCCTTCAAGTGAAAGTAAGGATTTCCTTTCAATAAATATTTTTTTAGTAGAAACTACATGAACACTATTCAACAATGCTGTAGAGGCATAAGACGAAGTCTGAGGCCTCACAACTTTAAGAGTGTAGAATCTAGGTGTCAGCTGAGTAGTTCAGTGGATTGAGAGTCAGGCCTAGAGACTAGCTAGAAGTCCTAGGTTCAAATCCGGCCTCAGACACTTCCCAGCTGTGTGACCCCGGGCAAGCCACTTCACCCCCATTGCCCACCCTTACCACTCTTCCACCAAGGAGCCAATACACAGAAGTTAAGGGTTTAAAAAAAGAGTGTAGAATCTCTAAAAGTTATTCCAATTGGTATCTGAAATATAATATCTTTCAGTAAAATGTTCATGTTATTTCAAATAAGAATATTCCATAGCATAAACAGAAAAAAATGTTAAAAAATAAAAGAACCCTACTAAGTATTATCTTGTGTGTCTAGAGTGTTTACATTGAATAGATCAAATAAATGAGGAAGAAGAAACAGAAGCTCATACTTTCTTTTTTTTCATTTTTATATGTTACATCTTTTTGGAGACCCAGATATCAGATTCATCACTCAACAAGTATTTCTTAAGTGTATTTCATGTGTATGGCAATTATCAGATGAAAGAGGGGATACAAACAAGCATAATCCTCTGATAAATCAAGAAACTTATAATCTCTTTTATAATGTCTTCTGTTCTTTGTAGTCCCATAAAATTATTTGAATAATTCATGAAAGAAATGGTAGGGGTACAAGGAAAGATTTCCAAGAACCTATATTGCAAGAATATAGATTTTATTTGTCTAACTCCTGCTTCCACATTCAAATCCATTAAATGCCCATCATGGTCTTGGTAAACATATAAGAAAAAAGCCTTGTTCCAATAATTTTTACATAGCCATATGCTTTAAGAAAGATTGCTCTATACCATGAGTTCTAGAGTTAAAGAAGCATGTCAGGATCATCTTTTCCTTTATAATGCTTTACCTTAACTGAAGAGCTAACTTGATTATTTTTGTAGTAGAGGGAAATGCATGCTGCTAAAGTAGACAGTATGCCACAGCACTGTATGTGGGGGGGATTATTGAACATTTTACCTCTGTGCTCAAATTTAATCTCCCCATTTATAATATTGAATGTCCCATTGAGGCTTATCCTTTGAATTCAAACTCAAAAATTTCCCAATATTACAAACAGTTATATATTTCAAAAATTTTATTGTCTTATAGATTGTATTTTATAAGCTACTATTCCTGGCCTCGAGGTATTTGCAACTCAGAAACATATAAGTTGAGAAAACTACTGAAGTTTTCTGAGTGTCAATTTCCTTATTTATCAAATAAAAATATTGACTAGAAAATCCCAAATGTCCTTAAATCATATTGTGTAGTGACTGTAATTCAAGAATTATCAGATAATTTTAAATGAGTGATATAGACTAAGTGATACAGGAGAGCAGCAGGAACACCAGAAGCAGCCTCACTCACTCAACCCCCTCTTTTAAAGGGTTCACATATGCCTCACTTCCAATGCCTTCCCCTAGCCTGCATGTCCAATCACAATAGATGCTTTCTCATAGAAAGCATAGGGGGCATCGGTTGATTCTGATTCGTTATTCACTCTAGCACACGTGGGTTAGGACCTCCCAGAATTGGAAGGTGCTCTCACTTTTGGTGATTAATTCTCAAGATGGGCAATGTAGGCTTAATCTAATTATCACAATATTAAAATAAGGTAGAGGGATAGATAGATTTTTGGGTTGTAGTTAGTCAGTTGAGAATGGTATTAAGGAGAATCACCCTTGGTGATTAAGAAGACTTCCTTTACGGGAAAGACTGGGTTTTGTGTTATTATTTAGAATTTGTAGTTTTAGGGCATTATTTCTCCTACCTATCTACATTTCCTTTTCCTGACTATGATTCTTCTAAATTACTTTAATAAATAGGTTTGTTTTTGTTACCTGCTTCTAGCAGAATTCATCACCTGCCAGTCTAACAAATCCTTCCACCACCACCAACTGAATCTCTCTATCAGTGATAGTTAGTCAATATATATTTACATATATAATGACAATATAATATATAATCAATATATACCAGATCAATTTCTAGCATAAAAACTCTATACAGAAACTGAAACATGAGTTTCCTGTCTCTAGGCCTGACTCTCACTCCACTGAGCTACCCAGCTTCCCCCAGTACCATATTTTTTTGATGACTGCTGCTTTATAATACAGTTTAAGATCTGGTACTGCTAGACCACCTTCCTTCATATGTGTATATATATTTTTTATGGAAGAAGAATATATATATATATGGAAGACGAACCAGAATAAGAAAAAAGAAACAAGACTACCCAGAATTAGATGGTTTGCCCAGGATCATTTAGATAATCTGTAAATATGTGTATACATAAACAGGTACTCTCAATACATATGTTTTTGTGTTGTTTGCTTATTTATTTACTTACTTACTTACTTGTTTCTTTATCTATCTGTCTATTTGTTTATTTATTAACTTCATTCATTTATTTATTTGTACATCCTTCATTTCATTACTTATTTATTGTCTGACTATAGTTAAATAAATCTATTTACAATGTTGGTATACACTATCAGGGAAATAGTAAATTCTCTTCCAATTTTTGTGGATCTATGATTTCATCAGTATGAGTATTCTTTCAAGTGGTTTCTTCAACATCCAGAATGGATTCTCTGCAGCTTCAACTTTTGTCCATATTTTCCCCATAAACTTTCCATTTAGAGGAAGAGGAAAAATGATGCAGGAGATAGAAAACTGACTTAGGGAGTTCTGGGCTAAGATGACCACAGAGTAGAAGCAAGTGTCTTTCTCTCCTCACCACCTACCAATATAAAGCCCCTCAAGGGGATAAAAACCAAAATCAGATGAGTGAAGGGGCACTTCTGTAGGGTCACAGCCTTGAAGGTAGGCAGGGTTTGGGCATTTCCACACTGTAGGTGGGTAAAATTACTCATACCAAAGCATGAGTTGATCACTACTCCCCCACACCACCTATACCACCAGAGTAAGAGAGTACAGGGCAATTGAAAGGTTCTCAGTGGGCTAGCTGAGGACACCATAGACTTACCCCAGAAAGTAGGGAGATTTGGGACTCTAGGAGGTTGAAGAACGTGAAGATTGGGCACAGAGATAGCACACAGAGGTACTGCACACCAGACACAGTAGAGACTGAAAAATAGCCTCAGGGGAAAACTGCTCTGTAGTCACTCAGACTTCTGAATTGGAATGGAAGAAAAAACTAACACAGCAATGGCCACAAACACCCAAGAACTACAATATACAACTACCAAAAAAAGAAAAAAAAGAAAAAGAAAACCTTGACTATGTTATTATTAAAAATGATGAGGGTCAAGATTAAAAGGGAGAGTAATATTTTAATAAAAGCCATGCTGATAGAGACAAAAATCATTAGACCACACGCCTGTAAGTATTCAAATTGTGGCCTCAGCCATTTTACCTTTAGTACCTTCCCATGCCCAGGTAGCTAAAAAGGAAGTTCAAAGTCACTTCCCAATATTTAAAGCTATCCCTCACCTTGAATACGTAATCCAAAACAGGAAACCTGTTGGGGATCATGGGAAATGTAGTTCCAAGTATCCCAAGTGATTTTAAATAACATATTACCCCCTGAAATCCGTGGAAAAAGACTGGTCTTTTTCAGTGGATCTTAAACCAAAAGAAAAGAGGACAAAAGCTAGCTGTGTTGACAAAAAGCCAATTTGGGGCAGTCCCCCACTGGCATAAAAGTGTCCATTCAAAATAAATGCATTCAGGGGGCAGCTGGGTAGCTCAGTGGAGTGAGAGTCAGGCCTAGAGACAGGAGGTCCTAGGTTCAAACCCGGCCTCAGCCACTTCCCAGCTGTGTGACCCTGGGCAAGTCACTTGACCCCCATTGCCCACCCTTACCGATCTTCCACCTATGAGACAATACACCGAAGTACAAGGGTTTAAAAAGAACAAACAAACAAAATAAATGCATTCAATTCATTCAACCCCCATAGTTCAAATCAACTGCACCCCAAAGTTCAAATTTGGTCTTCATGGTCCAGTGAAGTTTCATTAGGCATCTTTTGGTGCCTCTACCAAACACGTTCATCATCTGGATTCTGGGGAGATGGCAAAATCCTTATCCTGAAATTATTCACAAAGAATTTAAACTTTACATTATAGATTACAAAACATGCATTTTCTTCTGAGAATTATACATTACCCCCCTAAGATTACTCCTAAAGGAGTAAAAATTGACTTGCAATATAGATTATAATTCAGACATTATGATTATAAAAACTTAACACACACTCCCCTGAGGAAAATTTTAAATAACACATTACTCCCCTGAAAAGGTCAGCCAAGGATGCAGGGCTGAGTGAGTCAAGGGGGTGCATGAAATCAATTGACAAAAGAAATAATAAAAAGAATAAAATTCAAAAAAAAAACGGAGAAAAAATTAACTTGTGAATGAAATGTAAAATGTGCAAAAAAAATTGTAAAGAAAATAAAGTTATAACAGGCCTGTGAATCAAGGCCTAATTAAAGTGATTTAAGCAGTTTGCAATTACCCATTCAGGGCCAGGACTACAGAAAAATTACCATTCTCTCTCTATATATATAGAGAAATAAGGGAAATACCTTTCTTTGATCTAATTGTCTTCAACTTCTCAGTGAAATGGGCCAATAAACAACCAATCTTAGGTGCTTCACTAGGAATTTAAATTGAGGGGACTGAGCCTCTAAGTGTTAGAAAAGCTGACTCCAAAACTCAAGCCCTTTCAAGCCCGTCAAGTATTGGCATAGAACTCCTGCAATTCATGCAGATTCTCAGTCAAATCTCTGTGACCAATGTGGCTCGGTACTTCTCCTGGAATCAGACAGAGAGGCATTAAATCACAGTCCCATAGGCTCTAAAGGTATTTGCATTAAGCTTATATCACTGTAAAATAAAAAAAAAGAATAAATAATGATTATATATGTACTTCCAGTACAAGATGAAAAAAAAGGAAAAATCAATTGCTCTAATTAAAAAAGAATGTTTTAAAAATCATATATATACATATATATATATCTTAGAACTAGTGAAAGGTTTTATTACTCAAAAATGAGATTTTTCTATGAGTGTAAATGGGTTTTACAAAAATAGCAGATTCACAATGCACATTCAAATAGAGTACCATAATTTCTAATAACACGTTTTAAAACAATAAACAATGATGTTCAAAAATCATATACTTGTGACAACTTTTAAACCTTGGCTAAAATATCTTCTCAACAATTATCCTTAAGAATTCTAGATCCTTCTGATAAAAGAGGCTAAAACATAGACTAACACCAAAAAAATATGACAACAATTTTTCACAATAAAATATATAAAGCTTATCCTTTAAGACAACAATTCTTTAAAATAAATACATAAAAACCTTATCATTTATACAGAAGGGTACTAGGCATCTAAAGTAAATTTTTAAGAGACCTCTCATAAAATTACAATTTAAATCTCAAGGCAGGCATAAAACTTTCCAAGGTTGTACACAATTACCAAGATTGAATAAAAACTTAAAAAACATGTGCTCGTATAAATCCAGTGCACATAAGGCAATTTACAACTTTAATATGTGCAAGATGTTCAAATGGTATGAGAACATAGCATTGTTTTTGATTACAGTAAAAATGAAACCTGAAATAAATTAGGAAATATAATATGAGTACCAGATATCAAGCTATATCATCAAAAAAAAAAAAAAACCTCTTCTACCGGTTCTAATAGATTTTTTCTTTCTTTTTTTTTCATTATTTGGGAGTTACAATAAAATCACAAACAGAATTAATCTAGCAGCCACAAACTTCATTAGCTTAAAATGATTCAGTGCAACAGGAAAATCGATGAAATAAACAAAATTAATTCACAAAACTTATCAGGAAAATGCAATAAGATACAGAATCTTTTTAAAACCCTGAGTTCTGAGTTTTTAAATTCCACCTCTGGTCCCATTTTAAAGTTCAAAATTCAGGGTATTATAATCAGTCTCTGCTCTAAACATAAGGGGTTTTTAAAGTTCAAAGTTCTAAGGAGGTATGGGGTGAATTTCTTCCCCTGGGTTTGAGTTTAATAATCGCAAAAAGTTTGAATAGGCCATGAGCCCAATGAAGAGTAATCACTAGTTCAAGGTTCATACACTAGCGTCAATGTGGGGTTGTGGGCTAGGGGCTAGTGAAAAGCTTAGGTCAGTTTTTAGAAAAATACCCATGTGGAGAAACTGGGGGTGGTGCCTAAATTAGGGCTTTAGAGAAACACGTGGAGGCTAGAATGCAGGCCATTACCAAGGGGGTGGGGGGCAATACCAAATCTTAAGCAGCAGTTGCAGCAGTCTCTGAAGATCGAGATCTCTGCAAGTCAGAGCCAGGCAGTAGTGAAAGCAGCAGCCGAGGGTCATCGCTGTTGGGGCTCAGGATTCTGGACTCAGAAAAGGACAAGCAGCACCAGTGAGGCAGGATCAAGTGAAGTGGTCTGCTCCAGTGAGCTGGGAATTCAGCAGAGATCAGGGCAGGCAGGAATGTGAGGCAGTGGTCTGTACTGTCGGGCTTGAGATTCAGGATTAGGCTGAGAATAGAAGTGGAGAAAGGGAGGCCAGGTCAGGACCCAGGAAGATCAGCAGCAGAGGCACTGGCAGGGCACCCCGAAGCCAGAAGTGGCCCAAGGTGGTTTGGGCTCAGCTTACTGGCTGAGTCCCATGGGAGGCAAAAACATGCTATTGCTCTTAGCAAAAACATGGTGAGCATTGCTAAAAAATGCTGAGCAAGATGGCCAAAAGGCAGGCATGGCTCTAAATGCTCTCGTTAGGCTATCTAAAAAATTTAGGGTCCAAACTTCAACCTTCTGGTTCACCAAACTGTTGTTTTTAAAAATGAGGAACGCAGGTATTAAAAGGGAGAATAGTATTTTAATAAAAGCCATGCTGATAGAGAGAAAAATCATTAGACCATGCACCTGTAAGTATTCAAACTGCTGCCTCAGCCATTTTACCTTTCGTATCTTCCCACACCCAAGTAGCTAAAGAGGAATGTCAAAGTCACTTCCCAATATTTAAAGCTGTCCCTCACCTTGAATACGTAATCCAAAACAGGGAACCTGTTGGGGATCATGGGAAATGTAGTTCCAAGTATCCCAAGTGATTTTAAATAACACAACTATTGATAATTTCTATGGAAAAAAAACTCTAGATTACAGAGGAGACAGCAGAGGATGGCAAACACATCCAAACCTTCCAAAAAAAAGGAAATTGGTCACAAGCTCTTGAAGAGATCAGATTTGAGATTATGAACTAAGTGAGAAAGATAAAAGAAACTCGGCAAACATAGTGAGAAATAGTTCAAAAAATAGTTCAAAAAAGATATAATAGCTTAAAAGACAGACTCTTCCACTTGGAAAAGCAAGCCCAGAAATCAAATGAAATGATAAAGAAATTGAAGATCAGAATTGACCTTCTGGAAGCCATGAAAATCAGGATAGACCAAACTGAAAAGGAAAATCAAAAGATCAGAGATGAAAACCAGTCTTTAAAAACTAGAATTGGAGACAAGTAGAAATGAATGATCTTATGAGACACCAAGAATTAATAAAGCAAAGTCAAAAGAATGACAAATTAGGAGGAAACATGAAATATCTCATTAAGAGATGGCTGTTTTGGAAAACAGGTCTAGTAGAGACAACTTGAGAATCATAAGCCTACTTAAAAATGTAGAAATAAATAGAAATCTTGACATCATACTAAAAGAAATTATCTAAGAAAACTGCCCTGATATTCTTGAACAAGAGGACAAAATAGACATTGAAAGAGTCCATAGATCACACTCTACATTAAATCCTCAAAAGACAATCCCCCAGGAATGTAATTGCCAAATTCAAGAGCTTCCACACTAAAGAGAAAATATTGCAAGAAGCCAGAAAGAAACAATTCAGATATTGAAGAGCACCAATCAAGATTACACAGGATTTCACAGCCTCCACATTAAAGGACTGCAAGGCTTGGAATATGATATTCAGAAATGCAAGAGAATTGGGTCGAGAAACAAGGATAACCTACCCATCAACACTGACTATATACTTCCAGCAAAAAGTATGGGCATTGAACAAAATAGATGATGTCCAAGTATTTGTAAAGAAAAGACCAGAACTAAATGGAAAATTTGATGTCCAAATACAAAACTCAAAAGAAATATGAAAAGGTAAACAAGACAGAGAGGGGAAAAATTTTTAAAGGTTTCAGTAAGGTCAAATTGTTTCTACTCCTATATGGGAAAATGATATTTGTAACTCTCAAAAACTGTATTAACTATCATAGTAGTTCAAAGAATTATTCATAGGTAGTGGTTGGGGTAGTAAGTGGTTTATGATGATATTTAAAAAAAGGAGGGGAATAGAATATGGCACTAAGAAAAAGTTTAAATAATAAGAAAAATAGGATAAATTGTACTACATTAAGAGGTGCATGGGAGGGGGAGGGGAAGAATACTATTATAAGAAGGAGAGGAAAAGAATGCTAATAGTTAAGACTTAAACCTTACCCTAAGTGGAATCAACTCTAAGAGGAAAGAGCATCTAGATCCATTGGAGTAATAAATTTGATCTTACACTTCAGGGAAGTTGAGAGGGGAAAACTTAGTGGGAGAGTGGGTCAGGGAGTACCAAAATGGAGGGAAAGAGGAGGGGAGGGAATTTAATAGACCCTAAAGAAAAATAAAATGGGAATAAGAAGGGAGGTGAGGGAAGAATTAGGGTTAGTGTGGGGATTAGAGGGACAGATTAAAAGCAAAACATCAGTGTAGAAGGAAGTGAGAGGAAATCAAAATGATGGTGAATACACAGATGGTAATCATAACTCTGAATATGAATGGGATGAAATCCATAAAATGGAAACAAATAGAGTGGATTAGAAATCCAATCCTACTATATGTTATCTACAAGAAACACACATGAGGTAAGTAGACACACACAGGGTAAAGGTAAGAGGCTGCAGCAAAATCTATTGGGCATCAACTGAGAAAAAGAAGGCAGGAGTCTCAATCATATCTGACAAAGTCAAAGTAAAAATAGATCTGATTAAAAGAGATAGGGAAGGTAATTACATCCCAATAAAATGCAGTATAGAAAATGAGGAAACATCAATACTCAACATGTATGCAACAAATGGTATTGCATCCAAATTACTAAAGGAGAAACTACTAGAGCTTAAGGAGGAAATAGATAACACAACTATACTAGTTGGTAACCTGAAACTTCCTTTATTAGATATATCAAACAAAAAATAAATAAGAGGGTGGTAAGAGATGTGAATAAAATCATGGAAAAATTAGAGTTAATAGATATATGGAGAAAAATAAATAGAGTAGAAAAGGAATACACCTTCTTTTCAGCAACTCATGGTACAGTCACAAAGATTGACCATGTACTAGGGCATAAAACATGGCAAACAAATGCAAAAGATCAGAAATAATAAATGCAACTTTTTCAGATCATAATATTATAAAATAGTAATTATTATGGGTACATGGAGAGACAAATAAAAAATTAATTGGAAATTAAATAATATGATTCTCCAAAATCAGTTGGTTAAAGAACAAATCATAGAACCAATTAATAATTTCATTGTAGAGAATGACAATGAGAGAAGGTCATATCAAAATGTATGGGATGCAGCCAAAACAATACTCAGGGTTAAATCTATATGTCTGAGTGCATATTAACAAATCAGAGAGGGAAGAGGTCAATGAATTGGGCATTGAAATATTAAGTGGGTTTTAGGGGATGTTTTATTAGGCCAGTAAAAGAAGATTAAACCTATTTTGGGAAGGCTACCCAAGTCCAGTGCAGGCAGAGCACAACACTGAGATGATACTCACAGACCACTAAATTATGAAATAACAGTTGGTTTAATAAACTTGGAAAGGATGTGGATAAACTAAATCTAATGTTAACTACCTATATCTCCCTCCAGATCTAAAAATATCTTCACAGAGATGTCTTCTGAGTGGGTTTTCCTACTCTACTACTATCCTCTCTATATAACCCCAAATTCCTGTAGTCAACTAAGTTAACATTGAACTCCCCTTTGATGGGTTTAAGGAAAGGTTCTTTGTGTAATTCTAACAGGACCCAAATATGGACCAAAATGCCAAAAGGATCTAGGCCAGGTCTCATGCTCAGTTGTCAGTTGTCACAGGATTAGCACAGGAACTCAGCAGATGTCAAAACATAGCCACAGGGAATCAGGATAATGGAACAGCAGGTAGGATAGGAGATAAGGCAGTAAGAAAAGCAACAGGAAAATAGCTAGTCTCCTTAGGAGAGAAAAGCCACACCCCGTGGCCTAACTTTATTTCCCCAATAGCAGCACTTCCCAGGATTCTAGAATTCTTCCCTCTGCTGTCCATCTGCAAACTTACACATGTTTTAACTTTTCCTATAACAGCATCCAAATATAAAACTAGAAAGAGAACAAATTAAAAATTCCCAGATAAAAACTAAATTAGAAATCCTAAAAATTAAAGGAGAAATTAATAAAATCAAAAGTGAAAAATTATTAAATTAATAAATAATCCTAGAAGCTGGTACTTTGAAAAAAAGTAAAATAGATAAATTACTAGTTAATCTAATAAAAAAAGGAAAGAAGAAAACCAAATTAACAATATCAAAGATGAAAAGGGTGATCTCACCTCTAATGAAGAGGAAATTAAGGTAATTATTAAGAACTACATTGCCAAATTATATGGAAATAAATATGGCAATCTCGGTGATACTGATGATTATTTACAAAAATATAAATTGCCCAGATTAACAGAAATAGAATACTTAAATAACTCCATATCAGAAAAAGAAATTAGACAAGCCATCACAGAACTCCCTAAGAAAAAAATTCCCAGGGCCAGATGAATTTACAAGTGAATTCTATCAAACATTTAAAGAACAATTAACCCCAATGCTATACAAACTATTCAGCAAAATAAGCCAAGAAGGAGTCTACCAAATTCCTCTTAGGACCCTAATATGGTACTGAGCCCAAAGTCAGGCAGATCATAAACAGAGAAATAAAACTATAGACCAATCTCCTTAATAAACATAGATGCAAAAATCTTAAATAGAATGCAAAAAAAGACTCCAGCAAGTGATCACAAAGATTATTCATTAAGATCATGTGAGATTTATACCAGGAATGCAAGGATGGTTTAATATTAGGAAAACTATCCATATAATTGACCATGTCAACAATCAAACCAAAAGAAATGACATGATTTTTCTCAATTGATGTAGAAAAAGCCTTTGACAAAATACAACACTCATTCCTATTGAAAATACTAGGAAGTATAGGAATGGTAGGGCCTTTCCTATAAATAATAAACAGTATATATTTAAAACCATCACCAAGTATCATCTATAATGGTGATAAATTACAAGCTTTCCCAATAAGATCAGGAGTGAAACAAGGATGCCCATTATTACCTCTATTATTTACCATTGTACTAGATGCACTAGCAGTATGTGAAAGGGGAATTCTTTGTTCCCTTTGTCTATTCTGAGTTTACACTTGTGAAAGAGAATCCTTTATTCCATTTGTCTATTTTGAGTTAACACATCTTTTGACTGAATCAACAAAAGCTTGAACTAGGTCGAGGAGCTTGTAAATCACTTAGAGGATTCACACCTTTTTAACTAAAGCAGCCAGAAAATGAGAACTCACACTTCATTCTGTTAGGTGTAAAGGGTAAAATTATGGTTGTACTGAACATATAAGAGTGTGGTCACTGAAATTAATTACTGCAGTAATAATTACTTTTATGGTAGTTTATTTACAAATAGAAAGAGTGAAAGTAAGGAAAACAAGAGAGAGAGAGAGAGAGAGAGAGAGAGAGAGAGAGAGAGAGAGAGAGAGAGAATTACTCTGGCCTGGTCTGAACCAGACAGGGCTTTAGAGGCCCTAGAAACAGGGGTGGGAGCTTGGGGGAGGGAGACCCAGAGGTAAATTAAAGAAGGATTCTAGGCATGAGGCCTTCCCAACAATGAGGGGCCTCTCCAAAGGCTAGTCCTTCCAGAAAAAAAAAACTAGGAAAGGGAGTCAGCCTCTTTACTCACCCAAGTGGCAGTCCAAAGGGAAGGAGTCTGAGTTCTCAAGCCTGAGCTCCTCCAAGGCCTAGTTCAAAAGGGAAAAAAAAACTGATAGGAAGTTACCACCATTTTTAAAGACAGTTCTTTGCATCACTTTCTGTTTCTTCCTTCCACTTTTACATGGACCAATGACATCTTTAATTTTGCTTCAGACTTCCCAGGGGGCAGTCAGTCATTTTTTTATTTGCCACTCAGTAGCACAAGTGGGTATAGACCTCCCCACCCCTACTTAAGGATTAAGTGGAGATGTATACATTACTGATGACTAAAATCTAAAGAATAAATAGGGGATAGTTAACCTTGGACAGTGCTAACTATAGGGAAGGGAATTTGCAAAGGCATGGAATGGAATGTGGAGAAATGGAGAAGAGAGAGGAGGAGACAGTTGGAACCTGGAGTAGGAGGGGCTTCTGGGAGAACAAAAACTCTCAGAGGGAGTGTTCTGGGACATTGTGTGAAACAGAAGCTCCTAGTCCTTGCTCCAGGACTGGAAATCAAACCCATTCCTGAGAGATTTCTACCTTACCCTGACAATTACTGAATCCCTGCAATTGTTCCTATTTAAGGGATAAAGATGAACTTTGTGGACCTGCTGAACTGGGAGTTTACCTAAAGGGTTTACCCCGAGGTTAGGCTGGATTGGTCCTGAAGACAGATCTCTCACCTATGCCAGCTATTAACTAGAGCCTTCTTTTGAGAATTAGCCAAGGATTTTAGTTAGCATAGGAAAAGAACATCAACCAGAGAAGGCTTTTCAGGCCAGCCAGCTTTCAGCTGAGGCTGAAGGACTTTCCATTGATGAGTGTCATAGATAGGGAAACTCTAATAACCCTTTTCCCCCGGCCTCACCCTTATGATCCTTTATTCAAATAAATAATCATAAAATACACAGGAAATCAGTCAGATTTACTTTATAGGGAAGGAGAAGGTTGATGAGTTTGAGTTTACCCTGAGAAGAGATTCTTACTAGACTGGATATAGCAAAAACCTCCCAGTCCACCAACTTAATCTCTCTTTCAGGTCAGCTTTCTGTTTCAGGGCAGGACACCTTGGAGAGGCTAAGTTAAGCAAAACTCCTAGCCAAACATTTACACCATCTCCTAAGATGTTCCTTCAACCTGTCTCAGTGGCTGTATTTACCTTCTCAGCAGAATTGTACTGGCCTAGGACAGGTACAGCAGTCATCTTGGCCCTCTGTCCAAGAGGGGAGATACCCTGTCAGATCAGGAAGAAGCAAAATCCTGATCACCTGTCCATATTATAGGATAGGGGTCTTCTTCCCCATTTAAGAGCAATTTGGAAGCTGTGATTGACTCTTGTGAAAAGGTGAAGGGACAAGAAGCCATTATAAAAGGTCCTGAATTTCTGGGACTAGGAAAGTTGATTCCAAGAAAGAAGTTGGCTTCAAGAAGGAGTTGGACTCTATGGGGGCAGCTGGGTAGCTCAGTGGATTGAGAGTAAGGCCTAGAGATGGGAGGTCCTAGGTTCAAATCTGGCCTCAGACACTTCCCAGCTGTGTGACCCTAGGCAAGTCACTTGAACCCCATTGTCCACCCTTACCACTCTTCCACCTAGGAACCAATACACAGAAGTTAAGGGTTTAAAAAAATTAAAAAAAAAAGGAGTTGGACTCCAGAAAGGAAGATTAAGGAAGAAGGTTGGCTCAAGGAAGAAAGTTGGCCTCAGGAGTCACCTTCAGTTCCAGTCATTGTCTTGAAGGGAACTTGGTTGAGTGGATAGCTGACTTTCCCTTTCTGTCTTCTGGAGACAGTTTAATTTCAGTTGAAGGTCAACAAGTCCTAGCTAAGTTGAGCACCTGAGCAATATTAGTCAAATAGGCTAATGTGATCTCTACCATTTTGTTTTTCTCTACTTTCACTCTATCACCTCTTTTGTAAATAAAGGCTATTAAAGGTAATTTCAAATTTGAGCAATAAGACTTTGAATTCACAACCACCACTATTATTTATAATACTTCATATATTTTAGTCTAGCCATTAAAATTTGATTCTTACAGTAGCAATCAAAGAATTAAATGAAATTTAAGGTATTAAAATAGGCAATGAGGAGACTAAAGTATAACTCTATACAGATCATATGATGGTATACTTAAAGAATCCTAAAGAATCAACTAAAAAGCTAGTGGAAATCTTGAACAAAGTTGCAGGATACAAAATAAACCCACATAAATCATCAGCATTTCTATATATTTCCAACACATCTCAGCAGCAATAGTTAGAAAGAGAAATTCCATTTAAAATCACCCTAGATAATATAAAATATTTAGGATTCTGTTTGCCAAGACAAACACAGGAACTATATGAACACAACTACAAAACACTTCCCACGCAATTAAAACTAGACCTAAATAATTGGAAAGACATGAACTGCTCATGGGTAGGATAAGCTAACATAATAAAAATGACAATCCTACCAAAATTAACTTACTTATTCAGTGCCATTCCTATCAAACTACCAAGAAAAAGTTTTACTAAATTAGAATAAATTATAACAAACTTCATTTGGAAGAATAAAAGATCAATAATATCAGGGGAAATAATGAAAAAAAATGTGAAGGATGTGAGCCTCACAGTATCAGATCTTTAACTGTACTATAAGGTAGTGATCATCAAAACGGTATGGTACTGGCTAAGAGACAGAAGACAGATCAGTGGAATAGATTTGAGGTAAATGATTTCAGCAAGATAGTGTACAATAAATCCAAAGACCCCAGCTTTTCAGACAAAACCCCACAATTTGACAAAAAACTGCTGGGAAAATTAGAAAAAGGTATGGAAGAAATTAGGTTTAGGTCAACATCTTATACCCAACATGAAGATAAATTCAGAATGGATGAATGACTTAAATATAAAGAAGAAAACTCTAAGTAAATTAGGTGAACATAGAACAGTTTACCTGTCAGATCTATGGGAAAGAAAAGATGTTAAGACAAACCAAGAGATAGATAATATTACAAAATGTAAAATGAATAATTTTGATTACATTAAATTAAAAAGGGTTTGTGCATAGAAAACTGACTTAGGAGTTTAGAAGTTTTAGGGTAGATTTCTCTGAGTCATTCTAATTTTTTCACCATGAGGAAGTCATTTATATCCTCTCCATATCCCCCCACAAAGACTCTAAGGGATTTAGTTTCAGAGATAGAAGCTTAAAGAGAGGATTTAGATCAGAAATGAATAAAAGGAGATACAATAGGATTTTTTATGTCCTGCATTTCTCAATCCCCTGTAAACCTACATATATGTGATTTTTGAGAAAAAAGTCACAATTTGTCTGTTTTCATTTCATTTTAATTGAGGATACCCTTGATATATTAATACTATTTAAAATATTTGATATAGAAGGAAACAAAGATAGCTTAATAGTTTACATTGTAATCTTTGTCACTTTTATTTTTTTATAAAAGTACTATTTGTTATCATCTTCATTCTTTTGGAATTTCTCTCTTTTTGGAATATCTTTTTAAAATTAATCTCATAACATATGATTGATCACATGGTTTGATGGGGATATGATGGGGGTTTTGATGTTAAAAGATCACTCTATTGCAAATATGAGTAACATGGAAAGAGGTGTTGAACAAATGATACATGTAGAATCCAGTGAAGTTGTTTGTCAACTCCAGCAGGAGGAGAGAAGAGGGTGGGAAAAATAATGAATCACATAACCATGAAAAAATTTTCTAAATAAATTAAAGGAAATAAAAGAAAATCAATCTCAGAAGGCCTTTAAAATAACATTGCCTCCAGCATGGTTTTCTTCTGTGTATATTTCAAGTCGAATTGATCTTCTAAAGTTCATTTATTTATGTTTCATTGCCACTTGTCATATTTACTGAGAAGTTAGAATGAATAGGTCTGTGGATCTATTATCAGGGCCAAAAATAATAAATCACTTTAGAAATGTTGACAAATTTTTATTTCATATCTGTTATCCTCCTTCCAGTTTTTTGTCCAATGCTTTGGGTATGACCTGGCTTATGTGGATAAAATGTCGACCTTTTTTCCCTATTCTCACACACACTAACCTACCAATTGTTGCCATGTTTATGTTATTTATTCTATACAATCTTTTGGCAATATATCACTATAAAAATCTTTCTTTAAGACAATGTGTTTTCCCTTGGTTTCTATAAGAACCTTCTTTGTTGATTTTTCTTCCTTATTTTTAATTCCTTTAAATCTGAGCTCCTCCTCTTCTTCTCTTCCATTAAACTTGAGCCTATCTCCATGCACCATCCAGATCCCTTTTCCTTTCTTCCTCTTTATTCTCTTCATTGGTGATTGCATCAGTTTCCATTTACTTAATTATCATAATCACCCAGAGGATGCTCACATGGACTTAACTACCTTGAGCTTTTTTTATGACTCTGAAATCAACTTCCAATTTTCTTCTAGACATCTCCATATAGATATGGTATAGGCTTCTCAAACTCAACATTCTGAAAATAGGACCCACTGTATTCCTCTTAAAATCCATATTTCTTCAAACATCTCCATTTTTTGTGGATGGCATAATCATTGTTCTGATCACTCATGTTTGGAGCATTTATCTTTCTCAAACCTTCCTTTTCTTTTACCCTATGTATTTAATCATTTGCTTCTTTTGGGCCTACCTTCTCTACATTTCACATCTTCCCCTTTTCTTCATTTACTTTAGTATCTAACCAAGTCTAGCTTCTAATCACTTTCCCCTTCAGTACCTATCTACAATAGATTTCCCATCTAGTCTTATCATCCCCTGTTCCTTCTTCCCCTCTGCATATGTCACCAAAATCCTCCACTCTACTTAAAATGTTTCCAGTGGCTCTAGACTGATTGTAGCTTTCATTCTTACAGTTCATTCATTTCAGTTATATCTAACTCTTCAAATCCCATTTGGGGTTTTCTCATAAAGATATTAGAGTGTTTTTTGGCTTTTCCTTCTTCAGCTCTTTATATAGAGGAAAAATCTGAGGAAACAGGATAAGTGACTTGTCCAGAGTCACACATCTGGTATATGCCTAAGGCCAGATTTAAATTCAGGAAGATGTCTTCCTGACTTTAAGCACTGCAGTCTTCACATTGTATCACCTAAATTCTAGGTAAAAGCAAAATAAAATATTTTCTCAGGTGGATATCTGATGCCCCCCCAGGCATATATTTTTCCTCGTATCATTTCAGCTTTTTCACTTAAGTGCTTCTCTCTGTCATTTTCCTTCAAATGAGTCAAATTGTCCCCCAAACTCTTTTCCATACATGACATGTATTCTTTTCTGATTTCAGCATCTTAAAAGTCTCTAGTTTCCTACAAAGCACAGGTCATGTGTTCCTCTAGGATTTACCTTATGCCCTGATTATTAGTACTGCTTCTCTCATTAAATTGAATTGTATTGCTTAATTTCCCTT
Source organism: Gracilinanus agilis (assembly GCF_016433145.1). NCBI lineage: Eukaryota > Metazoa > Chordata > Mammalia > Didelphimorphia > Didelphidae > Gracilinanus > Gracilinanus agilis. The sequence continues at coordinate 327,729,107 of NC_058130.1, forward strand.
TCCCCAGGGAACTCTCTAAAATTCTACAATAGTTGCTGACATCAATTGATGGAGGGAGAATTCTCATTATTAGGTCCATATAACAATGAAATCATAGGTCCAATATGAAAACCTATCCCTTCTCCCCCCCCCCAAAAAAGCTTCAGATCTATGTATAAATGTATAGTAATCTCTTATTAGAATATCAGTTTAACTTTCTTGGGAATATTACTGGAAATTGGGAATGAATAGATCAAGTGCCCAGTAAGACAATTCTGATCATTGATAAAAAATAATATTATTAATACATTCATACCTTCATGGAGAAATGATGAGATAAACTTCCAGTTTACTTGCAACTTTCCTTTGATTTCATTTAGAACTCAAAACATCAGCATAAATGCAAGACAGTAATGTAACATTTTATAGGATCATAACATTTAGAGTTGACAGATATTCCAGAATAGTCTTTGAAGTATAGAAACTGATTCCCAGAGCAATGGTTTTGATCAAGCTTACATAGATATTAAATATAAAAAAAAAGATCCAAATCCAGAATCCAACTCTTAATTTAGTGTGTGTTTATTTGTTTTTCATGGTTCCATGTTTCACCAAAAACCAGGTGGGTCATTTATTCAACAAATATTTATCAAGTACCTACTGTATGTTACAAACTCTTACTTCCTAGGTATAAAAAAAGATATAATTGAAACATTGGGACATTTCTTGACATGGGAGAGAGAAAACGTGCTCATAGAAAAATAAATACAAGGCAATACAATGGAATAGAAAGTAAGATTTGCTGTGAATAATGAGGAGGACTGCATATGAATGAGAGGAACCACTTTAATAAATTACTATTTTTATTAAATTTTATTTTTTCAGTTCATGTAGAAGTAATTTTTTACAATATTTTCTGACATTTTGAGATTCAAATTCTTTCTCTCCTTCCCTTCTCAAGGTAATAAATGATTTGATATAGGTTATAACAGTGATGGAGAGCATATGGCACACATGCCAAAGTGGGCACATAAACCACCCTTTCTCCTCCACCAGAGTTTCTTATTAGAAAGGCAGAGGGACTTGGACAGAACTGCTCCCCTCCCCCTCTCCACTGTGCTTGATAACATTTTTTCAAATCCCGAACCTCTCTGACACATGACCCAATGGGAATGTACAGGGGGTAAGGTGGGCAGCTTACAGTTGGCAGAGCTGAAGGGGAGCAGAACACTTGGGCCTCTGTCCTCCCCTTCTCTAAACTCATTGAAGAAATTCCTCACTTCAAACCCTCCTCCACCCAGAAGCCCAATGAGAGCACTTTCTTCCTCCCCTGTGTGGGATAAGGGATTGGGTGGGGCATGGTATGTGGTCAGGGATGGGGCATAGCACACAGTCTACCACAGAGATATACTAATGCTTTCATGCAATATGTATTTCCATATTCCCTATACTGTGACTGAAGACATATATCACATAAGTAAAAAAAATTCAGTAAGGAAACAAAAGATGGAATGCTTTGTCATGTAATCATATTTCAACAGTTCTTTCTTTGACTATTAATAGCATTTTTTATTATGAGTCCTTTAGGGTTTTTTTTAGAATGTTGGTTTTGCTAATAACAATTTAGTTCTTCATGGTTGATCATACAATACTTTCATTACTGTATATCCTTCTGATTCTGCTCATGTTATTTTCCATTAGTTCATATAAGGCTTAATAGGTTTTTCTGACCTCACGCTGTTAATAATTTCTTATGATGCAATACTTTTCCATTACAACTCTCTGAAGGTTATTTTTGAGGGGACTTTCAACAAGAGGATAGAATTGAATCTCTGTTGCCCCTTGTAGTCAGCAGAAAAAGTCAGCAATTGAGGTAGGGGACTACAAGGCAGGAGGCAGGTTGGATGTCACCTGGGTGACTCCCTGGGCAGCTCACACAAAGAAGAAAATGTGTCAGTTGGCTCAAGAGGCATGATTTGTGAGAGTTAGTGGCTGGAGAGAAATTTTGATAAACTGAGGCCAGACTGGATTACAGTCTCTTGACTTCTGTGTTGGTGGTGACTGGGTAGCCCAAGAGTTCTGTTCTCTCCCTCTCTCATCTTTCTTCCCTTCTCTTTTCTGATTAATAAAGACTGCAAATCTGTGACCAGTCTCCACATTTTAAATCTTAACACAACCATATACCACAGCTTGTTCAGTCATTCCCCAAATGATGGATACATCCTAAGTTTCCAATTCTTTGCCATTATAAAAAGAACTGATAAAATATTTTTGCACAATTAGGTTCTTTTCCCCTATGTCTGATCTTTTGGGGGTATAGACCCAATAGTGGTATTGCTGGCAAAAGGGTATGGATAATTTTATATTTGGGGTGTATTAAATATTGTTCTACAGAATGGTTATATCAACTCACAATTTTACCAACATAATATTAATAGTCCAATATTCCCACATCCCCTCCAATGTTTATAATTTTCTTTTTTTGTCATACTAATCAGTCTGACATGGATGAAGTTGTTTTAATTTGCATTTTTGTAATCGAAAGTGATTTGGAGCATTTCCTCATATGTCTAAAGACAGTTTTAATTTCTTCATCTGAAAAATACATGTTCTCTATCTGCTGTTTGACCATCAATACTTTCCTTACTTATAAGTTTGACAGGTTCAAGATATTGGTCTATGCCTGGTTTCTGCCATATTGTTTTCCAGTTTTAATAGCAGTTTTTGTCAAATGGTGAGTTCTTGTCCCAAAAGTTTGGACCGCTGATTTTATCAAACATTAGGTTAGTATGGTGTTGATGTCCTAATCCATTCTATTGATCAACTATTGCATTTCTTAGTCAGCACCATATTGTTTTGATTGTTAACATTTTATAACATAGCTTGAGATATGATACATCTAGGCCTCCCTCCTTCATATTTTTAAAAATAATTTCTTTTATATTCTTGACTTTCTTACAGATTAATTTCACTTTTCCCCCCTATTGCTAGGAAGTAATTTTGGTTAGTTCATTATGGCACTGAATAAATGAATTAATTTAGATATGATTGTCATTTTTATTATGGTGGTTCAGTCTATCCATGAGCACTTATTTTTTCAATTGTTTAGGCCTTACTTTATTTGTGTGGAAAATGTGTAATTTTGTTTATATAGTTGCTGGGTTTGTTTTGATCAGTGTACTCTTAGCTTTTTTTTAACATTGTCTACAGTTATTTTAAATGGAATTTCCTTTTCTATCTCTTGGTATTAAAATTTATTGTTTAGTAGCATCTTGAATGAAGCTTATTGTTCTGAGGGAGTAAAGTGAAAAAGGAAGTCGATTCCAGAAGTGAGATGCAGAAAAGAATTAACATGGAAGATAAAACTCAGTGAATAACTTGCAGGCTAGTTTGTCAGCAAAGGGAGAAAAAGAATAACATGAAATAAATCCAGAGAAATGGATTGGAGCCTAGTTAGGGCACTTTGATCAACTGCCAGTGTTATTCTTCTAAAATACAGTCTACCCCTTTTGCACAGTAAGTTCTCTTGCCTAATATAAAGACTTACGTTTGGCATCTAAAGATTATTACAATGTAGTCTGAAGGAGGTTATACCATATGAATGAGGTTATATGAAGGAGGTTATACAATACTGCCATTTTTCATTTTATTTTCTTCATGAATTTTTCTTTAATATAAGCAAAGTGTTCTCTTTTAAAACATGAAGACCATGGAAATGTACACTGCATGGTAACACATACACAATCTGCATTATATTCCCTGCTACCTCAGGGGTGAGAGAAGAGTGGCAGGGAAGGAAAGAAGATGGATTGTAAAATGTCAGAAAGTTATTATTAAAATTATATCAACATGTAATCTGGAAAAAATAATATAAGGTTTAAAAAATGCTGCCCTGTGTCCACAGTTACATCAGCTACACATGAAGCCATTCTACTTGACATCTTTACTATTCACCTGGTTTAAACTCTTATCCTGAACAGATGGCTCTTTAATATAAACATCTCAGTTTTGCTTCTGCATTTCCTTTCACATTATAAATGCAGTGCTATGAGGGAAAGCTCTTTCAGCTCAACTTATATCATCAAACAATGCTCTTATAATTAAGTGATGCCCTTAACAATTTTTTAAAAGACTTTTACAAGATGGTCCATATTTTCTTTCCCTGTCTTCTTGTATTTTACTTCCCTTCATGCACTCTCTGATTCAGTTACACAGATCTACTTGCTCTTCCTCAAAAATGATAACACGTCTTCCATTTCCCATTAGAAACCTAGATTTCTCCACCTCCTCATCTCAACTTCTTTGTTTTCATACTTTCCTTGAAAATTCATTTCAAATATCCTACCTTCTGCAGAATTAATTCTCCCAATTGTTAGAGTCTTTACCTTTAATACTATCACCTCTTACTCTGTATAGAGGTCCACTTGGTCAACTGCCAGTGTTATTCCTCTAAAACACAGGCTACTCCCATGAACAGTAAGTTATAGTTTAATTTTTTAATTCTATTTAGATTCATTAATTATGTTTTTTTATCCCCACATTGTAATCTGTGTTCTTAAGGGCAGAAGGCATTTCATTTTGCTCTATTTATTTTCTATTACTTTGCATCCTCAATACTTGGCATGAATAGTAACACATGATAAGCACTCAATGACTGCTTGTTGAGTGATTGACTTAAGAAAAGATCATATATACATCAAGGTTCAAAGAGTTAAATAAAGTCCATAGTAGGCAGAGTAGGAAATTTATAATAGGATCATAACCATTTTCATCTCTTCTTATAATTCAATGTAGAAGAATTTTCATAAACTCTGCTAAGACTGCTTTTAGACAAGCAATTTCAAAAGGAATATCAATTAGTATTGTTATTTAGAAACTGGTATCATTAATCATTGGTTCACTATAACTTTGTGAATTATTTCTCACAATAATTTTCAGAAAAATATTTTCTTCACTGGCAATTGGGAATTTCATATTTTTTTCAACTGAGACATATCTTCATGACAGTGAATAAATGATTTAAAAAGTCTTAGCAAGAAATAATTATAGGTGGTATCATTTGATGTTTCCAAGGTGACATAAGAATGTTCCAATGTTTCAAGAAGGCCATGAGAGGAAATTTCTAAATCAAAATAATGGTACTATGTAAGGGGGAAAAGGGTTTTTTTTTGGGGGGGGGGTTCAATATTTTAAAAGATGGTCATCAGAGGATTGAACAATTATCAATCCTCAATTAAGAATAATCTCAAGTCAAAATTGACTTTTATGGAACTTTATTTACAATTAAGAAGAGAAAGAGAAAGTAAGGAAATAAGAATCTAATCCAGTAGGTAATTTACTATGATCCTCTAATTAATTCAGGTAGATCTAATTAACCCTCAGCTGAGAGTCAGAAGGTCAGAGGCCTGGAGGTGAATGAAGCAAAAATTCATTCACAGAGTCTATTAAAAGAAGTTTCTTAAGAGAAGTTCAGGAAGATTCGGTCAGTCTTTAAACTCATCATGTGGAATTCAAAGAAGATATTTAAAGCAGTCTCACCTGGGTCTCAGCATTCCAACACTCCTCCATGAACCAGAAGATGTTTGTCACCAGATGCCCTCTTCAACCAAAGACTCTGTAATGGAATAAAAGGCAAACTTGATATATAGAGGAATAAATGGGGGAATATAGGAAGGGCTGCTCAAACAGACTAATCACTGAGGCTAGAGACAGAGGGTACTGGGAGGAAATAGGCTGGGACCTTTGGGCAAGGGACTATCTATGTGATACAAGAAGAATTGAGTCAGCCAGAAGTAATATGCATTTGGATGAAAGGTTTCTGTTGTCAGTTTCTAAGATCCCTTGAGGGAAGAAACAAGAGGCTCCTCCCTACCAGTGAAACTGAAGTCTTCAGGAAGTCTCCACTAGCTACTTCCTGCCCAAGATGGATGCCTAGGTTTGCCCTCAAGAAATAAAAGTAAAGTTATTCTTCCCTCTTCAGCCTTTGCCTAGTATTCAGTACAATGATTCACCAGAGGCTCTTGTGTAAGTATCAAGGGGGATTTATTGATGCCAGGGGTAATCTGAGGGAAAGAGGATTTGAGGGTTTTGTAACTGCTGCTGGGAAAAAGCTGGTGAGGGGGAAGGGTCACAGGAGAGAGGGTCAGACAGAGAGAGACCGGCTCCCTAAGTCAGAGAAGGTTTCACTGCCCTGAGGTAAAAGTATTTTATCAGATCACTAGATAGGGGGATGGCTTGATTTAGTTTCTTCTTCCTGCCTACAGAAGCTAAAGCCCATGATGTCCAACCACCAAACCACTCTTCCTCCCAGGACCCAATGGGAAAATTCAGGGAAATAGCAGGATGTAAATGGAGAGGTCAGGGAGAGGTCTAGGAAGAACAGACAAGGTCCAAGATGCCCCAAAGGCAAAAGGCCTTCAGTTGGAAGTCCAGGGATATTTATAGCCTAGCTCTAATGGTTTTCCTGTGAGCCCAGCCCCCAAGCTGGTTCAACATTCTAAACCTTTTTAACTGAAAGGCTGTTACAGTTGGTTTGCAAAATCAAGGCTTTTGCTGCAACTCCGCATTACACTTCTCACTCATTCAACTCCCTCTTTTTAAAGGGGTCACTTATGTGTCACTTCCTGTGCCTTCCCCTAGCCTGTGTGTCCAATCATAATAGATGCTTCTCATAGAACACCTAGGGGGTGGTCAGTTGATTCTGATTTGTCACTCACTCTAGCACACATGGGTTAGGACCTTCCAGAATTTGGAGGTGCCCTAACATTTGGTGATTAAATCTAAAGATGAGCAGTGTAGACTTAATCTAATCATCACAACTAAAAATCAGAATATTCGATTAGTAAAACTCAGTTAAAGTCAATGGATCTGGCTTTAACTCTTGCCTTCAGCAGTTACTACTGATATGACCTTGAACAAACAATTTAGCTTATTTGTCCTTCAGTTTCTTTATCTGTAAAACAAAATCATTAGATTAGATGACCTCTAAGGTTCCCTTCTACTTGTATATGTATGATTATCTAATATCCACACTGAAAAATAATCATTAATACTTTTATAATCCTGCTTGATGTGGTATGCTTCAATCTTACTTCTGGGTGCAGATAGACTTGTTACTCATTTATAGACTATATTCCAGACACTATCATATGCCCTCTTTGAATATTCCATTATATTGAACTGCCTGAAATACTAAATTTGTCCTCAGAGCCTAAATTAGCATTTAAAAAAATTGTACTTAGCATGAACAAATAACATGGATTAAGCATTATTTTGGCAGAATTGAAATTGCTCCAGTTATTCATTAATCAACTTATCAAGTCTGAAGCAGGATGGAGTATATACTAATTAAAAGTCAAGAAATAAAGCTTAATTGTTTAATGTCAAGGGCTCAGGGACAAAATTCAGGTGATTACAAAGAAGACTATTAAAGTGTGGTTTGGAAATGTAAGTAAGCACTTACACTTGGTTAAGCTAAGTCACTCTCTGATCTCTTACAAAGTTCTTTCAGAATGAAGTCTGATTTAGATTTTATGAGAAGCATTTTTGTGGAAGACATATTTCTACAAAGCATCTGCAAACTTAAGGTTAGTTGAAGCTGGATATAAACTGAGAATGTCAAGAAAAATCACAGGTAGATAGAAAAGAGAAGAAAATAAAATTGTGTCAAAATTGCATATTACTTTTTTAGGGACATAATTTGTCTTAAATTTATTTATAACAACTTTTTGTTGATATATCAGTAATAAATGTACTAAAATTCCTCTCATCTTTAAATGAAAAAGAAAGAAAAAAACGATGGTTTGGGAAGAATATTACCTGTTTGCCTTTTGCTTTTTTTTTTTTTTTTTTTTTTGGGCCAGGCATGAGTGTGCAAACTTCAAGATGACAATGATAACTTTTTTCTCTATCATTTATACCTATTATTACCACCAATAGCATTTAAGTGACAGGGCCTTAGAAAATATTGCTCCTACCATACCTTCAATGCCTTCTCACCTTTTGTAACACTTCATCATGTCCTTCCATAGATCCTCCTTGGACAGACGAAAAACCAGATTAAATTGTTAGAGTCCTTCCTGTATAGTTTCTTCAGATTTTATATTAAGTTGTTAAATACAAAAGCCAGAACATGATGAGTGAGGAGCTTCTTCCTTAGGAGAGAAGGCATGTATGAGTTATTTTGGAACATGGACAAAGTAAGGAAAGAATTAGAAAATTCTCTCCATATATAGGTGCACACACATCTACAGCTGTATAAACATATGCATGCATATATACATGTATGTAAATAAAGACATACATATGAATATATATGTGTGTGCACATGTGCATATATTTTAAATTGTTGAGATGTATATTTCTTTTTGTTTCATGTTCAGTTTTAGATTCAAGATTGAAACATAAAATGCACCATCATTTATGTGATTTCTCTTAAATTTTCCTAAATAAAAAGGATAAAAACAGATAATTATTTCATGAAATATGTAGAAAGAGCCATATTATGCCACTGAGGTCTTAGGATTATTATCTTCATATGAAATAAAGCTAATCAGGCAAAGAAAAATAATGTTAATTTCTGAACTTAGTTTGCCTCTATATCATATCCTGTCCTCTTCATTTGCATAGAAATTCTGAGGCTATTTTCTTTTAAAAAAAACAAGGAACTCCAGAGGGTTTGATAGATCCTGGACAAAGAGCCAAAACCTGGCTTAGAGTTTAGGCATCAAATTTAAAAATTGGTAGGAATATGAAATATTAAGAATAAATTATTCCAAATTCTCTTGCTGTAAGCCCCTGGTTCAAGAAGCTAAGTCAAAATAATAAAAGACTAAATGAGCATAATTTTTCTGAGGGAGACCTTATAATTTTTTTTTGCTCTAAATAGTGTTTTACTTGGGGGTTTACAATATCTTCCTGGGGTATAAGATTTTCAAGTCTCAGGAGTATGAGGTAACAATGTGGGAGAAACTGAGGATTAAGGTTTTTTTGTTGTTCTTTTTGTCTGTTAGTTTTTAGGGGTTCTTTTGTTATTGTTTTTGTTTTGTATGATCCCAGGTATGGGTTCCCACATTTTCTGATAGTTTCTTTTAAAAACTTGTCACTAAAAGAACATGGTAGCATCTGCTATTTGCTTGAGTATAGCCAACAATTTCAGTTAGTGGAAGCAACAGAGCAGTGTCTATTGAACAATGTTGAGCAGAGGAAAGTCTGATTTCGTAGTGTCCAAGTGAGCAGCAATAGATAGTAGCATCTGGTAGAGACTATGAACCTGGGTAATCAGAATTCAAGAGGGAATCATACAATGACACCTATTTGATTAGTGGTGTCCAAAAACCCCTTTTCCCCTTTTACAGTGGGGAGTACCAAAGTGACATTACTAGAAGATGTGAAGAGTTTGGTAGCTCTAGATACCTGAGTTACCTTTCAAAGTATATGTCTTTGCTATATCTATTCCCTATTGAAACGCCTCTCTCTATGTATTTCTGCTCTTCCAATTGATTTTCCGTATAACTTGAAATTATACCAATTTTTTTGTTTATTGTCATTTTTCACTAAGCAATTGTATTATATATCTTTACTTTTAATTAATTGCCTGTCACATAGTAGGAGCTTAAAAAATTAACTGATTAATTGAAAGACTATGAAGGTGAACACACGGGCAGAGTTTTAGGAAATGGGACTAACAGAATAGCTTGAGCATTGTGAATCATCCTGTGGGTTGAAGATTTAAAATACTTAAAATACTACCTGTGTCACAACTGGCAAGTATTTTAAAGTCCTTATAACATAGCTCTAGCCTACTTTTACAGGTGTTTTCCTTTCTGTAGACTTTATATTTCATATAAATTACTCTAATTACTGCTTACTAAATTAAGCAATTTATTGATTACTTTCTTCATTTCCCACAGTATGACCCCATACTATATAATTGTAGCATGGAATATGCTTAGCTTTTCCTTCCCTGGAGGGTTACACAGAGCATACTCATATATGTATACTTTCCATTGATTAGGTGGTAATTTGGTTATAGTGATGGGATTTTTCCACCTCTGTCTGATCAGAATATTTCAATGGGAAATTATTGAGTCATCTCTCTCTCTCTCTCTCTCTCTCTCTCTCTCTCTCTCTCAATA
>NC_058130.1:327739584-327752110 GCF_016433145.1 Gracilinanus agilis
ATATATATATATATATATATATATATATATATATATATATATATATATATATAATCTAAACCTAGAGGATGCAAAGAGAGGAAATTGACATATTCCCACCCACCCTCCATTTGGCTCTGATCCTATGACCTTACTCTTTTTTATTTTTATTTTCCCATTCTTAGTCAAAAGAGATGTTGTGATGTCAGTCCAGGACTGACAGTGACCTTGTAAATTATAAAATATCTGAATATTTTGAGAGATTGGATTAGTGGCAATTACAATGCCCCTGGATTATTTAAATATATGACAACAGAGTATGCTTCTGTATGGGAGAAGTTGACTTCTAAACAGATCAAGCTTGGATGAATAATTTGCTAGCACATAGTGAACATATGATATGCAAAAAGCCTTGAATTGCCTATATAATTGCTCTATGTTCTGATAATCCTTGAAATATTACTATTCCAGCTGATTACAGGCATGCTTATAAATGAAATAACTGAATTTTAGTTTAATAGTATATTTTGTGCATTGTGATTTTTCAATTTAATTTCTCATGTTATTGTTGTTATTGATATTTTATGTGGGAATAAAATGCCTCTATCATATTTGATTCATATCATGTTTTGAGTCCTTCTTCCTCTTTTCCTCTTTAAATTAAGAGGTAGAAGCTTGATGATAGTTATCGTCCTTCCTTTGTCACATGGATGGAAGCTTGTATCTAGCCAATTCTGTGAAAATAAGGATTCTGATTCTCTTTCTTGTAGGGGCAGCTACTCTAACTGGCATTGAACCTAGAAAAGAAGTTAGGTGCAGAAGAAAGAAATGTAAATACCCTAAGGATATAAAAACTCAGGTGATGAAAGTATAGATAAATTGCTGACATGTAATGAGTTGATATTATATGATAACTGATATGATGAATTTATCTAACACTGCCACATTGAAACTGCCTAATTATTATTTTTTCTCACTTTTCAAATGATCAGAAATTTATCTTTTAAGTGATGTATCATTTAGTAGAATGTAAGTACTTTTTTGGAAAGGAGCATTTTTCTATTTGTGTCTTTAAGGTCTGGTACAGCTCATTGATTTCAGTAAGTGTTCAATAAAGATTTATTAAATTGAAGACTCATGGAGGATTCTGAGAAGAGGTGGCTTACATGGAACAAAACTTCAGACCTCCAAACTGTTCCACAACGAGATAAGAAGCAAAGCTCTCTGAGGGGAAAGAAAGCCAAATCTAACAACAGGAGAGAGCTGATGGATCCTCCTGCTGGACAGCTCAAGAGGTACACAAAGAAAAAAAAGACCTGAATTCCTAAACTGTTGGGTTTGAGGGTAAGGAAGAAGGGAAAACCCAGGACCCTCCCCCATATGCTGTGCGAAGTCTCCAGTGGCTCCTGAAATCTCTGGGTGGGCAACTGCACTAGTCTGGAGAGAGAGCCTGGCTGGCACCAGGCTCAGGGCATTGAACACAGAAATAGGGAGGCAGCTAGAGGAGAAATGCAGAAAGAGCTTCTTAGGCACAGTGAAAACACTCCATCTTGCCCCTCCCCCCACTCTCTCAAGGTTTTATCCTCAGAGAACATCAAGTTCTACAGATCAATCAAGCCCTGGCTTAATCCCATCAATAAGAGAGATAAATCTTCAGAGGGCTGGGAAAATCCAACACCCCTACCCCACAGACAGCAGAGAAAGTAGCTACAAATCAGCTGGGGAAGATTACACATCAAAGAGCACTAAAACCATCTGCTTAACCTAATCAGCCAGCAGAGCAGAGAAGGCACAGGAGGGGAAGAAGGAAAAAAATATGAGTAAACAACAGAAAACGAAAAAAAAATTACAATTGACAGCTTCTTTCCAAGAAGTGAACTAAGAGCAAATGAAATAGAAGATCAAGGAACTTCAAGCAAAACCAAAGAAACTCCAGCAAATTGGATACAGGCTTTGGTAGATCTCAAAATTCAATTAATTCAAGAACTCAAAAAACAATCAAGAGAGGCTGAAGACAACTGGATAAAGGAAACAGATGAACTAAAACAAGAAAATAGTGTCTTGAAATCCAAAATAGACAAGCTTGCAAATGAGGGAAAGGAGGTGAAAGATGACCAACAAAGAAAATCAGACCAGAAGGAAAAGGATGACCAAAAAGCCAAGGATGAAATTCAGTCTTTAAAAATCAGAGTCCATGGGGCAGCTGGTTAGCTCAGTGGATTGAGAGCCAGACCTAGAGACAGGAGGTCTTAGGTTGAAATCTTACCTCAGACACTTGGGAAGTCACTTGTGACCCTGGACAAGTCACTTGATCCCCATTGCCTACCCTTACCACTCTTCTGCCTTGGGAGCCAATACTCAGAATTGATTCCAAGAGGGAAGGGAAGGGTTTTAAAAAAAATCAGAATTCAACAACTAGAAGCAAATGACTTCACAAGGCAGTAAGAATATATATATATATATGACAAAATTTAAAAAATCAAAAGAATGAAAGAATTGAGGAAAATATGAAATACCTAATTGACACAACCATAGCTCTTGAAAATATATCCAGGAGGGACAATTTGAAAATTACTGGTCTACCAGAAGATCATAACAAAAGAAAAAACCTACAGGACATAATCCAAGAAACCTGCCCTGACATTCTCAAAGAAGAGGGAAAAGTGGAAATTCAAAAAATCCACAGATCACCTCTTACATTTAATCCACAAGTAAAAACTCCCAGGAATATTATAGCCAAATTCAAAAACTACTAGACCAATGAAAAATATTACAAGTTGCTAAGAAGAAGCCATTCAGATACTAGGGAAGCACAGTTAGGATAACACAGGATCTGGCTCTATTTACATTGAAGGACTGGAAGGCATGGAATATAATATGCTGGAAAGCAAGGGAACTGGGTCTACAACCAAGAATCAACTACCCAGAAAAACTGACTATATAATAAAATTGAAAACTTTAAAATATTCATAAAGAAAACAAAACAGACTTAAACAGAGAATTTGCTGCCCAAACACAGAACTCAAGAGAATCACTCTTATTAATGTAGTAATTAATTGATTAATTAAGTAATTATTTAATTAAGTGATTAAGGTAATTAAGTTAGGGGAAAAATTACCTTTTCTTTAAGGGATCAAATAAGTTCAAATGATTTTCATCCCTATGAGAAAAGATGATATCAGTATCTCTTAAAAATTGTTATTATCATATATATATATATATATATATATATATGTACATATATGTATATATATAATACTAGAGGTAAAAAAGAAGATAATATTAAGAGAAATGGGAAAAGAGAAAAAATGGAGTAAATTTATACTCCATAAATAATTGCATGGTGGGAATAGGGGAGAGAAGCCAAACACTGGAAAAGTAAAGAGATTGAAGAGAAGAAATACTTAATTCTTAAGTGCATTGAAATTAATTTAAAGAGGGAAGAACAATCAAATCCATTGGGGCAGAGAATTGATTTGTGCCCTATAGAAAATTAGAAGTATATCAAATGGGGAGGGAAGCAATACTACTGAGAAAGAGGGAAGTGGATAGTTAAAAAAAACCCTAAAGTATAATAAGAGGGAAATAAGAAGGGAAGAGGAAAAAGGGAAGTACAATAAGGGAAAGGACTAAGGGGACTGACACTGGTATAGAAGGAAATAGTGAAAGAAGAAAAGGCAGGACAAGGAGAGAGAATCATAATTATCACAATAGATGCTGAAAAAGCTTTTGACAAAATACAACACCCATTCATATTGAAAACACTAGAAAGTATAGGAATAGAAAGGCCTTTCCTAAAAATAATAAACAGTATATATCTTAAACCATCAACAAGCATCATCTGCAATGGGGATAAATTAGAAGCATTCCCACTGAAATCAAGGGTGAAAGAAGAATGCCCATTATGACCTCTATTATTTACCATTGTACTAGAAACACTAGCAGTAGCAATTAGAGAAGAAAAAGAAATTGAAGGCATTAAAATAGGAAATGAAAAGACTAATCTATCACTCTTTGCAGATGATATGGTGGTCTACTTAAAAGTCCTAGAGAATCAACTAAAAAGTTAGTGGAAATAATCAGTAACTTTAGCAAAGTTGCAAGATACAAAATAAATGCATATAAATCACCAGCATTTCCATATATTTCAAACACACTGCAGCAGCAAGAGCTAGAAAGAGAAATTCCATTTAAAATTACCCTAGACACTATAAAATACTTAGGAATATATCTGCCAAGACAAATACAGGAATAATACAAACACAACTACAAAACCCTTTCCACCCAATTAAAACTAGATCTAAACAATTGGAAAAAAAACATTGTTTGCTTATGGGTAGGATGAGCTAACATAATAAAAATGACCATTCTACCCAAATTAATCTACTTATTTAGTGCTATACCTATCAAACTACCACAAAGCTTTTTTACTGATTTAGAAAAAAACTATAGCAAAGTTCATTTGGAAGAACAAAAGACCAAGAATATCAAAGGAAATCATGAAAAAATAATATGAAGGAAGGTGGCCTAGTAATGCCATATCTTAAACTGAACTATAAAGCAGTAGTCATCAAAACAATATGGTACTGGCAAAGAGACAGAAGGGAGGATCAGTGGAATAAACTTGTGGTAAGCAACCTCAGCAAGACAATCTACGATAAACTCAAGGAACCAAGCTTTGGGGACAAAAACCCACTGTTTGACAAAAACTGCTGTGAAAATTGGAAAACAATATGGGAGAGATTGGGCCTAGATCAATATCTCACACCCCATACCAAGATAAACTCAGAATGGGTAAATGACTTGAATATAAAGAATGAAACTATAGGTAAATTAGATGAGCACAGAATAGTATACTTGTCAGATCTCTGGGAAAGGAAAGATTTTAAAATCAAGCATTAGAAAAAATTACAAAATGTAAAATAAATAATTTTGACCACATTAAACGAAAATGCTTTTGTACGGAAAAAAGCAATGGTACCAAAATTAGAAGGGAAGCAACAAATTGGGGAAAAAAATCTTTATAACAAAAAATTCAGACAAAGGTCTAATTACTCAAATATAAAGGAGCGAAATCAATTGTTCAAAAAATCAAGCCATCTCCCAATCAATAAATGGTCAAGGGACTTGAATATGCAATTTTAAGATAAAGAAATCAAAACTATCAAGAAGCACATGAGAAAGTGTCCTAAATTTCTAATAATTAGAGAAATGCTAATCAAAACAACTCTGAGGTATCACTTCACACCTAGCAGATTGGCTAAAATGACAGTAGGGGAGATGGAGGGGATATGACAAAATTGGGACATTAATGCATTGCTGGTGGAGTTGTGAATTAATCCAACCATTCTGGATGGCAATTTGGAACTATGCCCAAAGGGCTTTAAAATACTATCTGCCTTTTTATCCAGCCATAACACTGATTAGTTTGTACTCCAAAGAGTTAAGGAGAAAAAAGACTCACAAAAATATTATAGCTGAACTTTCTGTGGTGGCAAAAAATTGGAAAATGAGGGAATGCCCTTCGATTGGGGAGTGGCTAAACAAATTTTGTTATCTATTGGTGTTGGAATACTATAGGGCTCAAAGGAATAAAGAACTGGAGAAATTCCATGTAAACTGGAATGACATCCAAGAATTGATGCAGAGTGAAAGGAGCAGATCCAGGAGAACGTTGTACACAGAGACTTATACACTTTGGTACAATCAAATATAATAGACTTCTCTAGTACCAGGAATACAAGAATCCAGAACAAGGCTGAAGGACTTATGGGAAAGAAAACTAGCCACATTCAGAGGAAGAACTGTGAGAGGAGAAACACAGAAGAAAAACAACTGCTTGAACACATGGGCTGATGGGGATATTATAGGGGATGTGGACACTAAATGATAACTGTAGTCCAACTATCAATAATATGGAATTAGGTCTTAATCAATGGTACATGTAAAACCCAGTATAATTGTGTGTGGACTAAGGGGAGTTAAGGGGGTTTGGGGAGAGTGAAAGAACATGAAACATGTAACTATGGGAAAATATTCAAAATAAAAAAATAAAACCAAGCAGGAGTTAGAAAAAATTACAAGATGTACAATAAATAATTTCCATTACATTAAATTAAATAGGTTTTGTAGAAACGAAAACAATGCAACCAAAATTAGTAGTGAATCAACAAATTGGGAAAAAATCTTTATAACAAAAAAATTGAAAAAGTTCTAATTACTCAGATATATAAAGAGCTAAATCAATTGTACAAAAAAATCAATCCATTCCCCCAGTTGATAAATGGACAAGTGACTTTAATAGGTAATTTTCAGGTAAAGAAATCAAAACTATCAATAAGGAAATGAGAATGCATTCTAAATCTCTTATAATTAGAGAAATGCAAATCAAAACATCTCTGAGGTACCACCTCACAGATTGGCTAACATGGCAGTAAAGGAAAGTTGTGAATTGATCGAACCATTCTGGATGGTAACTTAGAACTATGTCCAAAGGGCTTTAAAAGAATGCCTGCCTTTGATCCAGCCATACCACTGGGGAGTTTGTACCCCAAGAAGATAATAAAGAAAAAGATTTGTGCAAAAATATTTATAGCCACACTTTTTGTGGTGGCAAAAAATTGTAAAATGGGGTGTGTCCATAAATTGGGGAATGGCTGAACAGATTGTAGTATCTGATGGTTATGGAATACTATTCTACTAAAATAAACTGGAAAGACCTCCAAGAATTGATGCAGTGTGAAAGGAGCAGAACCAGGAGAACAATATACACAGAGACGGATATACTATGGCACAATAATATATAATGGACTTTTCTACTAGCAGAAATGCAATGATCCAGGACAATTCTGAGGTACTTATGAGGAAGAATGCTATCCACATCCAGAGAAAGAACTGTGTATGTAAAAATGCAAAGGAAAATCATATGTTTGATATCATGGTTTAATGAAGATATGACTGGGGATGTTGACTTTAAATATCACTCTATTGGAAATACTAATAACATGGAAATGGATTCTGAATAGTAATACATGTAAAACCCAGTGGAATTGCTCATTGGCTCTTGGAGGGAGGAGGGAGGAGAAGAGAGAAACAATATGAATCATGTAACCATAGGAAAATATTGTAAATTAATTCATTAAACAGAAGTTTAAATATTATTTCAATCACCATAAATAAATTATGACTCTCGGGGGTAGCTGGGTAGGTCATTGGATTGAGAATCAGGCCTAGAGATGGTAGGTCCTATGTTCAAATCTGGCCTCAGACAATTCCCAGCTGTGTGACCCTGGGCAAGTCATTTAACCCCCATTGCCTAGCCCTTACCACTATTCTGCCTTGGAGCCAATACACAGTATTGACTTCAAGATGGAAGGTAAGGGTTTAAAAAAATTATGAGTCCCAAAGAACTTTTCCTTAATGTGTTATCTACTGTTATTTACAATATAAGGAATTAAGATGGATACATTTAAATTATTTAATTCATTTAAAATCAAAATATAAACCTATTGCAAATTAAGGTATGTAATCTATTTTATGAAACATGGCATTATTTTCCAAAATGAGGAATTTAGTGAGGAATCACATTGTTTTACATACTTTTGCAAACCTCTTTTACACTTTGCTTATTAGAAGACAGTTGACTTTACAAATCTTCTGTATTCAATCTGTGGTGACATGCTATTTTGGTTAAAGTAAATTAAGAAAATTTGGATTTGTGCATATGTGGTTACCAAAGGTAAAAAATCCATAGGTAAAATTTGTCTTTATTGTTTTTGCTTAGTCATTTCAGTTGTGTCTGATCCTTTGTGATGCAATTTGTGATTTTCTTGGCAAAGATAATGGAATGGTTTGCCATTTCCTTCCCCAGCTTAATTTACAGTTGATAAAACTGAGACAAATAGGGTTAAGCAATTTGCCCAACTAATAAGTGTCTGTGGCCAGAGTTGAACTCAGTAAGAGGAGTCTTCCTGCCTCAGACCCCAACACTTTAACCACTACACCAACCTACATGCTCCTAATATTGTCTTAAAATTACTTAGTTGTAAACAATTTTTAATTCAACAACCAACTAAAAGGTCTTGGTGATACCTAGAGATACAAAGTCCATATTGTTTTCTGAGAACTGTTTTCATAGTTCTTTGTCTACATCTAGTTATCTCTGCCTTCTTTCTTTCCAATCACTTTTCTTTAAAGACCAAATCTTCCTTGAAAGCATCAGTTAAAATGCAATTTACCTTAAATTCAACTAAGTGTAAAACTAATTGAATTCAAAGATTAAGTCAGCAAAGAAGAGGCCCCTTAGTATGTCATCTATTGTTGAACCTTCTGGTAAGCTTCAGTGAGCATGCAATGAAATGAATGATCTAATATCTTTCTTCACTTTGGGACATAGCACTGCTACTACTGAAGATATTCATACAACATCCAGAATTTCTGCAATAAGCTGCCAAAAGTACGATAGGATCTGGCAATGTAAAGGATCATTTTGCATATTTCAACTAAGCCCTTTGCAGTAACAGCTGCTGAGACAGATTTTGAAGTCTTTTTCACCACCAGCTCCCCATGTATTTCTATTGCTGGCACTCTTTTCAAGAATAGAAAATACCAGCTGTTCCTTCTGCTCCAGAAGGTCTTATGTAGAATTGTCTCCTCCCTTAAAATAAAGAATTAAGACATAAATAATGATGACAGAAAGCCATGATCCAAGGTAAGTGAACTAGGGAAGGCTGGAACAGTTTCCATTTGAAACTCTCAGCAGCACAACATGCTCATCATTCTCTTTTTCTGAAATGTGAAACTCTTACTCTTTTCTAAAAATGCAACGTATCGTCTTCCTTCCTTCCTTCCTTCCTTCTTTGTCTGATGAAGTAATTCTTAATTATTCTCATTTGCCCATCTCCCAAAGAGGGCTGGGAGGTCATTGGATTTGCTTTCATAAAACTAGCTGAACCAATTACAAGTTCCAGAAGAATTGCTTTCTTATATTTTCAGGTAGATAAAATTAGCACTTTGGTATACTTGATCTCACAATGATAATTCCCATGGAGGAAATGAAACAAAGAAGTGAAAAAAATTCAAATATGGGTTTGATGAATTGGATCATAGATGGCATCCCCCTTTTCTAGAATGTAGTTGGCTTCTTAAGGATGAAGAAAATGTCCAAAGTATAAGAAGGAATAAACATTTTTATTAAGTGCCAGTATATGCCAGTGCCCTGTGCTAAACACTTCAAAAACATTATCTCATGTAATTTTCACATCATAAAATTAAGCAGTTTAGATTTAAAGGGGCAGAATGAAGCCTCAGAAAACATGGCCCTGGACAAGACCCACTTTGTGAAGCCATTTCCCTACTGACTGGGATTACATCCTCAGGAGTTTGTGTGCAGAAACCTCTGTTTGTGATCTATTGGTGAAGGGGAGAGGGGAGAGATACTTACTTGTCCTGAAAGGGAGTTAACAGGTTCTAGTTTGTCAGTTGCCATATAGTTTGGGGGTTCATTAATACACCATCAGCCGAAACTAGTTGATTAGAAGAACAGAGAAGAAACCCCTTCAGGACAGGATAGCCCAAAACCACAAATCCAGCAAATAATTAGAGGAAAAACATTATAGCCAGTGATGGGGGAAAGAAGGAAAAATATGAGTAAACAACAGAAAAAGAAAAAAGAAATTACAACAGCTTCTATCCAGGTAATGAACAAAGAACAAACATGGAAGAAAGGGACACCAAAAATACCAACCTAAAACACAGAAGCTCCAGTGAATTAGACACAGACTTTGGAAGAACTCAAAACACCATTCAAAAAACAATTAAAAGAGAGTGAAGACAATTGGGAAAAGAACTTAAAAAAGCAAATAAGTCATCAGGAAACAGAGGCACATGATCTAAAACAAAACAAAAAACCTTTCTTGAAAGCCAGAAGTGACCATCTTGAAAATGAGGCAAAGAAGGTTAAAGATGACCTATCAAGAAAAGCAGACCAGAAGGAGAAGGATGACCAAAAAATCAGGGATGAAATTCAGTCTTTAAAAACTATAATTCAACAACTAGAAGCAAATGACTTCACAAGGCAGCAAGAGTCTATAAAACAAAATCAAAATAATACAAAAAAATTGAGGAAAATATGAAACATCTCATTAACAAAACTACAGACACGGAAAATAGATCCAGGAGAGACAATTTAAGAATTATTGGACTAGAGAAACAATATGGCAGATGGCGAAGAGCCAGAGAAGAAAAGAAGGAGAGTAGAGGAGCTGCTGGAGGAGAAAACGGCTGTTGATGGTGGGTGTGGGGACACTGGAGACTGGGACGGTCACTGGAACCATGTAAAGAAATTCCTCAAGCAATCTGGACCATTCACACACCCTGATTTCAAACCAAGCACTGAATCTCTTCAGTTTTTATTAGATACTTGTAAAGTGCTAGTCATTGGAGCAGGAGGATAAGGATGTGAACTCCTGAAAAACCTGGCATTGTCTGGTTTTAGACAAATTCATGTAATAGTCATGGACACCATAGATGCTTCTGATCTAAATAGGCAGTTTTTATTTAGGCCAAAAGATGTAGGAAGATCCAAAGCTGAAGTTGCTGCAGAATTCCTAAATGAAAGGATGCCTAATTATGCTGTAGTTCCACATTGCAACAAGATTCAGAATTTTGATGACACTTTCTATAGACAATTTCATATCATTGTTTGTGGTCTGGACTCCATTATTGCTAGAAGATGAATAAATGGCATGCTGATATCACTTCTAAATTATGAAGATGGTGTATTAGATGCATGTTCCATTATTCCTTTGATAGTTGGAGGAACAGAAAGTTTTAAAGGAAATGCTAGGGTTGTTCTGCCTGGAATGACAGCTTGTATTGAATGTACGCTGGAACTTTATCCACCACAGGTTAATTTCCCCACGTGCACTATGCCCAGGCTACCAGAGCATTGTATTGAGTATGCAAGAATATCGCAGTGGCCCAAGGAACAGCCTTTCGGAGAGGGAGTTCCATTGGATGGAAATGATCTGGATCACATTCAGTGGATTTTCCAAAAATCACTAGAGAGAACATCCCAATTTAATATTAGGGGTGTTATATATAGGCTAACCCAAGGGGTTGTAAAAAGGATCATTTCAGCTGTTGCTTCCACAAATGCTGTTATTGAAGCTGTGTGTGACACTGAGGTTTTTAAAATAGCTACAAGTGCATATATACCCCTTAATAATTACTTGGTATTTAATGACGTAGATGGGCTGTACACATATACATAAGAAGCAGAAAGAAAGGAGAATTGCCCAGCTTGTAGCCAGCTTTCTCAAAATATCCAGTTTCCTCCATCTGCTAAACTGCAAGAGGTTTTGGATTATCTAATTAATAATGCCTTATTACAGATGAAATCTCCAGCCATCACAGCCACATTAGAGGGAAAGAACAGAACACTTTACTTACAGACAATAACTTCTATTGAAGAATGAACAAGGCCGAATCTTTCTAAGACATTAAAAGAGTTGGGCCTTGTGGACGGACAAGAGCTTGCTGTTGCTGATGTCACCACCCCACAGACTGTACTGTTCAAACTTCATTTTACTACTTAAAAATAATAAATGTACAGCTAACAGAGGATTAAAATCTAAAAAAAAAGAATTATTGGACTACTGGAAAGTCATGACAAAAGAAAAAGCATGGGCATCATTCTATAGGAAATTATCTAAGAAAACTGTCCTGACCTTCTTAAACAAGAGGGAAAAGTGGAAATTGAAAGAATCCACAGATCACCTCCTACATTTAATTAATAATTGACAATGCCAGTTGTCAATTCAGCTACATTCAAGAACTACCAGACTAAGGAAAAGATACTGCAAACTGCTAAAAAGAAACCATTCAGATAGCATGGAACCACAGTTAGGATAACACAGGATTTGGCTGCATCTACACTGAAGAACCTGAAGGCATAGAATATTCTGGAAAGCAAGGGAACTGGGTCAATCAATTACACAGCAAAAGTGACTATATTCTTACAGAGGGAAGTAAGGTCATTTTATAAAATAGAAGATTTCCAAGCATTCATAAAGAAAAGACCAGACTTAGAGGGCAGCTGGGTAGCTCAGTAGATTGAGAGTCAGGCCTAGAGACAGGAGGTCCTAGGTTCAAAGCTGGCCTCAGACACTTCCCAGCTGTGTGACCCTGGGCAAGTCACTTGACCCCCATTGCCCACCTTTACCACTTTTCCACCAAGAAGCCAATTCACAGAAGTTAAGGGTTTAAAAAAAATACTGGACTTAAACAGAAAATTTGATGCCCAAACATAGAACTCAAGAGAATCACAAAAAGGCAATTAAAAAAAGGAAAAAAAAAACTAGGCTTTTTTAAGAGGCCAAATAAGTGCAAATGATTTGCATTCCTAAAAGAAAAGATGATATAAGTAACTCTTAAAATTTTTTATCATCAGAATAGCTAGAAGAAGTATACTTAGAGGGAAGAATGACAAACTGTATAGGAAGAAATGTCTCTCTCTCTCTCTCTCTCTCTCTCTCTCTCTCTCTCT